>NC_090445.1:1573849747-1574153848 GCF_031143425.1 Pleurodeles waltl | reverse complement strand
ACGGTATATTGCTTTAAAAATCTGCAACGCAGGAAAAAGTTACAGAGTAAAATGTGGAGAAAAATGGCTGTTTTTTTCACCTCAATTTCAGTATTTTTTTTATTTCAGCTGTTATTTTCTGTAGGAAACACTTGTAGGATCTACACAAATTACCCCTTGCTGAATTCAGAATTTTCCGAAATGTTTAGTTTTCTGGGATCCAGCATTGGTTTTGCGACCATTTCTGTCACTAACTGGAAGGAGGCTGAAAGCACAAAAGATCGTAAAAATGGGGTATGTCCCAGTAAAATGCCAAAATTGTGTTGAAAAATTGGGTTTTCTGATTCAAATCTGCCTGTTCCTGAAAGCAAGGAAGATAGTGATTTTAGCACCTCTAGAATCCCTAGGATGTTGGAAAAAAAGGACGCAAATTTGGCGTGGGTAGCTTATGTGGACAAAATGTTATGAGGGCCTACGTGCGAACTGCCCCAAATAACCCAAAAAAGGCTTGGCACCAGAGGGGGAAAAGGCCTGGCAGCGAAGGGGTTAAGTGAGTTCTCAAATATCTTCCTGTTGTACTTCAACAGGAGCAGCCTGTCAGTTGGTTCCCTTGTGTTGCACTGCAGCCTCCCAGAGTGTTCTAAAGAACAACTAGAGCCCTAACAGTCTTACTTATGACAAATGTGTGGCACACCTGAAGCTATCTTGATTGAATCAAACTTAAAACATTTAATTTAGAACTGAACAAAATGAGGGGTTTCATTTTGTCATAGAAATTATGGTTAGTGCTGTAGAAACAACCATTAGGACGCTTTTTACGTGAGTTCTCAAATATCTTCCTCTTCTATTTCATTAACACATTCTGACATGTAGACTTAAACATGCACTTTCAACACCAGTGGCAGACTGCCGGTTAACTTCCGGGTGATCAGCAGTTTACTACAGTGGTCTAATGAGTAACTAGAGTGGTAACATTTCGATTTATGCCAAAAGTGTGGCATATCTAACTGCCATCTTGATGGAATCAAAGTGGAAAAATTAAAGCATTTTCTACTGTGGATACTACAGTAAATGAGGAGATTAGGGAGTTTCATAACAAATAAGTCTCCCAAGATAGCCACCAGAGAAAAAAAGAGCCCAAATGTAGCACAAATGTCACCCAAATGAAGCCCAAGTATAGCCCAATGACAGAAGTGTGCTAAACACTTAATTTGTTTTCAGTTTTATATAGGCCAGACTTGACCTGAAGGTATTGAAGTGCTTTACATGCCGCATCAGTTACATTACTCAAGAACATATTCTTTTTGGGCTTTAGGCATGGGGAGATTAAGTGATTTTCCCAGAATCACAGGATGTTGAGCTGATGCCGAAAACTGAACCTGGTTCCCCAGTGCAAAGTCTGCAGCTCTGGCTGTAACGCCACATTTCTCCCCTAAGTGGAACACATAATACAGTGATAAGCTGGATAAAAAAAACTCAAGATAACAAATAATTTAAAAGTGCTTTGTCAGTATTTGAGAACTCAGAACCTATGTCCTCATTTTAGTTGTTTAGAGCACTAACCATACTTTCTGTGGGAATAAGACCCTCTCATTTTCATAAGTTCTAAAGTAAATGCTTTAGGTATTACACTTTTGATTACATCAAGATGACGTCAAGCGTGCCACACTTTTGTAATAAATATAGTGTTAGCAATCTAGTTGTTCATTAGAATACTGAGGGAGGCAGATGTCAGGGACAAGGACTCATATAATTGAGGAGGGAGCAGAGGCAACAGTTGATCATGCTGGGCAGGAGGAAGGGGCATTGGCAGCACAGTGGAGCATGGAGGGGCAGGGGAAAGCTGAGCAGGGACAACAAACCAACCATGCAGAACAGGCAAGAGAGGCTTTGGCAACATAACAGATCCAATTAAGGCAGGAGACTCACTGTGTTTTTAAGCCAAAAGGGCTTTATTTTATCTGTCTCCTGCCTAAAATCTCCTCTTTTTCAATGTAAGTCAGTGGAGAAAATCAATTCCCCAAGTTTTTTTTGTTTTTTTTAAATCTTCCTCTTACCAACTTCAAACTGTTGGCAAGTATAGTACATTGGATCACTGAGGGTAGGAGGAATGGGGTAGGGACATGGACTCTGATAACAGAGGGCAGGAGGGAGATGGGCAGGGGCACCAAACTGACCTTACAGGGTAGACATCAGGGGTTGCAGCAGCACTATACACCACACAGGGCAAGCAGGACTGCAGTACAGCACAATGGACCACGGAAAGCAATAGGGCGGGAACAGGGCCATGCACATGGACAACAGAGAGCAGAAGGGAAAGAGGCAAGGGCAGCTAGCTGACTATACCGGACAGGCAGGAGGGACAGTTGCAGCATAACAGACCATGATGGGCAGAAGGGAGGGACAGGGGCATGACAATGGATCAGACAAGCCTGAAGGGAGGGGATAGGGGACTGTGCATGGAAAGCAGCAAGCTGATCGTGGAGGGCAGGCTGGATGGGCATTGGAAGCACAACACGGCATGGAGGGCAACAGTGAGACTATAATGATATACACACAGACAACAAAGGGAAGGTGTGGAGGGGGGGGGGGGGAGTCGGGCAGCAAGCAGACCCCATGGCAATTTTGGAGGGGTTCTGGCAGCACAGAAGGTCAAACATAGCAAACGGGAGGGTTAGTGGCAGCACAAAGGTCATGGTGGGCAAGAGGGAGGGGGCAAGGGCATGCACAAAAGACCCTGGAGGATAGAAGGGATAGATAGGGGCTGCACACGGGCAAGAGAGGGCAGGGGAAGAGGCTTCACAACATACCACGTGGGGTAGGCAGAAGGAGCAGTTGCAGCACAACACAGCAGGGTAGGCAGAAGGGAGTGGCAGTAAAAAGGACCATGAATGACAGGAGGGAGGGGATGGGCCATGGAATTTGTACAGCCAGGGTGGAGGTGGCAGGGACAGGCGGCAGTCATCTGACAATGCTAGACACTCAGAATAGATAGGAGGGGCAGTGGCAGGTCCATGGGACATGGTGAGCAAAAAACAAGGGAGCAAGGGCAAGCACACAGACATCTGAGGTCGGGGAAGGGGGGGTAGGGGTAGGGGTACAAGCTAAGCACAGAGGCTAAGCAGGAGGGCAATGATAGGACAGAGAACAGGGCAACGGAGGGCAGGAGGAGTGGGCAGGGACATCAAACTAAATGGTGGGCAGTGGCAGCACATCAGACCATGCAGATCAGTAGGGAGGGGGCTGGTGCAAGGACTCGAACAGCAGATGTTAGGGAGGAGCTAGATAGGGCAGCAAGCTCACTGTCCAGGGCAGGTGGGAAAGGCAGTGGCAGAACAACGGCCACACAAGGCTCTAGTGAGGAAGCAGGTGCATGGTCTTGGACAATGGATGGCAAGGAGGAGGAGGGAGAAGCCAGAGCAACAAACATGGGTGGGGGAAGCATAATGCCAGGCCTTGCCCTGCGTCCAACTGTTCATGGCGAGGATGCGATTTATAGTTACCTTAGGGCGTGAGTTATAGTTACTTGAAATAAGACCCTATAACAGCTAAATTTCTATGCTTTTGTGCGTGTAAAACCTGAACCCAACTTGCATGAGTGCTGACCACCCCACCATAACAAATCTTTGGTGGCCTAATGTCATTTCCTGGCCAGGAAATGGTGCCAGGAAGGCATTGTAATCTGAGGAGGCAGTGCACCCTCCCCCCCCCCCCCCCCCCCAGAAATTCCACCGACAATGGAGAAGGGCTTACCTGCTGTCTTCTTCCTCACAGGTGAGTAAACTGTGAGGGCGGGAAAAAACGTGGAAGCGATTCTGTGTTGCCACCGGAGGATCATTTTGAGCCCTCCCCAGTGTCAGCCAATGCCCACCCAGACGCACCAGGGAAGGTGTGCGTGTGTCGGCCATTGGCAGACACATGCACTAAACGGGTTAAGTAGCAAGGGTGTTGTCTTTTTTGAGCCTATATGGGAAGTGTTTTTGTATCTTGAGTGATTGACCAGATAGATTCTCCTATCTTTTCTTGGGACGCAGTCTTAATGTAGTGATGGATAATACGTGTAAAAGATAATTGCACTAGTTAAAATTGTGTTGGTTAGTGGCATGAATTCGCTCTGCAGATCCATTGAAGTTGCGACTTTTCCATTCCATCCATTTTTATGTTAATTACATCAGACAGCTGTCCACTTGAGTTGTGGTGGTGCAGCAGGTTAAGCCAGTTATAGGAGGGAGGGAAAGTTGAAGAACCGCCTTGATTTATTGTAATGGAATGTTGTGTAAAACTGGAATAGAGACAGGGAGGCTCCTAATGTGTCTAAAACAGTGCCATCTTAAGAATGTTTGATGCCTGTGGCAAGAAATATATGTAGGCCTCTGTTCAAAACAACCTTGAATTTAATATTCATTTCTACTAATTCATTGTAATAAAAAAGATTGAATTATATGTTAAACTTTCAAAAATAGGGACTCGTAGAAACACTACAAAGATCAAGCTACCCTGCATACGCCAGCCAATTAGTTCCAAAAGAAAGCTTGAACACACATTAAGAAAGCCATTTATCTCTCTTTCTGGTTCTAGATGTGTTATCTTGTAGTAACAATAGTTTACGTGGAAATCAGTGTCTAACCAGCCGGTTCATAGCATTGTAGGAAAGACTGTAAGGGTGACTTGCAGAATGTTTAGTGGACTCGAACATAATGTTAAAATAAGACTAATACAAATGGTTCTTGAAATCGTAGCTTTAATTGCCAAATATTGATCACAAAAAAAGCGCTTTGAAAGCTGACACACTCGCTGCACCAGTGATTTCAAAGTGCTGCTGAAGGTTTCTTGTTAATGTTTCCTTTAACGCTGTCTCCCTATCTTATCCATCCCCTACACTATGTGTGCCCTTCTCCAGCTTGATACTGTCCTCTGACTCGGGTAAGAGAGTGGATTCAGGGAGAAGGACCGAGAGATAAAGAGAACGGTGTAGTGAGAAAGGTGGAGTAGCAGGAGAACGAAAGCGGAGACAGATCAGGTGGAGAGAGGGGTGAGTTTGGCAGAGACATAGGTAAAGCGAGAGTAGCCAGAAAGGAAGATACAGTGTGGTACAAAGAAGAAATAGCTACAGAAAGATAGGGATAGATAAGGCTATAGAGTGAGGTACGGAGAGCTACAGATTGGGGGAAATAAACAGAAGTGGAGTATGTTGTCACATCGAAGACAAAGTAGAGATGTGAGATAGACAGTGATGAGATTAGAGAAAGTTGGAGATTAGACAGCAAGAGAGGTACAATGGGGTGCAAAGAAGAGACAGTACTAAGCTAGACAGAAGGGCCAAATGAGACAAGGCATTGAAAGTCTAGGCAAAGATAGCAGTGAGACAGAGGGGAGGTCTGGAGAGAAGAGTGAAGTAGAGAGACAGGGTAGAGACGAAGGTAAGGTTTATACTAATGTAATAAAGAGGGCAAAGTTAGGGATATGTTACTAAGTGGTGAGGTAAAGGGCACTGTGATAGAGTGAGAGAGCGGGGTGGAGGGGCGGGGTAGTGAATAAATAGTAGGGTACACTGAGAGATTAGGCAAGGAGGGAGCTGTGATGTATTAGGACCAATGCGGCAGAGGGATGTGATACAGAGAAAGCTGCAGTAGAGAAAGGTGAATTGTAGAATTTAAGAGAGTGGTGATGAAGATGAAGGAGAAATATAGAGAAGCGGGATGAAAATAGAAGGTGTAGAGAAAGGTGTGAGGTTGAGAGTTCTAGAGGTAGGCACAGAGACTGATAGAAGTAAAGTCTTGAGAGACAGCTAGAGAATGTCCGGGTCAAGAGTGTTCTGAGAGGTGAAGAGATATAAGTGACAGAGTGAGAAGGGGTAGAGCTGTACAGTGGTAAAAGGAGAAGTGAAATCAAAAAGAGCTATATGGAGGGTGAGAGAGAGGCAGAAAGAATGATAACTTAATTGTGTTAACGTCCTGGGACCGTAAGGCTGAAACAGAAACTAAAAAGTGCACTAAATTCTTATAAAACACTCAGTGTTACGCAAAATCCAAGTGATATTCCAAAGTAATTCTTGAACCACCAAATGCAACAAAAATATTTCCATTACACAGTCCTTAGCAGACTCCGCCTGTACCTCGAACTCATTAATGCACTCTAAAAAACTTTGTGATGATCTCTCTCTCTCTGCTTTGAGGATAAAGTCGATAACATCCTCGCCAGTTCGGTCTTCCTTGCACCTTTCCACAATAATGAGCCTATCATCTTGCGACAACACCGAAGGATGTCTGGTGATATTCACGTGACTATAGCCCTATACCCTTCCTCGATAATGCGGCCCACCTAAACTCGGATTCTTTTCGAACTATTACCAACTCGAGTTCCTCCGGATCACCTCTTGATGTTTTGGCCCCAAAGTTCTGATAGGATGCTTCGGACTCTTTAGCGATCCCATTTCAGGCGCTATTGATCATTCTTTCATAACAGGCAACGTTCCTGCTGACTTAATTAGAGCAATAGTAGTGCCATTGCTTTAAAAAACAAAACAAAAACATCAGCAAAGCTGTGTAATTTCAGGCCTGCTTCCCCTCTTACACTTCCCTGTGAAAATTGTTGAGAAACCTGTTAACAAACGTGTCTCCGATTTCCTTGAAGATAATGATTTACTGTTCCTGGCTCAATCTGGGCTCTGGACAGCTCACAGCATCATGGCGGCTTTAGTGCTTGTATTGGACGCTGCCTTCGATACAGTGCACCATAACATCTCGACTTCCAGGCTGCTAGAAATTGAAATTCAAGGTGTATTGCTCGATTGGTGTAGCTCTTGGTTAGTGTAGCTCTAATCTGAAAGACCCCACTCAAACAATCCATCCCCCACCATTTCAGTCCACAGATAGACATGTGAGTCGGGGTTCCACGGGGCACTCCTTTAAGCCCAACATTATTAAATATATTTTTAAGGCATTTTTCATAACTGATTGTCATTGAATAATTTTCTTGAACTGCACTGATAATACGCTAATCATCTTATCAGTTGATCACTCTACCCCCTTGCCTCTCTAAGTTTTCCACAGCTGCGAGCATGATATCTACTTAGTTTAGGTTGAAACTCCTTAAAATTCAATGGCGGGAAGACAGATATCCTTTACTGCTGCTTAGGCAATCCACTCGTCTCACTGCCATCTGATTTCTGGCTACTGTCTAGCAATCTTATTCCTGTTGCCTCTCCTACTGTTTGTTACCTAGAAATACATCTGGATTCAAACCTCTTGCTTGCTACATATATTAAAAGCTGTCCTCTACTTGTTTTAATGCATCTTCTCCACAAAATCCTGCCACTTCCTCCATTCATTTGCGTTCTTTGGTAGTCCTACAGTTGTCTTGATCCTGCTACTGTCCATCCTCTGATGCCCTCAACACTGTGCAGGCTTCCAATGCCTAAAAGGGTGAAATTGCAAACCCTGTGTATGGTTCACAAAACTATAGATCACTTTGGGTCACATTTTCATCAGAGAAGATTCTCATACTACACACCTAATCGCCTTTTGCGTTCTGCCAGTGCTAATCTTCTCGCTGTACATAAAGTTAGGAATGCACGGATGGGCGGGCACCCCTTTTTGGTCCAGGCAACTGTGTTGTGGAAATCCTTCCTATGCATTGTGCTCAGTGGACAATCTCCTGGTGTCTAGGGAAGTACTTAAAGCTTGGCTCTAAACTTCTTAATATTTGTCCATTTGATTTATACCCCTTCCAGATGGTAAATTTGCTCACAAAGGCCCTCTCGATGCCAGAACACCTTTGAAGGTAACAGCAAGTGTAAATAATAATTAAGGTTGTGCAAACCAGCGCTGGCAATATAAACAGGGGATTGTTTTGACCGTATTTTAGTGTGGAGTATCCTTCAAGGTGGGGTCCCTCGGCAGTGGTTGCAGGTGAGACCTATCAGGACTTGTTTTTGTGGACCGGCACTGATTTTCTCTCAACATACTTCGATCTAGGGCAACAACAACAAAAACTCAAAAAGGGGAAAGAAGGATGAAGAAGAAGACAGAAATATAGTGACATGGTGAGAAAGCAGGGGTAATGGGGAACCTCCAAGAGAGAACCAGTGAGTCAGGGAGTATCTGGTGGTGGCTTAAAAAAGCAAGCTGTGGAATCAAGACTGCACCATTTTGGTATTTGGCACCTCGATCTTCGGTAGCACTGACCACGGCATTCTCAGCAAATTAAGCACTGGCTCTGGGCAGTTGCCCATTTTGCTCAAGCCTTAATATGGATCAGATTCAGAATGCCAGTTGCCCTTGGCATGCCTGCCCACTCCTCATAACCAAGCCCAGATTGGTGGATTAACCAGGTGTTTTCGCAGTGGACTGGCAGGGTGTGGACTTGTTTTGTTCCTGATGACAAGGCCAGCCACACCTGCCTGCAGTGCTTCAGCGCATTATAAATAAACAAGGCAAAACAAATGGTTTTAAAGTGTCCTGTTGACACCACATTTGCATCAAAACTGTTTGCTTTAGTACTCGGTTGATTCCTGCCTCTCCTGCAGGGTCGTGACATGCAGCGCTGACTTTTAGGGCTTTAGGATCAAGATCTGCTGTTTCTTCACTTAGAGAGTCCATTACAAATATGATAAATACTCTTCAAAATTCATAACAGCGTATTTCTTTATAATGTGACTGTTGTATTTTACTTTATATTAAATTATACCACTGCACTAAATGAGAAATTTTAGAAGTGATTCTAATTGCAGACACTGCAACATTTATGCCCCCACTACCCTGATGACTATGCAATTAGTGAACCAAGAGGAAAGTTAGTTGTGTTTTGCTCCAGATATGTGGCCTAGGGTTTTTTTTTAAAGGAAGAGTAACATCATAGTCTTTTTTTGTGCAGCAGCGCATACCTGCAACTGATTTATTTCAAGGTGCTCTTGTGATGATGATAGAAAAGAAGGATTTTTGAAAAAAAAATGCCTAGGATCACACAATGTGATCAAGTAAAAGGCAAAGCAGATGCAAGTTTTCCTGGGCTCTCATTGATTAAAAATAAAAGAATAGCTTACTATCGTTTTATTTTTCATCTGCTGGCTCAGCCAGTAGTGCAGGGACGGGCAGGGCTGGGTCATGGGTGGGAGGAGGAGGAGAGAGTGCACCTAAGTGCGCATGTGTGTTTGGATGGCCAAACATACATGTGTACTTAGGTTTCTCCAGCCTATCTGTGTTGAACAGCTGTGCTGGAGAAACTGCACAGACCCCAGGGCTCTGTCTGAGCGGCAGTCCGAGCTGCTCAGATCAATCCTGACGCTGCTTTCATGGTAGGTTTAGCATGAAAGCAGCACCAGGATTGCTGGGGAGCCTGTGCTGGTGTCCCAGTGAATGCTGGGACAACACAAGAAGAGAAGCGATGAGCAAGGCGGCAGGAGTTGGCGGCGGTGGGAGCGGCGGGAAAGGTAAGGGTTTTTTTTGTTTTGTTTTTTGTTTCCCCGTTGTCCCCTCGCCACCCCTCTATTACCCTTTCCCCAATTGAGATTTGCAGCCGCTGGCTATGTGGTTTAATTCTTTGAGGCAGTAAATCAGTTCACTGTGTTAAATACATCTGGGCTATGCATGTTTTATAAGGAATGATAGTGGCAGTGTTGGGGAGGTTGATGCTTTCGCAGAAGCTAAAATGAAAATCAGAGCATCCACCCTTGTTCAATTAATTAAGACCATGTAGCAGAAATCTTTATTCATTGTGAGCAATTTTTTTCTTAATTCATCCACCCGCTCCTCACTCATCCAAGAATTCATTCATTGAGCCATGTATCCGTGTCTCTGATTTCAATCCGTTCAATGTTTGGGGCAGGTTCTACAATGACAGATGTGTTGTAAAACACACCAGATACTTTTTTGTTTGTTAATCTTGGGAGGAGAACCCTCAACGCACTTGTGGTGTTCAATCTCGCTGGCTACATGCAGTATGAGAGCCGTTCTGACAAAATGCACATGCTTTTGGGTCCCAGTCCGACCCTGCTCACAACATAAAGTATTGACTTCTCAACTAGTATAGAAAACAAAAAGGTTGTAGAGTTCGGTATCTGGTAATTTTACAGTTTTAAAACAAATCGTTCACCTTTGAAAATGTTTGCATTTGTGATTGAAACCTCGGGCATGATAGGGCAGTCACCCGGATGTTCCACTCTGGAAAATTCCCCAGGCAGTGCAATATGAGGGGGCGAATGGTTTCCCTGTCAGGAAGCGCGTGGTGCTTTATAAAGCGGTGCCCTGGGCACGTAGTGGTGTGGCTGTCGTCATAGCGTACAGCTGTGCACGTTTACTTACAGTTGGACCGGGTATCTTTCCGACTCTGCTGCAACCCCCACGCCCTTTCTCGTAAACACTGGAGCAAGGCACCATGAGGGTGGGACTCGGTGCGATCCTTTGACATAGTTGCAACTAAGAGGGGCTAACAACTTTTGTTAGTCATTGTTGTCCCTTGGAGATAGGGACGCACTTAGGAGAGAGGGGTACCAAACACTCGGGAGGGGTGTGCACACTGGAAACCATGCAGCCCCCCCTCCGCCCCCCCCCCCCCGTTTCGTCACTAGGTTTAGTTTCAAGCGCATTGTTTGGGGCCTCACGCTTCAGTACAGGTGCTTGTCTGGCAGAATGGCTGCTCTCCAGGCAGCGGGGACAGCTCTTTTGTCTGCCGCGGCCTTATTTCTGTGGACTAGTAGCTTTAAATTACAGTTATGGACAATTGCACGAGGAAGTATGCGAGCAGAAGAATATCGCGTATCACAAAAGGGAAACACCTCCGGAGAGCCTTACGGGACATCTGTCACAGGGTGAACTCCAGAGTACAGAGGGCGGATGCCCAGCCCTGTAACCGTGGCAACGGCCGATAGGCACATTCAACTTTCACAACGATCTTAATTTATACAATCGCCAAGTGGATTATTTTCAGTGTGTCAGAGCCTAGAAAGGTTTGTTTTTCTTAGAACTGCTATTTCTACATAATAGTGAAGGTGACATGTCTTAGGAAAAGGGTAAACTTTCGTTTTTGAAAGAAAATATCGGGCTGGGTGCATGAAATGAAATATACCAACGGCGTGCTACGTCTCTGGTAGTAGCAAAGCGTTAGAAAGTCACCATTGTTATTGAGGGGGTCTAGTGGAGGGCGTAAGGGCCTTGTGCAACAAGATGCTGACAGGTATGGCGCGGATGCCAACATATTTGAAGTGCTTGTTGTGTAGATTTGACCTTTCTGTTTATGCCTAGAGAGCTCCCTGTTTATTTATGGGCCATCAGCTCCTTGCATGTTGCATATGAGGGCTGGTTCGCTAACATATAGGGGCATATTTATACTCTGTTTGCGCCGAATGTGCGTCAAAATTATTGACGCACAATCAGCACAAACCCTGCCCCATATTTATACTTTGACGTCCGACCCCGCGGGCGTCAAAATTCCACCATGTGTGTCATTTTTTGGAAGGGGGAACCAGCCTTGCGTTAATTATATGCAAGGTAGGCGTTCCCTTCCAAAAAATGACTTTAAGGCCTAAGCCCCTTATTTATACTCTGGCGTCATTTTGATGCACAGGAGGGGGTGGGCCATAAAAAACGTCGCACAGCCTGATGGGCGCCGTTTTTTAACGCCTGGGTCAGGGCAGGCGTTAAGGGACCTGTGGGCTCGGAAGGAGCCCAGAGGTGCCCTCCCCTGCCCCCAGGGACACCCCCTGCCACCCTTGCCCACCCCAGGAGGACACCCAAGGATGGAGGGACCCATCCCAGTGAAGGAAAGGTAAGTTCGGGTAAGTATTTTTTTCCAATTTTTTCCCAATTTTTTTTTGTGGCATAGGGGGGCCTGATTTGAGCCCCCCTACATGCCACTATGCCCAATGACCATGCCCAGGGGACATAAGTCCCCTGGGCATGGCCATTGGGCAAGGGGGCATGACTCCTGTCTTTGCTAAGACAGGAGTTGTGTCAATGGAGGCTGGGCGTAAAAAAAAATGGCGCAAATCCGGTTTGAGGCCTGAATTTTGCCTCAGACCTGACTTGCACCGTTTTTTGATGCACAACCCCCATTTTCCCATACGCCGACGCTGCCTGGTGTGAGTCATTTTTTTTTACGCACACCAGTCCGCAGCGGCGGCTAACGTCATTCCATTAATAAGGCGCCCGCATGGCGCGTTGGAATGGCGTTAGCCGGTGGTAACATTTTTGACGCACAACTGCGTTGGCGCAGTTGTGTGTCAAAAAGTATAAATATGGGCCATAGTGTGCAACAGCAGTTCTGTCTGCAAAATGATGACTGTCCTTTGACAAAGGGAATGTGTCCAAAGTGTAGGTCTCTGCCCTATGTGCAGGACGATTTCCATCATTCTGTCAATATAGTCAGCAAGGGAAGCACCCTCAGTAGCCACCATGGTCTTGCATATGACGTTGGGCAACAGATTGTGTTTATATTCTGTCTCACGATTCAACATAGAGTTGGAGCAACCTTGAAGACTTGTAGTGTCTTCAAGGTATTTGCTCTGATTGAATTAATGGTGTTATCATTCCTCACATGCAGGGCCAGAATAACACCATCAAAAAATGGGTCTTCAGTTGGAAATGCCAGGGTAGCCTGAGCTGCGTTGCCACCTCATAGGGCTATTTCTTTCAAAGTGTAATTACCTTTAGCTACAAGCTCCACTTTGCCTTCCAAGAAGTATTCCTTGCTCTATCTCTTAGGGAGAAGTGAGAGTTGTAAGTGTTCTCAGCAGATTAGGGGAGGAAATAGGAGTGTTCTACTCCTGGCTCTGGGAGGTCTTTGATCACTAAAACAAGCATCATGGTTGTGACTCATGGAATTGGCTGTAGCGTAACTATGCAGAATTACGTGAGTTCACACAGAATTACTTGAGGAACGGAACCCAGCATTTAGCACAATTTTCTTAGCATGAAATGCATTTTCACGTCCAAGGTGAATGCTGGAGAGTCATGGTTTAACACAAGATAATTCCATTCTGTGGACTGTGATGTCTGATCTGTGATGCCTAGTGATCTTCAGGGTGTGGTGCAGGGGGCAGCACGTTACCATCCTCTTCCAAACCAGGTAATGAATGGGTCATATCATCTATTTACTGAATTTACTAATGGTCATTGCTGCAATGTGTTAATCAACTGCCTGGTTATATATTAAGTTGGCAAGTGTTTACCAAAACGTCTATATGTGTAATTTGTATGGTGTATGCATGCATAAACTATTATAATACTATATAGCGTTAAATGTACTGCTGAAGTAGGTACTCACAGGCGCCCTTTCTGGGTTTGCAAGTATTTATATCACACCGTGGGGTGGTGTGTACAAGAGCTTTTTCAATGGTGTTGTCAAAGGCAAATGGTAATTGCTGGTACTGGGATACGCCTAAATGTCACTGCTGACAGTCGCTCCTAAAGGGGTGTCAACAAGCAATGGAGTTGCTTTGGAAATGGTACCCACCTTAACACCTAAACCCAGGACTTTAAGTGGGCCAGGTCGTCAGAGGATCTCAGTGAAGAGTTATTTTTTCCAGTCATTGCTATTGGTCAAAGGCAACTGACAATCACAAAGCAATTGCAGCACCAACATTCCATGGAATGTCTCAAAGGTATGTGCCAAGAGAAAAAGGGAGGGAAACAACTGGAAGGGAATGTAACAACCAGGATAATTAAAAGAGACGATTAAACACTCATGAACAAGAATATGATACTCTCTAAGCATAGAAAGGATTGAGCCAGTACTAAAGTTAAAAAGCGCGCCAAATGCTTCAGGAGACAGACCAAATTCTTGTATCCAGGTTCTTGTCTCTAACAGTGCTGCTTACGGGCTCATATTCTAGTACCTGTTCCAAGGCTACTGATACAAACTACCCCAAAAAATAATTAGATAGGGAAAGGGAATAACAACATAAAAAATCTTATTAATTTTGACCCAGACCATTTTCCAAATTTGGTGAACAGGAGGACATTCAAATAACATATGCTTGGGCAAGACCAGCAAGAGGAGTTTGCAGTAGGAGAGAAGGATTTTAGTATAATGTGATGAATAAGAGACAATGATAAAGTAAAGGGTTTGGGTAGTATTTGTAGCTCTCTTTTAATTACGTGGAGTTTAAGCCATATCTTATCCCAGAATCTAGAGTGCCAACATCCTTTTAAGTCTTTTTCCTAGAAAAATTCCGTTTTAGATTTATCTCTGTTCAAAGTTATTTGTAAATATTTATGAATAGTGGATGCTGCTGGGTTTTTGTGCATTAATGGAAAGAGTACAGTGGAGACTGACTGAGAGAGTGATGTAGATGGCAGTATAGCAATATATTGATTAATAGAAGTACATGAGAGTTAATATTGTTTTTGAAATGTAGATGGTGAAGATAATTTTGTTTGGAGATCAGTAAAAGATACAAATTGTTTGGAGATCAGTAAAGGATACAAGTTGATCATGTGTAAAAAGTTGTGATATCCAGCATATACCTTTGGCTCGCCTGGTTTCTCCAATACAGAGAACAATTTTGAATTCATAAAGACTTATTATGCCAAATAGGTTGTTGCTGCTAAGTATTAAACGAGGGGTATGTTGATGTAAGGAGGGCTTTCAGAACCTTGGAGGAATGGGATATAATGGGAGAGCGTGATTAAGAAATGGAAGTTGTGAAAGCAGAGATTTCCTTAAATTCAAAAAGAATGATAAGGGATTTTCCCAATTGCAGCCCTAAAGGAGAATGTGTGGATAGTTCTGAAGAAAGCCATTTGAGTGCTTGCTTTGAAGAGAAAGCGTAATGGTATGTTTTTAAAATCAGAGAATTTAAGGCCTCCATTTGATTTATCCTTTTTTAACATAGACCAGGCTATACGAGGAGGTTTGCCTTTTCGGGGAAATTTTGATAGATAGAGTCTATTTTCTTAATATAATAGTCAGGGATGTGGACAGGAATCATAGAAATAATAATAATAGGGGAGTGACACACATTTTATTAGAGTCAATTCTACCTCACCAAGAAAGAAAGAGTGGATGCCACCAAGCAAAACTATAATTCAGAGTTTTGGTAATGTATTAAAAATTCAGTTTTAAGGTTTCTATAATTGTTTGAGAAAAGCATAATACCAAATACTTTATTTTGGAGGGCAGACTAGCAAAACCTGATTGGCCAAAAAGTTGTTTAGTACATAAGATATTTAAAGGTAATATATCACGTTTATCAGTATTGAGCCGATAGCCTGATAGATAAGAAAAGGTGGAGACTTGTTCAAGAAACAGAAGAAGAGAAGCTATAGGAATGGAGCAATATAGAAGAATGTCATCAGCATAAACTGACATTTTAATTTGGTGAGGGCCTATTTGAAAACCTGAAATGCGTTCATCTGCTCGGATTTTGGTTAGAAATGGTTCAAGTGCAATAATAAACAAAAGAGGTGATAATGGACAATCTGAGAGCATGCCATAAACAAAAAATTCAGCTTTTGGGCCAGTGTATAACAAGGAGATTAAATCTGTGAGTTAGAGTGGGAAACCAATCCATTTTAAAGCTTGAAAGTTAAACTTCCAACCGATCTTATGAAAAGCTTTTTCAGCATCCAAAGCTATAGCAGCAATACAATTGTATGATGGAGAGGCCTTGCTTAAGACATTGAAAAAGACTTGAGCATTTTCAGAGGCCAATCGGCCTTTAACAAATCAATCTTATGTGAGATAGGGGATGCAATAGTTTGAAAATATTTAATCAAGTCTGAGTGCAATGGTTGCATTTCTGGGGTATACAGATTTTTTTTAATGTTAGATGTTCTGTTGCTCCCTGTAATGGTGTTTGCTATTTGTGAGGCGAACTATTGAGGCTGCTATTTGTGACTGCAGTCTAAAAGTCCCTTCCGACAAATGTAGCAACCTTAAATACAGCTTGACATACCTTCCTCACTCCCTTCCACCTTTCCCTCCCTGAATTTCTCCCTTTGCCAGCCTGTCCTCATTCCCTTAGTGCCTATTAACTTCCTCATCCACCACAATGTTGTTTACAAGTGAATTTGTGCTGCCAAAAACTCTCACATCTCCCAATACACTTCTTGTACTCTATGGTGGCTAGAAGTGTTCAGTTCCTCTAGAGCCCATCCACTCTCTTTTGTATCCAGGCTATTACATCAGCATGGTAAGCACAATACAAAATATATCTTTGTCTATCAATGTAGACCACCTTTTGTTTCAAAGAAAAACATTGTGTGGGGCTTGCGGATAGGTAGGTTGCCAAATTGGGCTGGTTCTCTGGCATAGGGCTGGTATGTTTGTTTTCCTTACTGCTCCTAAGTGGGAGAGGTAATGGTCAGATATGAAGTGACCAGGGAACCTTCAGTTCTCTACCACAACTGTGTGAAGTGTTTTAGGATTGAATGCATTGTAGCAATGCTGCTGTATTTACCTGTGTTAATTATATAGAAACTGATATTATCATGTAAGACATTAAAAAAACGATTGACTGAAGTATTATTACTTACACATGCATACAGTGCCCAATGTTATTTCAGCCAGCAATTTACAATGCAGCTTTCTTCTATTATTACAGAAGCAGTCCCTGCTCCAGGCGAATTTGGATTCCGGGCAGGATCAAACCTATTTAATACAAAATCCCAAGTACCCCAAGGGTGAAATTTATGGCTAGCTATTATTTTCAGCTGTCCACTACACTTGCAAATGAGGTTCTCTCTGGCAGCGGGCCAGGCTGGAAAGGACCCAGTCAAGCAGGGTAGCACCATAGTATGAGCAGTGTCATTGCTGTTGGAGCAAACAGCAGCCATGCTACCCAGCCCCACCATAGCCCTATCTCTCATAGTTGTTTTCCTTGGTCAGAGGTGGAATGGATGGGGCCGCACAACATTTTCATTTTGCAGGGGCCCATCCTATTCAGCATGTAGTGGCAAATCCTACTCAGCATTTATTGGCAAATCCTTTTTGACATGTAGTGGCAATTCCTCTTTGGAATGTATGAATAATGCTCTTTGGTATGTATGGTAAATCCTTTTCTTTTTCAGGCAAGAGGTTTCCAGCACTTGCACCCTGAGATGTTCTCCGCCTTTTAGCCAGAGCACAAGTTCTTTTACAGTTGGATGTGTGCATCCATGACTGGAGGCCTTTACACTTTACCGCTTAATTGGTGGTAAGCAGTATCAAAAATGGCCCTTTACACTGAGGACGCAAAACAATTTTTCACTGGTGCACTTTCACATGTCTCAATTCATACAAGACACTTTCACAGTAAAGACAGGAAAAGGGCTGAGGTTGTGTAGTGCTTATGTTTTTTTTTCTGTGATGTTTCTTACAGAATAGCAGTTCACAAGTTATCACTCTAGACTCAATGCACAATCACCGCATGATGTTTTCTCACTAAAGAGCATAATGCAATGGATCACTCTAGACTCGAGACACAAACACAGTTCACCACAGAAGAGCTACATAACGCACACACCAAATTAGTGAATGGGGTAACTATAGTGTGTCTTTGCAAGGCAGGCTGAGGAAGGATAACTAACTAAAAACAAGTTATTAAAAAGAAATAACCAGCATATTATTTAGATCGCCTTAGGGAGGTAATGCTGGAACACAGAGGGTTCCACGTGTTAAATGAACCCATCTTTGTGAGAACCCTTCTGTGGCTTAGCTCAGTGCTCAGACCTGGTCAGTGGTTATAGCTCAATTTATACCTGACTCATACAATTTCAGAACTCAGAATTCATACATAACACCCTGTACCTCATGCTTTGTATCATATATATTCATACATGATAACTGTACCTTAGGGCCCTTAGAACGTACAGCCTAGTACTTTAAATCTAGCAGTTTTTATAGGCACACTTTTATTGATTTTTATATGTCTGTTGCTCTCTGACGGCAAACATAATATGTAGAATGCTTCACACAGGTACCAGCCTCCCTAACTAGTCCCACAGGTTTAAAATATCGTGCTGCTTTATTGCCATATCCGCTGTGTCCTTCTAGGTAATGTTAAGCCCACCATTTGCTCCAAACCTTATCGTATTTGCGGAGACACCCGCATGCTGTATATATACCTTTCCTCCAGGCCGCAATGGAGGGACCATTAGCGGTGCTCCAGTATTTGGCTATATACCTTTTGACCAGCAGTGTACCTATCCCCACCAGCGTCCTATCCCCTGGGGGTCCTCCCATATCCTCTAGAATTCCCAGTATAGTGAAGCTGGGGTTTGCTTCGATACGCAATCCCACCACCCTGGAAAGTGTGGAGAGTTTGCATGACCAATAGTTTTGCATGACAGGGCAGGAGCATTCTGTGTTATAGAAATCCCCTGCGGGATTAAAGCATCAAAGTTATGTAGGTTATGGATATACACAGGCCTTCCAGGGACAGTGAGGTGTGAGACAAACTTGGTGGGGATATTTAAACTGAACGAGGTGGAGCCGTGTAGAGATTGGCAGAGTGCGGGGCACCTTACAGCCATCTAACCAGTCCATTTCATCCAGGGGGCCCACCTACTCCTCCCATTTTGCTCTCAGGGCTCCCATGTGGCTATGGGAGTGTGTATCCAAGGTCTTATTGATTTGTTAAATCCCACAGTTCACCAAGGGACCCATAAGTACTCGCACCTCCAGCGGGTTGTACTCCAGGACATCCAGAGGTTCTTCTTGATATTCGGAAAAGGTGTGTCTGAGTTGTAAGTATTGAAGGAATTTGGGAGTTATGCATGTGTAACTCTGAAGGTCTTGAAAGGATATTATGTGGTCCCTGTCCCATACATGTCCCAGATGCGAGATTCCAATTCAGTGCCACCTTCAGAATCCTTCGAGGCTCACCACTCAAACCATCCAGCGGCCCACCCATTGTCTCCAACGTGAGCCTTCTGTCCAAACCTGTCCAACTCAGCACCACTCTCCATGCCTGGCACACGTCCTTGGTCGGTTCCGGGAGAAGTTCTGGGACCGGTGCCCCAAAGAGAATACTTGTTATGCTCTCCACCATGTTGAGTCCTCCATCAGAGGTGGCGTGGATGGGTTTACCAAAGGCGACTCTTGCTCCTTACAAGTGATGCCAGGGTATTAAACCAGGTCTGTGGAATGTGAAGGGGAAAGTTCTGAAGGGCGTAGAGCATCAGAGGGAGTATCATCATCTTAAATAGGGCAATCTTACCCATGTGATTAAGGGGCAGAGTGTCCCATCGGGTTATGCCCTCCCAGGCCCTACGTAGCAAGGGACAGAGATTCAGGTTCCAGGTGAGTTCTGGTTCCCAGTATAAGTGCACTCCCAGGTATAGAATACTAAGGAGGCATATGGGGAGCCCTGGGTGCCAGGTCTCATCTTGTTGATCTCCCTGCAGAGTGACCAAGAGGGATTTATTTTAGTTGCCCGTAGTCTGGAGGCAGAGCCTAAGGTATTCAGGATGTGGGTCAGCCGAGGCCCCATTACGGCGGGTTGGGGGAGAAACATGAGGACATCGACCACATATAGGGCAATCCTGCCCTTCGTTGCCTGCCCCCAGTCAAAGCCCTACACTTGTGCATCACATTACACCCAGGACGCCAGAGGCTCAATAACTAGTGTAAATAGAAGGGGGGACAGGGGTCATCCCTGTCTGGTGCCCTGCCAGATGGGAAATTTGGGGGATACAACTCCATTTATTTTCACTTGAACCTGTGGATTTCCATAAAGGATCCTAATATAGGCCTGATACTGCAGGCCAAAGCTCATTATAAGAGGAGTTTCCCCCAGGAAAGACTAGTGCAGGGTGTCAAATGCTTTCTGGAAATCGATAAACACGAGTGCTGCTGACCCCCCTAATGATTGAATGCGGGCCAGAGACAGGTGGATTCTTGTAATACAATGTTGTGCGGTGTGGAATGAAATCACATTGATCTGGATGGATCAAGTCGGTCAAAACCCTTAGGAGGCAGTTAGCTAACATTTTGGATTGGAGCTTGATCTCCATGTTAATAAGAGAAATGGGACGGTATGACGTACTTTGGTCTGGGGAATGGCCAAGTTTTGGCAAGACAACCAGTGTTGCTAGGTCTATTTCATACGGCAATTGTCCTTTGGAGAGTGCCTCTGTGAACATATTTAGTATGGAGGAAAGAAACTCTGAACTGAGCTTACAGTAATATTCGACTGGAAATCCGTCCGGCCCGGTGGTTTACACAAGTTTAGGTCGGAGAGTGCATCGCCCACCTCCTCAAATATAAATGGCTATTCTAGATCGTTTCTGTCAGCCGCCAACAGTAGAGGCAATGGTACGTCCACAACTAGTGGAACATAGGTCTCACATGCCAGGGGTGTTTGTTCTAGTTATAAGGTCCCATAATATTGCACAAAGGTAGATGTGATCTCAGCAGCCAACTCCACCACCACCCCTGTTCGATTGGCCACCCTGGGCACCACCCTGTTCTCTGTGTCATTTGTGCCTAACAAACAAGGGAGTTTATCTGACTTATCACCCCCAATCATAGACATGCCTGGTGGAGGATGTCCAGCACCTACGTGCCTCCTCCCGGCATAGTTGGCGGAGGGAGGCCCTACCTAGGGCCAGATGGCATTACATCCTTTCTGTCTGGTGGCGCTGTGCTTTATCTTCGAGGATAATATGGATGTTTCTAGCTTGGTGACCTTTGCCAGGCTGTCACTATCTTTGCCCCTAACATATGAGCGTACAATTCCTCGCTCCCCACAGTACAGCACTTTAGATGAGTCTACAGTGCCTTTGTTTATATCTAGAAATGCCTTCAATTTCTCAGCCAAGTAAGAGGAGGAGTGCTCATCTGCCAGGAACCATGCATTAGGATGGCGCATGGCCTATCCTCATTGGAGGGGAGGGGGGCTTTTTTGAAGGAGAATGACCACCCCTCTGGAGCCCTGGGAATGTCCAGCATGGAATACTAGGTGATACCCCCGGTGTGCTAGGAATGGAGAGCTAGTTCCATGGAGGTGAGTTTCTTGGAGCATTAGGATCACCGAAGTGCGCTGGTGCACGAACAGCATCACCGCCCCCCTCTTAATAAAGTCCAGAAGCCCATTAACGTTCCATGTCACCACCGTGAAGGCACGCATGGTGGTAGTGGTAGTCGGTAGTGCTGTGGGACATGAGAGGACACACAGTCCTACAGTACTATAGATGTCATAATGGCAAAGCCCACAGCGGGGCTCACAGAGTTTGTTAGGTGGACGTGTGAAGAGTGATCTCGATACCAAGAGCAGTTGAGAAACAAGAATAGACAATCTACCAGCCAAACAAAACAAAGCCCAACCCCTACCACCCAATACTTCCATCCCTGAAGAAACGTCTGTACCCTAAACTCCCAAACTAAAAGTGGAACAAACTTGGATAGGTGTAATAAGGTGATGAATACAATGAACCCATCCCCGGCTCTGAGTCAGGAGCAATATGTGAAAAGTACATCAGGAGGATACAATGGTGCTGGCATGCTATCTTTAGTTGTGCCACACGGCCACCAGCAGAGCCCTCTACTGTTTCAGGGCCCCATCCCTGGTCATTGTTCATCAGTGTTGGTGCCGGAGGCGTCTCCAGTCTTTGCAGCTTAGTTCTGTTTCCGATGTCCCGCCTCTGACTCTGTGGAGGCCTCGGTATCCAGTTAGCCCTGCTTTCATCATCTGAATCGTTTCGACACCTCACCTCAGGTCCCCTCATCCCCGGTTTCAAGGGGGTAATCATCTGCCATCTCGGAGGCTGGTTCGTCGCAATAGGTCGCTGCTCCATAAGCCAGGCTCCTGCCTCCTCTGGGGTATCAAAGAAGTACGACTTCAAATTGTGAATCACCCGCAACTGTGTGGAGTAGCGGATAATATACGAGAGGTTCCTGTTCCCTAATTTCTGCTTGATCATAGGATTTTTGCTGTGATTGGACATGACCTGTTTAATCCAGGAAGATCATAATGCGGCTAGATTGATGCATTAGGTGACCCTCTGCCCTCGCCCCTTTTAGGAAGGCATCTCTGTCTCTGTAGCTTAAAAAACTGGCTATCATAGGGCGAGGAGGTTTCTGAGCCAGTGACCTGTGGGTTCTTTCAGTCTTAAAGCAGGGTAAACCTAGCACATTAAACCTAATGCTTAGAACCTAGCACTTGGAACCTAGCATTCTGAGTTTAGCACTTTAAACCTAACTATTTTAACTTAGAGCTTTGAACATATCACTTTAACCCTAGCACTTAGGACCTAGAACCTTCTTTGTATTTAAAAAGTGTTTACCCTAACATGCCATTACGCGATTTCCTCTGTTGTACTAGGATGTGAGCAGAGAGAGGGGCCTGCGGACACAGCTAAGTGACCCCAGAAAAGACCTATACCTTTTAAAGATGTGCGCACTTGGTTATTCAGGGAAGAATCTTCTACCCTGCAGCCCCTAAAATATCTGCACCTGGTCCTCAGAGTACAAAGCACCAAAATGCGTAGAAGAATCTTTACTCAAGGAATACCAGAATACACATTTATTTAGACGAATCGAGATATATATAGGGGGTCATTCTGACCCTGGCGGCCGGTGACCGCCAGGGTCACCGACCACGGGAGCACCGCCAACAGGCTGGCGGTGCTCCCTCGAGCATTCTCCGCGGTCAGAAACGGAAAGTCGGCGGTCTCCCGCCGACTTTCCGCTGCTCGGGGGAATCCTCCATGGCGGCGGAGCACGCTCCGCCGCCATGGGGATTCTGACACCCCCTACCGCCATCCTGTTCCTGGCGGGTCTCCTGCATGGGCAATGCAGGGGCCCCCGTAAGAGGGCCCCGCAAAGTATTTCAGTGTCTGCAAAGCAGACACTGAAATACGCGACGGGTGCAACTGCACCCGTCGCACCTTCCCACTACGCCGGCTCCATTCGGAGCCGGCGTCCTCGTGGGAAGGTAGATTTGCCCTGGGCTGGCGGGCGGCCTTTTGGCGGCCGCCCGCCAGCCCAGGGCAAATCTCAAAATACCCTCAGCGGTCTTGTGACCGCGGAGCGGTATTTTGTCGGGGGAACATTGGCGGGCGGCCTCTGCCGCCCGCCAATGTTAGAATCACCCTGTAGGAAGTTGGCTCTGTATGTGCTATTTCAAAGTAAGGAATAGCATGCACAGAGTCCAAGGGTTCCCCTTAGAGGTAAAATAGTGGTAAAAAGAGATAATACTAATGCTCTATTTTGTGGTAGTGTGGTCGAGCAGTAGGCTTATCCAAGGAGTAGTGTTAAGCATTTGTTGTACATACACATAGACAATAAATGAGGTACACACACTCAGAGACAAATCCAGCCAATAGGTTTTGTATAGAAAAATATATTTTCTTAGTTTATTTTAAGAACCACAGGTTCAAATTTAACATGTAATATCTTGTTTGAAAGGTATTGCAGGTAAGTACATTAGGAACTTTGAATCATTTCAATTGCATGTTTACTTTTCAAGTTATTCACAAATAGCTATTTTAAAAGTGGACACAGTGCAATTTTCACAGTTCCTGGAGGAGGTAAGTATTTGTTAGTTTTACCAGGTAAGTAAGACACTTACAGGGTTCAGTTCTTGGTCCAAGGTAGCCCACCGTTGGGGGTTCAGAGCAACCCCAAAGTTACCACACCAGCAGTTCAGGGCCGGTCAGGTGCAGAGTTCAAAGTGGTGCCCAAAACGCATAGGCTTCAATGGAGAGAAGGGGGTGCCCCGGTTCCAGTCTGCCAGCAGGTAAGTACCCGCGTCTTCGGAGGGCAGACCAGGGGGGTTTTGTAGGGCACCGGGGGGGACACAAGCCCACACAGAAATTTCACCCTCAGCGGCGCGGGGGCGGCCGGGTGCAGTGTTAGAACAAGCGTCGGGTTCGCAATGGAAGTCAATGAGAGATCAAGGGATCTCTTCAGCGCTGCAGGCAGGCAAGGGGGGGCTTCCTCGGGGAAACCTCCACTTGGGCAAGGGAGAGGGACTCCTGGGGGTCACGTCTGCAGTGAAAGTCCGGTCCTTCAGGTCCTGGGGGCTGCGGGTGCAGGGTCTTTTCCAGGCGTCGGGACTTAGGTTTCAGAAAGTCGCGGTCAGGGGAAGCCTCGGGATTCCCTCTGCAGGCGGCGCTGTGGGGGCTCAGGGGGGACAGGTTTTGGTACTCACAGTCGTAGAGTAGTCCGGGGGTCCTCCCTGAGGTGTTGGTTCTCCACCAGCCGAGTCGGGGTCGCCGGGTGCAGTGTTGCAAGTCTCACGCTTCTTGCGGGGAGATTGCAGGGTTCTTTAAAGCTGCTTCTTTGGATAAAGTTGCAGTCTTTTTGGAGCAGGGCCGCTGTCCTCGGGAGTTTCTTGTCGTCGTCGAAGCAGGGCAGTCCTCAGAGGATGCAGAGGTCGCTGGTCCCTTTGGAAGGCGTCGCTGGAGCAGAGTTCTTTGGAAGGCAGGAGACAGGCCGGTGAGTTTCTGGAGCCAAGGCAGTTGTTGTCTTCTGGTCTTCCTCTGCAGGGGTTTTCAGCTAGGCAGTCCTTCTTCTTGTTGTTGCAGGAATCTCAATTCTTAGGTTCAGGGAAGCCCTTAAATACTAAATTTAAGGGCGTGTTTAGGTCTGGGGGGTTAGTAGCCAATGGCTACTAGCCCTGAGGGTGGGTACATCCTCTTTGTGCCTCCTCCCAAGGGGAGGGGGTCACATTCCTATCCCTATTGGGGGAATCCTCCTTCTTCAAGATGGAGGATTTCTAAAAGTCAGAGGCACCTCAGCTCAGGACACCTTAGGGGCTGTCCTGACTGGCCAGTGACTCCTCCTTGTTTTTCTCATTATCTCTCCTGGACTTGCCGCCAAAAGTGGGGGCTGGGTCCAGGAGGTGGGCATCTCCACTAGCTGGAGTGCCCTGGGGCATTGTAACACGAAGCTTGAGCCTTTGAAGCTCACTGCTAGGTGTTACAGTTCCTGCAGGGGGGAGGTGTGAAGCACCTCCACCCAGAGCAGGCTTTGTTTCTGTCCTCAGAGAGCACAAAGGCTCTCACCGCATGAGGTCAGACACTCGTCTCTCAGCAGCAGGCTGGCACAGACCAGTCAGTCCTGCACTGAACAATTGTGTAAAATACAGGGGGTATCTCTAAGATGCCCTCTGTGTGCATTTTTTAATAAATCCAACACTGGCATCAGTGTGGGTTTATTATTCTGAGAAGTTTGATACTAAACTTCCCAGTATTCAGTGTAGCCATTATGGAGCTGTGGAGTTCGTTTTTGACAGACTCCCAGCCCATATACTCTTATGGCTACCCTGCACTTACAATGTCTAAGGTTTTGCTTAGACACTGTAGGGGCATAGTCCTCATGCACATATGCCCTCACCTGTGGTATAGTGCACCCTGCCTTAGGGCTGTAAGGCCTACTAGAGGGGTGACTTACCTATGCCACAGGCAGTGGGAGGTTGGCATGGCACCCTGAGGGGAGTGCCATGTCGACTTAGTCATTTTCTCCCCATCAGCACACACAAGCTGGCAAGCAGTGTGTCTGTGCTGAGTGAGGGGTCCCTAGGGTGGCATAAGACATGCTGCAGCCCTTAGAGACCTTCCCTGGCATCAGGGCCCTTGGTACCAGGGGTACCAGTTACAAGGGCCTTACCTAGGTGCCAGGGTTGTGCCAATTGTGGAAACAATGGTACATTTTAGGTGAAAGAACACTGGTGCTGGGGCCTGGTTAGCAGGGTCCCAGCACACTTCTCAGTCAAGTCAGCATCAGTATCAGGCAAAAAGTGGGGGGTAACTGCAACAGGGAGCCATTTCTTTACACAAGCCCCCCCCAGCCCACAGGCCAGGAGACTCAGCCAAAGCTGGGAGAGTCTTCCTAGTCTGTCAGGCGAGGAAGAGTAGAGGAAATAGGCTGGTTTGTTGCAGGGCCTACTCTGCCTTACATCCTCCTGTTCAGGTCATTCCCTCTGGGGAACTGACCCACTTCCACAGTGATAGGACCTAGTCTGAACTGCCTCTTGTCTGTGCTTTTTATGTCTTCACCCATTCTCTCTATTTTGGGGTTAGAGGTATCCACCTCTGCTAATCTTATTTTAGCCAGGGTCACCCCTAGCTTACCCAAAGAGGTTACCCAGAGCTGGAGTAACCCCACCATGACCAACAGGGTCAGGGGGCCTAACTTGCTATTTGGCATGGGGTCAGACCACCATGCCAAGGATAGTGCAGCCATAAAGGCTAACACCCAGCAGAGGCCACTGACAGCTATCAGTGCCCAGAACCACACCTTTAGCTCTTCACCTACAAGGGAAGGGGCTAAGTTACAGGCTTCTTTGGGTTCAGGGTGCCTGTCTGCTGTATTAGAGTGGGGGGTTACCACATCTTGTAGTAAACACCCTTCTTCCACTCTTTCTTCTGTTAGCTGAGGAGCCACCCACTCAGGCTTAACAGTTGCCTGACTAGCCAGGACTTCTTGTGGGTCAGGTTGGACTTTATCAGAGCCACTTTTGGAGTTCTCCCCTACTGGAGCAGAATCTCCTTGGCTTGCTGGAACCTTGGCTAAAGGTTGTCCACCTTTCCTACTCTGTTTCCTTTTCTTTTTCTTCTGGGGCCTACTTGCATTTACTGCAGAGGCAGGCACTCCAGAATCCTTGGGAGAGGACTGGCACTGGACCAGTTCCTCTCTTGGGCTCTGACTAACCTCTGGGTAGTCATTTCCAAGGAGACAATCAAGGGGGAGGTCTGTACTGACTACCACCCTTCTCCAGCTAAAAGTCCCACCCACTTCTATGGGCACCAAGGCCACAGGCCTATCAGTGACCCTGTCTGGGCTAACTCTTACTCTGGCCATCTCACCTGGGATGTACTGGTTTGAGAACACCAGCCTGTCATGCACAATAGTGTGACTGGCACAAGTGTCTCTCAGGGCAGTGGCTGGGATTCCATTCACCAGTAGGTGGTGGAAGTGTCTACTTCCCTCTGGAATCTCCAACTCACCTGTTGGGCCCTTTTTCCAGTTGAAGGCTATGAAGACCTCCTCATCTGAGGAGTCATCCCCAATGGCTACACTGGTCACCCCTGGGATTTTGCTAGGGGGTTTGTTTTTGGGACAAGAAGTGTCCTTGGTGTGGTGCCCTGTCTGTTTACAGTTATGGCACCATGCCTTAGTGGCATCCCAGCTCTTACCCTGGTACCCACCTTTGTTTTGGGTTGTGTCTCTGGGCCCACCCACCTGGTCTGGTTTTTGGGGGCCTACAGGGAACTCTTTTTCTTTGTTTCTAGTGTCACCCACTTTCTCCTGGGGAGGCTTTGTAACCCCTTTCTTTTGGTCACCCCCAGTGGAAGTTTTGGTTACCCTAGTCTTGACCCAGTGGTCTGCCTTCTTTCCCAATTCTTGGGGAGAAATTGGACCTAGGTCTACCAGATACTGATGCAACTTTTCATTGAAGCAGTTACTTAAAATGTGTTCTTTCATAAACAAATTATAAAGCCCAACATAGTTATACACTTCATTTCCAGTTACCCAACCATCCAGTGTTTTCACTGAGTAGTCAACATAATCAACCCAGGTCTGGCTCGAGGATTTTTGAGCCCCCCTGAATCTAATTCTATACTCCTCAGTGGAGAATCCAAAGCCCTCAATCAGGGTACCCTTCATGAGGTCATAAGATTCTGCATCTTTTTTAGAGAGTGTGAGGAGTCTATCCCTACACTTTCCTGTGAACATTTCCCAAAGGAGAGCACTCCAGTGAGATTTGTTCACTTTTCTGGTTTCACAAGCCCTCTCAAAAGCTGTGAACCATTTGGTGATGTCATCACCATCTTCAAATTTAGTTACAATCCCTTTGGGGATTTTCAACATGTCAGGAGAATCTCTGACCCTAGTTATGTTGCTGCCACCATTGATGGGTCCTAGGCCCATCTCTTTTCTTTCCCTTTCTATGGCTAGGATCTGTCTTTCCAAAGCCAATCTTTTGGCCATCCTGGCTAACTGGATGTCCTCTTCACTGGAGTTATCCTCAGTGATTTCAGAGGTGCTGGTCCCTCCTGTGAGGGAGCCAGCATCTCTGACTAGTATTTTTGGAGTCAGGGCTTGAGAGGCCCTGTCCTCCCTAGATAGGACTGGTAGGGGGGAATCTTCCTCCAATTCACTACCATCTTCCTCTGTGTTATCCACAGAGGGGTTGGCTCTATCATACTCTGCCAACAGCTCCTGGAGCTGTACTTTGGTAGGTCTGGAGCCCATTGTTATTTTCCTTATGTTACAGAGTGACCTTAGCTCTTTCATCTGGAGATGGAGGTAAGGTGTGGTGTCGAGTTCCACCACATTCATCTCTGTACTAGACATTATTCTTCTAAAAGTTGGAATGCTTTTAAGAATCTAAAACTAGTTCTAGAATCTAATTCAAACTTTTACAAACTTTTAAACTCTAAAAGAAATGCTAACAGGGACTAACACAAGGCCCTAGCAGGACTTTAAAGAATTTAGAAAACTTTTCAAATTGCAAAAATCAATTTCTAATGACAATTTTGGAATTTGTCGTGTGATCAGGTATTGGCTGAGTAGTCCAGCAAATGCAAAGTCTTGTACCCCACCGCTGATCCACCAATGTAGGAAGTTGGCTCTGTATGTGCTATTTCAAAGTAAGGAATAGCATGCACAGAGTCCAAGGGTTCCCCTTAGAGGTAAAATAGTGGTAAAAAGAGATAATACTAATGCTCTATTTTGTGGTAGTGTGGTCGAGCAGTAGGCTTATCCAAGGAGTAGTGTTAAGCATTTGTTGTACATACACATAGACAATAAATGAGGTACACACACTCAGAGACAAATCCAGCCAATAGGTTTTGTATAGAAAAATATATTTTCTTAGTTTATTTTAAGAACCACAGGTTCGAATTTAACATGTAATATCTTGTTTGAAAGGTATTGCAGGTAAGTACATTAGGAACTTTGAATCATTTCAATTGCATGTATACTTTTCAAGTTATTCACAAATAGCTATTTTAAAAGTGGACACAGTGCAATTTTCACAGTTCCTGGGGGAGGTAAGTATTTGTTAGTTTTACCAGGTAAGTAAGACACTTACAGGGTTCAGTTCTTGGTCAAAGGTAGCCCACCGTTGGGGGTTCAGAGCAACCCCAAAGTTACCACACCAGCAGTTCAGGGCCGGTCAGGTGCAGAGTTCAAAGTGGTGCCCAAAACGCATAGGCTTCAATGGAGAGAAGGGGGTGCCCCGGTTCCAGTCTGCCAGCAGGTAAGTACCCGCGTCTTCGGAGGGCAGACCAGGGGGGTTTTGTAGGGCACCGGGGGGGGACACAAGCCCACACAGAAATTTCACCCTCAGCGGCGCGGGGGCGGCCGGGTGCAGTGTTAGAACAAGCGTCGGGTTCGCAATGGAAGTCAATGAGAGATCAAGGGATCTCTTCAGCGCTGCAGGCAGGCAAGGGGGGGCTTCCTCGGGGAAACCTCCACTTGGGCAAGGGAGAGGGACTCCTGGGGGTCACGTCTGCAGTGAAAGTCCGGTCCTTCAGGTCCTGGGGGCTGCGGGTGCAGGGTCTTTTCCAGGCGTCGGGACTTAGGTTTCAGAGAGTCGCGGTCAGGGGAAGCCTCGGGATTCCCTCTACAGGCGGCGCTGTGGGGGCTCAGGGGGGACAGGTTTTGGTACTCACAGTCGTAGAGTAGTCCGGGGGTCCTCCCTGAGGTGTTGGTTCTCCACCAGCCGAGTCGGGGTCGCCGGGTGCAGTGTTGCAAGTCTCACGCTTCTTGCGGGGAGATTGCAGGGTTCTTTAAAGCTGCTTCTTTGGATAAAGTTGCAGTCTTTTTGGAGCAGGGCCGCTGTCCTCGGGAGTTTCTTGTCGTCGTCGAAGCAGGGCAGTCCTCAGAGGATGCAGAGGTCGCTGGTCCCTTTGGAAGGCGTCGCTGGAGCAGAGTTCTTTGGAAGGCAGGAGACAGGCCGGTGAGTTTCTGGAGCCAAGGCAGTTGTTTTCTTCTGGTCTTCCTCTGCAGGGGTTTTCAGCTAGGCAGTCCTTCTTCTTGTTGTTGCAGGAATCTCAATTCTTAGGTTCAGGGAAGCCCTTAAATACGAAATTTAAGGGCGTGTTTAGGTCTGGGGGGTTAGTAGCCAATGGCTACTAGCCCTGAGGGTGGGTACACCCTCTTTGTGCCTCCTCCCAAGGGGAGGGGGTCACATTCCTATCCCTATTGGGGGAATCCTCCTTCTTCAAGATGGAGGATTTCTAAAAGTCAGAGGCACCTCAGCTCAGGACACCTTAGGGGCTGTCCTGACTGGCCAGTGACTCCTCCTTGTTTTTCTCATTATCTCTCCTGGACTTGCCGCCAAAAGTGGGGGCTGGGTCCAGGAGGCGGGCATCTCCACTAGCTGGAGTGCCCTGGGGCATTGTAACACGAAGCTTGAGCCTTTGAAGCTCACTGCTAGGTGTTACAGTTCCTGCAGGGGGGAGGTGTGAAGCACCTCCACCCAGAGCAGGCTTTGTTTCTGTCCTCAGAGAGCACAAAGGCTCTCACCGCATGAGGTCAGACACTCGTCTCTCAGCAGCAGGCTGGCACAGACCAGTCAGTCCTGCACTGAACAATTGGGTAAAATACAGGGGGTATCTCTAAGATGCCCTCTGTGTGCATTTTTTAATAAATCCAACACTGGCATCAGTGTGGGTTTATTATTCTGAGAAGTTTGATACTAAACTTCCCAGTATTCAGTGTAGCCATTATGGAGCTGTGGAGTTCGTTTTTGACAGACTCCCAGCCCATATACTCTTATGGCTACCCTGCACTTACAATGTCTAAGGTTTTGCTTAGACACTGTAGGGGCATAGTGCTCATGCACATATGCCCTCACCTGTGGTATAGTGCACCCTGCCTTAGGGCTGTAAGGCCTACTAGAGGGGTGACTTACCTATGCCACAGGCAGTGGGAGGTTGGCATGGCACCCTGAGGGGAGTGCCATGTCGACTTAGTCATTTTCTCCCCATCAGCACACACAAGCTGGCAAGCAGTGTGTCTGTGCTGAGTGAGGGGTCCCTAGGGTGGCATAAGACATGCTGCAGCCCTTAGAGACCTTCCCTGGCATCAGGGCCCTTGGTACCAGGGGTACCAGGTACAAGGGACTTACCTAGGTGCCAGGGTTGTGCCAATTGTGGAAACAATGGTACATTTTAGGTGAAAGAACACTGGTGCTGGGGCCTGGTTAGCAGGGTCCCAGCACACTTCTCAGTCAAGTCAGCATCAGTATCAGGCAAAAAGTGGGGGGTAACTGCAACAGGGAGCCATTTCTTTACACACACCCATAATGTCTTACAGCTTCATAGGTGTGCAACATAATATAAACAAGGCTTCCTGCAATTAGAAATTGTACAAGCTTCCCACAACATGATAGGAAGTGAAATGTTTAACAATTCTCAAAGTAGAAACTGCTTTTTACATTCTTCCAGGGTCAAAAGGGATGAAAGGGGACATGTACAGATCTTTTTGGTGTTGAAACGAGGGGCACCAGTCAATCAGTCATTTACACACATACACACAATATTGTTGTTTTCTCCTCATGGGCACTGTCATGTTTTCATTTATCTTTCACAATGGTAACACTTTTGTTATCTAACATAACATCAAACATGGGTGGATTTCTCCCTGTACCTGTGTTTAAGCTTCTCTCTGTGTACCATGATCTGAGCGGTATGCAACGCAACGGACACAACTATGTCCCTTTGTGTTTATCAATACATTTTTTCACAACACAAAGCTCACCAAAAAGCCAATGTCTGCTGCTAACTCTGCATAATGTGGTGTTTATCCGAGGTGCCTGACTTCTGCTGCCAACATTGTGTGGGATCCTTTTTATTTCTATTGGCTATGGTGCCCTCTGCCTGCCCCCAAAATCAGTCCTGAGGTGTGTATTCTACCCATGCCCTATTTTACTCACTTCAGCCGCTGGTGAGAAGGGAAAGGAGGGAGATGATGGCCCTTCAGAGACAGTAGACAGTGTTACTACCAAGCCGCATTGATGGCAGACCCAAAAAGATCATCAAGTCAATGGTGGTCCACCCGCCGTATTTAGATATTACAGTTCTGCAAGCGGATTGACTGGTGATGTATTTGCTGACGGAGGGAGACGCCGGTGGGACCCAATGGACATCTTACATTGGCAGGTTCTATGAAAGAGAGGTAAGTGACACACACACACACACACACTGTCCCTTAGCCATATGTGTCCCACCACACTACACAGTACATAACACACCACATTCACACAATAAGCCATTGCGTTCCTGCACAACACAACCATTACATACCGAAAACACACATTGTCACACATCCATGCCACAACATACGCACACCATTGCACTGCACCTGCACCTGCACACAACCACAACAACCAACACAGCTACACATTCAGCTACACAAACACACACACAAAAGCACAACTACACACATCACAACAACATTCGCCACACAACAACTCTCACCTGAATGCGTCACACTGGAACACAACATACACAACAACATCGTTCTCACATGCAAGTGACAGACATACAGACACTACTACACCACCCACTCCCTCCACCTCAGCCTATACACACACAAACACACACATACATACATGTACAAACTTACATACACATCAGATAGCCCAAACCTACCTATACAGGTGACCTTGCAATGCACCGTTGTCCAGTGTGAGTGTACTGTCATTGTGGTGCCAGCATTCATTTGGAAATGAATGATGACACAACAATGACAGTTGTAAATGTATATGATATGCATGTTGCGCCAGTGTGTCCCCAGTCATGTGTGACACCACTGTGTATCCCACATATGCCTTTCACTGTAATTTAAAAAAAATACTGTGACATGTATATGCCTGCAGTGGTTCCATCCTCCTGTGCACTGCCCACCTATCGTACCTTGGCAATATAGCGTCCCTACCTTCAAGTCCAGTGACGGGCAGGGTCATGTTTTCTCTGTAGGTCGATGGCAGCAGTGAGGGCAGGTGTTGTCCAGTCGTGTCCAGTCCAAGACGAAATAGGGAAAAAAAGGTGAGTTTTCACTCCACCCCATTCACTTACTGTGATAGTGCTTAGGTGTTAAGGCAATGTGATGTTTATTTTTTCTTTACTCTGCTGCTGAAATGATACATTTGGTCACATCATAGTGTTTCTAGTGTTTCTGCAGTTTCTCTAATTTCATTTGTGAAAATAATGTACAAAAACAATTGATTTTTGGGTTGGCCCCACAGCATCAGAATATCAGGAGATCAATCGATTAAGTAAATTGACCCGCTCAATAACTGAGTTCTAGATCAAATAATGTAAAGGTTTTATTACAAAATTCAAAAGTAACGCGGTACAGAGTCAGTGCCATAAAGGCTTTCAATGAAAAGTCAATACAGAAAAATGCAAAAATCAGCAATTATTCGATGTCCGAAGTGGCAGAAAAATCAGGAGAATAACAGACAGTATCGCCAGAATAGGAAACTCTTCTGGGGGTGAACGAACCCCAACCAGTTTTAGGATCAAGCCTGCGACAGCATGCCGTGCGCTGGTGCATCCATTCCGTGTCCGAGACAGTGTTGTGAACAATAAGGGCTTGAAGCCCTGCGAGACACTGTTGTAAAAAATAAGTGCTCATTGTTTACCATTTGTTAGCTTGCCTGGCACTCTTCTTTACAGCCTTGTAATTCATCACTGCAGGCCTGGCATCATCTTTGTTCCTCTCTGTGAAGCAGGGACCAAGCACTAATTGACTAAACTTAATCAGTGCCCGCCCGCTGCTCCCTACAGGACTAAGGTTGGATTCTGTTCTTTTTAATTTTAAGTCCCATGTAAACAGAAGGAAGAGGTGTGTCTGGCAAAAATGTGCCCAGCAGGACAAACAAAAGGCAAAGATTTCTCTTCTATAGTTAACTTTCTTTTATTTTGCCAAGTCTTCGTTTCTCACATTGCATTCAGGTTTTCTTTTGTTTTTCCTCATGGGCGCTGTTTTTAAAAGAATAGGATTATCTTGTTCTAAATATTGCAAAGCGACATTGTTTCTTTCTTATGTCTAATTTCTGAAATGATGCTTTAACACATAATGGTGCAGTACACCCCAGTACACCCCACTGCAATCCATGCCATTCCACCCCACACCAATCCAACCCACTCAATCCAGCCCACCCCAGACAATCCAGTCGACCAGACAACAGTCCAAACCATTCACCCCTGACCTCTCCACTCCAACTCACCACACTCCAATCCAAAACAATCGGCCCCACTCCAATCTTCCGTACTCCAATCAGCTCCACTCCAATCCAAAACAATCTGCCCCACTCCAAAACAATACATCCCATTCCAATCCAAAGCAATCTGCCCCACTCCAATGTGCCCTACTCCAATCTAAAACAATCTGCCCTGCTCCAATCCAAAATAATCTGCTCCCCTCCAATTCGTCCCACTCCTATCCAAAACAATCTGTCCCACTTCAGTCCAAAACAATCTGCCCCACTCCAATCCAAAACAATCTGCCCTACTCCAAAACAATCTGCCTAATTCCAATCCAAAACAATCTGCCCCACTCCAATCTGCCCTATTCCAATCTAAAACAATCTGCCCCACTCCAATCCAAAACAATCTGCCCCACTCCAGTCTGCCCCATTCCAGTCCATAACAATCTGCCCCACTATAATCCAAAACAATATGCCCCTTTCCAGTCCGAAACAGTCTGCACCACTCCAATCCAAAACAACATGCCCCACTCCAATCTGCCTCCCTCCAATCCAAATCAATCTGTCCCACTCCAGTCCAAAACAATCTGCACCACGCCAATCCAAAACAACATGCCCCAATCCAATCTGCCATACTCCAATCTGCCTCACTCCAATCCAGATCAGTCTGCCCCACTCCGGTCCAAAACAATCTGCCCCACTCCAATCCAGAACAACCGCCCGACTGCAATCCAAAACTATCTGCCCCACTCCAATCTGCCTCTTTCCAGTCCAAAACTATATATGCCACTCCAGTCCAAAACAGCCTGACCCACCCCAATTTGTCCCACTCCGATCTAAAACAATCTGCCCCACTCCAATCCAAAACAATCTGCTTCACTCCAATCTGCCCCACTCCAATCTGCCTCACTTCAATCCAAAACAATCTGCTCCAGTCTAAAACAATCAACCCGACTCCAATCCAAAACAATATGTCCCACCTCGATTCAAAACAATCAGCCCCACTCCAATCCACTCCACTCAAACCAAAACAATGTTCCCACTCCAATCCAAACAAATCGGCCCCACTCCAATCCATTTCACTCCAATCTGCCTCACTCCAATCCAAAACAATCTGCCCCAATGCAGTCTGCCCCACTCCAATCCAAAACAATCTGCCCATTCCAATCCACCTCACTCCAATCTGCTCCACCCCAATATGCCCCACTCAGTCCAAAACAATCGGCTCCATTCCAATGTATCTGGCTCCGATCTTCCCCAATCCAATCCAAAAAAAACTGACCACTCTAATCTGCCCCACTTGAATCCAAAACAATCTGCCCTTCTCCAATGCAAAACAATCTACCCCACTCCAATCTGCCCCACTCCAATCCACCCCATGCCAAACTACCCTACTCCATTCCAATCCACCTCACCCCAGTCCACCCACAGATCCCAATTCACCCCGCTCCAATCCACCACAATCCATCCCTCTCCAATTCAGTCCACCCCATACCATTCCAATCCACCCTACTCCAATGCAATCCACATCACCACAAATCCAATCCACCCCACTCAAATCCAATCCACTACTATCCTCCCCACTCCAATCCAAAACAATCTGCCCCACTCCAATCAGCCCCATCCAATCTAAAACAGTCTGCCCTACTCCAATCTGCCCCACTCCAATCCAGAACAATCAGCCTCATCCAATGTGCCCCACTCCAATCCAAAACAATCCTCACCACTCCACTCCACCCCACTCCAATCCAATCCTCCTCACCCCAATTCAATCCACCCAACTCCAGTCCAATCCACCCACCCAATCCAAGCCACCCCAAACCAGCCAAATCAAATCTACCCCACTCCAACCCACCCCCCCAGACCACTCCAATCCACCTCAATCCAGTCAGCCCCACTCCAATTTAAGTCACCGCTCTCCAATCCAATCCATTCAAATCCAATCCACTGCAATCCAATCCACCCCACTCAGTCCAATCTACATCACTCCAGTCCAGTCTACCCCACTGCAATCCAATCAACTCCACTCCAATCCACAACAGCCCACCCCATGCCAATCCAATCCACCCCACTCCAATTCATCTTACTCCATTCCACCCCTCACCAGTCCAATCCACCCCACTCCAGTCCAATCCACCTCACTCAATCTACTTCACCCCAATCCATTCAACCCTACTTTGATGCAATCCACCCTACACAATCCGGTCCACCCCTCTCTAATCCACCCCACTCCAGTTCAGTCCACCCCACTCTAGTTCAATCCATCGCACTCCAACCCAATCCACCACACTCTAATCCAATGCCAATGGCTCTGGTTTAGGTGAGACTAGTTGGCTTTGCCAACCAATGATGGCTGTATGTGCAGTTCCTTCCCTATAATAATAGAGGTTGTAATAAATGCAGTTTAGAATGTATGGGGTGGAACTATGCGTTCGTTGCAGGCCTCCATCTCTTCATTCAAATGGATTCCTCGAGAAAAATCATGTCTCATGACTATCAATGAGGCAAAAATCCTTTTGAAACAAAGTTGGGTTGCATAGCAGATGCTGTCCAAACACGGCATCTGGAATTTGACCCACGCCTTTGTACATCTGATCCATTTATTATTACTTTGTGGCAGTGTCTCACGGTACGTTTCAGTGCGTTAAAAGTCTCACAGCTATGGCAATCAGCAGCAGTGTCACCTTTACCTCATTCCTTTGTCCCTCCGTCCCAATTTTAGTGAATGTGCCCCTATTAGACCCTGACTGGGGGGCAATGGGTCAAGCAGGGACTACTGGGCTCCAGCTGTGAAGGCTGGGATCATTTTCCTATGATGTCTGGGGGTCCAGCCTACTATTGTTCTGCAGAACTCTAACCCCTTCAGCACTTGAATCTCAGTGGTTGAGAAGGTGAGCAGTCACAAGTATCTCAGGGAGGTAATGTAGGGGTGTGCAGACTCAGAGCTCAACAATCGCCCAGCAGCACAATTACTGATCCTCCAGCCTAGTGATTTACTTTGCTGTAGAAAAATACTTTAATACATATCTAAAAACGAATACTATGCACAATTACTTACTGTTGCTTGTGTACTGCGCCCCTGGTCCCGGACCTCTCAATTCCCACCTCCCCCTGGGCATTATTCCTCCTTGTTGGTACTAAGCAGAGTTCCCCTTTGAGTTTGAGTTCCAGCGCGGATGTCAAGGTCCAGGTGCACATTACCCCTAGTTACAGTTAGCACACTCAATTGTTTTAAAAGAATCCCTGTTTCTTAGTTCTCACTACAGCAACAGGGCTTAAATGTTTTTTAGTGGCCAGAAGAGATGGTTCCTTCTACTTCCCTCTTCTGGCAAGAGACACTTAAGGTGGAGGTTCCTATCACATTTGACAGGGCTGCAGTAGTCACAGTGGCGGTCGCTACTCGGAGTCCTTGTAAGCGCTTGCGACTCTGGTAGTGATGCAGTGCTCCAGTTGATGACAAACTCAATTCTGGTCCTCATGGTGTTGGGATTGGGCTGTGAGGGTCAAAGGTCACAGTCAGCTTCGGCACAGTCTTTGCAGTGATGTACCCTCACCTCAAACACTGTATTTGGAGGGGGGCAGCATGCACCCATCTTTTGTTGCAGAGACACAACCTGTTTGGACACACTTCTTTGGAGTAGCAGTGCAGTCCTCTGGAGCATGCTTCACTGGTGTAGCAAAACAGTCTGCTCGGGCATATTTTTCTGGTGTAAGAAGTTCCTCTGCTTGGGCACGCTGTTCTTGTGTAGCAGCAAAGTCTGCTTGGGCATGTTTCTTGATATGGTTCACGTCTGGAACGGTTCAGGTAAAGAGACTGTCCTCCACAATTCTTTGCCATCGTAGATCTCACTTCTCAGTCTGTTCTCATCCAGCAAAACCACAACACTGAGAGTCAAGCGGCTCTGGCACATCAGATTCATCACACATCTGCAGCGTCAGCAGATCCTTTCATTCTCCCGGTAGCAGGTTGGCTTCAAGGCACGTTAGGTCAGAGGATCAGTTCCTGCCAAGAAGGCAAGACTCCAGGAGATGTTTGTTCACTGTAAGAAGCTGCCTATGATGCAGACAGCAGCAGTTGCTGCACAGCAGTCCCCTAAGCACTCTGAAAAGCACTACTTTCTTGGTCAATGAGACCTTAGAGCTGGAACAAAAGGTAGGTCTGCATCTCCCACTTTTATACTCTCAAAGCAAACAGGTATGTGGAGTCTCTGCTTGCACTTTCAGAAATGGCTCGGTTTTTTGTTCATCTGTCCTTTCTAAGCCATTCTCCAGTGTAGGAAAGTAGAGTATTATGCAATGAGGCTGGATAGGTCTCACTATGCAATACTCTCGCATTACTACAAACTGGTTCCTTTGGATTCACACTTATAAATACCAAGCTCAGTCCTGTTAGTGTGGCACGGGCAGTCTGGCTTCATTAGATGAACATGTTAAGAATTTTAGAGTACCAACATGAACGATAAGTAAATGGCACAACTCAAAAGAAATCCAGCACCAATTTATAAACATAGAGCAGATTTTCATAAAAGTTAGACACTAAATCAGACACAACCAGATATGTAAAACCAGAGTCATGAAATTTATAAGGAAATACAAATAAGTGCAATACACAGCTGTCAAATTGTAACTTTGCGGTCAATGGGAAATTCAGCTATTGACAATTGGTCACTTGCAGGTTGAGTCCAGTGGAAATTACTGGGGGTTAAGGAGATGCGGGTCACAGGACCAGGGTTCAGCAGTCAGTACTAATTTTACCTGCCTCATAGGGACTGGGTGCAGAGTCGTCTCGGCCCTGCTTGCTGCTGAAAGCGGGAGCTGCGGCTGCTGAAAAATCACACAAGTGACACTCGGTCACTTGAAGGTTAAGTTCAGAAAACCCAATGGAAGTTAAGCTGGTGTGGGTCCCAGGACCAAGGTTCACCAGACACTACAACCTTACCTGACTCATATTTGCTGGGTGCAGATTGGTTCTGGCTGTCCTTAGTGCTGAACGCTAGAGCTGTGGGTGCTGGTTTTAACTTTAGACGGTGCTGGTGGGGAAACAGATGCAAAAGCTCAACAACGGGGTGGCACTGAGGTGGGTAGTTGATGAAGCTGTAGGGTTCCCTCCAGCTGCAGCGTCGAACAAAGGTCCAGACTGGCCACCGACAAGCCTTGGCAGTGACAAACACAGCGTATGGTTACTACTATGTCCTGCAGTCCAGGAGAAAACGATAGCCACCTAAAACTAGCTGGAGGTCAGGACTACTTTTCCACCGATGCACTAGACCATTTACTTTTGGCCGATCCCTTGGCAGGCCTAATAGCTAATGGTTCTTTGATTCAAAGAGCGGTCAGTGCCTGCAGGTTGCAGGGGACTAGTACCTCTAGTCCACAGGGTCCTCTGGAGTTGCCTTTGGTGCTCATAGAATTTCCTCTTGCTTTTGGAATCAGTGTCCGGCAGTGCGGGCCCCGCCAGCAGCAACCGCTGCAAATCCTTTCACAAGGAAAGGATAATAAACTCCTTGTGAAAGGAGCGGGGCATTGGGGGTGACAGGCAGAGGGGAGTGCACTGTGCACTCCCCTCAGAGCACATGTGTGTTTGGCCGGCTGTCTCAGGCTGGCCAAACACCATGCGCACAAGGCTGTCTCCGGCCCAGCAACACAGTTGCTGGGCTGGGGAGAGCCTGCACAGGCAGCCATCAGGATTGGCCGCAGGGCAGGCTGGAAGCCTGTGCCTGCGTGCAGCAGAGGAGCAGAGGAGCGGGACATGAGAGCAGAGGTAAGATTTTTTTTAATGTTATTAATTACCCCCTCCCATACCCCCCTCCACCTGCGCGCCGTCCTGCTCCCAGGAATCCCTGCGAGCCGCAACTGGTGTCTGGTCTAGGACGAGTCGTAGTCATGCAGTTGCAGTGTGGCTGCCACAGGTTCAGAGTTTTGTACCTTTTTTTGTGCAGACTCAGGTCGCTTCTTTGTTCTTTGTTGCAAGTCAAATCAGATATGAGGTTTTAGTGTCGGAGGTGCCCCTTAAAACCTAGGTTTAGGGGCATTAGGGGTGTGGGTGCTAGTAGCCACTGTGCTTCTATCCCCAGCAGCTAATCTGCCCCTGAGGTGAATACCTCCTGGAGTGTGTCAACTTTTTTACCCGGAACCCTCTATTTTGTCATTTTTCAAAATGTCAGAACCCATCCTTGGCTGTACAATCCAGATAGCGAACTATAGAGGTATGGCTAGCCTTCTGGGTGTTACGCTCCCTGACTGTCTAATTTTCCCACCTGCCTGGGTGTAAATGTGCCTGAGGGCAGGAAGACAGCCCTGTCCTCCTTTGGAAGGTCACCTGATTGTATATCATAGATAGTGAAAGCTTTGAAGCTCACCGCGATCCTCCCTTTCTGGGAGGAAGGTAGCAACCACAGGCTGGCAGCCCGGGCATTGGAGGGGCTGGATCAACCAGGTGGGCAACCTCTAAAATAGCCACCTGGGTGCATGTCACATTACATCTGACTTTGGAATAAAGTTAGATTTAATAAGACAACTTCTTTGATACCAAACATTACATTTTTCGGCAGGGCCATCATGAAGCTGGCAACCTCAGGGTGGCCAGATGCCAGCTCTTGTTGGCCTATGGCCCGCTGACCACTTTTATTAGCCGTTGATGGAAAAGGCTACTATAGGGAACTAGCTTTGAAATATATGTCCACACCTTTAATATAATGCACCCCGCCTCCTGGGCTACCTTAGGGGTGACTGACATATCTTAAAAGTAGTGCTTTAACCTTGCCACTTATGTTGAGGGCAAAGTCGAACTAGGGCAGTGTGCACTGCTGCTGTGATCTGCAAAGGCAGGCCTGCTGTCCTCTGTTTACTTGGGTCACTCACTGTGGCACAAATAGTGCTTCAGGCTGTGGTGAACCCTTTTTCTCCCATTCTCTGAGTACCACTTTTTCTACTTACCAGTGACTTACACAGGGATAAAGTCCTTGCCAACTGGGAGTACCAGTTCACAGTTATTGTGTTTTAGACTGAGAACACTGGTATTGGGGCCTGGTAAGCAGGCTCCAGTGCACTTTCAGATTCATAACCATTAGCAGTGGGCCAAAAAATGTGGGGGTGGCCATAAAAAAGGGAACTTTCCTATATGATCCCCCAAAATGAAAGGTGATGAGTAACTTACCTCCACCATGGTAGTTCTCATCATCTAAGTGAAAGAACCTGCAAAGGCCATCTGCATTGGCATACCAGGTCCCAGGTCTGTATTCCACTGAAAAGTCCATAGCCTGTAGGGAAATAGACTACCTCAACAACCTGGGGTTCTCTCCTCTCATCTGCATCAGCCACCTGAGAGGCCTGCGGAAGTTATGACATTTGAAGTGAGTCCCAAACAGGTAGGATCTCAGCTTCTTCAGGGACCAAATCACATCAAAGGCTTCCCTTTCAGTGGCACTCCAACGCTGCTGTATAGGGAGAAGTCGCTTGTTGATATAGGCAACTGGTTGAGCCTGGCCCTCATAATTTCTTTGTGACAACACTGCCCCATTTCCATGTTCAGAAGCATCTGTTTGAACAGTGAACTCTTTCCTATAGTCTACTGCTTCAGGACATGTGATGGGCATATAGCCTCTTTAAGGGTGTCAAAGGCCTTTTGGCATCCTGTGGTCCATATGACCTTCTTAGACTGCTTTTCGGAGGTAAGCTCAGTGAGAGGGTCACAATGGTACCATACCCCTTCACAAACCTCCTGTAGGACCCAGTGAGGCTGAGGAAAACCCCGACTTGGGTCTGGGTCTTGGGACCCTTCCAGTCCAGAACAACCTGGATCTTTGGTTGGAGAGGTGGCTCTTGGTCTTCACCTACCAGGTGGCCCAAATAAACAACTAAACTGGCCTTGATAGTTAGGCCTTTCTGCTGCCAGGTTATTCTCCCAGGTGGCACTAAATACAACAATATCATCCAGAAATGATGCACTAAAGGTGTCCAGAGCTGAAAGGACTCTATTCACCAACTTTTCAAAAGTGGCAGGTGCGTTTTTCAGACCAAAAGGCATCACTTTGAACTGAAAGTGTCCGTCTGGTGTTGAAAAAGCAGATCTTTTCTTTGCTCCCTTGGTGAGTCCAATCGGTCAGTACCCTGTTGTTAGATCAACACTACTCAAGAATTTGGCTGCACCCAACTGAGCTATGAGTTCAGCTCTGGGGATGGGGTGTGCAACAGTTTTAGTGACTGCATTTAAACCACTGTATTCCATACAAAACCTCATCTCTGGTTTTTCACCCTTTGAGTGAGGTTTGGCGGCCAGTACCACTGGGCTAGCCCAGAGACTCTCAGAAGGTTAAATCACCCAAGCCCTAGCATCAACTTGTCAGACAGTCTATGGATTTTGTTCTTGACAGGTAGGCTGACAAAGAGGCTGTCGCCTGTGTCCACATAAGGGACACACCGGTCTGTCTGACCAGGGGGTAAGAGAAAAGTGCCTAGCAAACTGGTTGAAGACCTGCAAACAATCATTCAGATGGTGTGCAGTTAGAGTGTTTGACAAGACAAACCCTCCACTGAACGATCTTGTTGGTTTGTTGACAGCAGGTCAGGGAGGAGTTCACTTTCCTCCTCCTGTCCTCCATCAGTGTCCTCCATCAGTGCCCTGTCTTGGTGTGTCTTTAGGTAATTTACATGGAGTACTCTCTCAGAACCCCTAAGGGTGCCTATGTCTACCAGTTAAATGACTTTCCCTTTCTTCTCTACAATGGGTTAGGGTCCAGTCCACTTGTCCTGGAAGGCTCTGGGAGCCACAAGCTCCAACACCCACACTAACTGCCCTGGTTGGTATTCAACCAGTGCTGACATTTGGTCATACCAAAGCTTTACAAGCTCTTGGCTGGCCTCCAAATTGTTGGTTGCCTTTGTCCTGTACTCTGCCATGCATGAGCATGGGACTAGAACAAAGTCCACAATGTCTAGCTTGGATTCTCCAAGCCTTCTCTCACCAAACTTAGGGGACTCCTTACAGGATGGCCAAAAAGAAGTTCAAAGGGGCTAAGGTCAGTCCCCTTCTGAGGCAGCTATCTGTATGCAAACAAGACACACGTTTACAGGGGGCCATGACCAAGCAGCAATGGCGTAAGGAGTGCTTCATCAGAGCTCCCGCAGGAGAACACCCATCCACTAACATCCTCCGTATACTGTGAGGCCTGGGGGGCCTCTGATATGAGCTATATTCCCCATTCCCCCCCCACATCATGTGGTGACCTGGAGGAGACCCACTGGGCCCTGCTGCACACTTAAGATGGTGATCATGCTGCCCAAGCACTGATCCCTCAAAATGGTGGTTGAAGGACATGAGTGAATGCGGCGGGTGACCTGAGACCCACGCCATGTGGACCAAGACATAATCACCGAGTGGAGTGCCCAGGAGTGAGTGCTGCCTAGCAGCGACCCTCGCAGAGCCGGAATCACAGGCTGCAGAGACCTGTTTGGAGAGACACAGGACACAAGAGGACAAATGCCGCAGTAGGAGCAGGTTGTCAGCCTGACATGTCAGGGCCTGCAGCGGCTTGTGATTTGAGCTGATCAAACTCAAGGGATTAGAGCATGGGCAGACTCCCCCCACCACCCCGGAGTGACAAGCCTACTTGTTGGCACACTGAAACAGAGAGCCCTGAAGAGCGCACAGGGCGAGTGACCCAGAGCCTATACCAGTGGAGCACAGACTCCTCTCCCCTTGCTGTCCTGACCCACCATGATGGTACGCAGGCATAGCAGAGGTGACACTGCAATTCTCTTGGTGCTCAAGCTGGCGTCTGTGAGTGCGGGTGACTCACGCACTTCCTGGGGTGGGCAGTGAGTGGTGCAGGTGAAAGAGTATTTGCCATTGACTGATGCTGGGGCACTAGCTGGCAGCTGCATACTGAGCCACCTGGGTGAGGCACTTGTTCCCCCTGAGAACCTCAGGATCAGGGCAACAGTGAGTGCTATACAGGAGAGGCTGCTGTACAGACTGTAATGTGACCATGCTCGAGTGCCCATACTGCGTGGAAAAGAGAAGTGCACTGAAGTGAACTGCTGGCTGGACCCCTCGGAAGAGTGCACTCAATCTTGAACCACTGCCTGTGTCTGGGGCCTGGATACAGTGGTGACTGGCAAACTGTTGATGAGCCCTGGGGGCCCTGATGCTCCTGGAACCCCCTGTGTTTGCGGGCCTGGGTGGGGCGTGTCTGCCCTTCCTTGTTGTCTGGTCCCTGGAACGATGATTGTGGGCTCACTGTGCAGCTGCTTTGAGACTAAAAAAGGGTGCTGTACCTCACACCTAGGGATGACCTGCTGGTGGCACCTGCTACACACCCGCACCTTGTGAGGTGACCTGCTTGGTCCTTTCTTTCCAGGGTAACAACTCTGGCGGAGCTGACCACTACTCCAAGCACGGTCTTCTGTGGGACTGAGTGACTCAAAAATAAGACCGAGGAGGGCCTTGGTTGGCCTGTGGACCGTGACCTTTACTATGTGCTGGGGCTGACGACACTGGCGGCCTGAGTAGGGCCCTGCTCATCCACTCTATATTGAGTCACCCTTGTGCTAGATCTACAGTGCTTTGAGTACTTTCCCTAACATCCGTATCCCCCACAATTCGATTGCTACCGTGGACAGAGTAACCAGGAAGATGGACCTGGATGTGGGTGGCCCACCCATGGGTGGCTCTGCCCCAATTGCAATGGAAGACAGACCGGTTGCCCCATTGATGGGATCACCTGGGAACCCACATTACAAGACATCCTGCAGGCCATCACCACTTCCAGAGAAGTACTGGAGATGAAGATCGGTACGCTGGAAGAAGATCTAGGTATCCTGAAAGATGACCATGGGTGCCTGGCGGAACGGGTCACCACAGTCAAAAGAATGATAATAGAGATCCCCTCAGACTAAGTAGCCATGCACAAACGACTCATGGAAGGGAAAGTCCAGACCCTAGAACTGCGAGCAAAGGATGCCAAAAACAGGTTGCTGAGGAATAATATACATGTGCAGAAACAATGTTCATCGTTCCTGGATGCAAAGCAGTGTCTTCACCAGATGGGCTTGACAAATGCCATATTGTCCCTGCCAAGCTGTGGGTTGCGACCCTGGAGAGGGTTCAGTTCTTTTGGACCCCGCAGTAAGTGTGGGAATGAACTTATCTACCCCCACAAGCCAGCCCCAGCCAGAGGTGCCCATGTTGGAAACCGAGGCGGAAAGGTTCAAAACACAGGGATAGAAATACATATAGGGTCGCCCCTTCAGGAGAAGAGTTCCAATGGGAATAGCAGAAAGCAGCAGAGAAAATGGAGGCATTCAGCAGCGTAGAGACGAGACCGGTCATAATGATGGGTGAAGAGGATGCCCAAGAATCGGACCTGGAACAGAGAACTATCTCATCTGCCGATTCGGACACTGAGTTGCCTAAAGTGACACTCAGTACTGCTGGTGAACTCATATGAAATAGCTAGTTTGATGTAAGGCTTGAGCTATTTGATTGGGGGGAGCCCATTGTGCCATGTAAGGGTGCCATGGTCAGCTCCCTGGGTCTGAAGCTTATTTTCACTTTCATTACCATGGTGGGGTGGAACTGAGGGGGTCACAACCCCTCCTTTATGTGCTTTAAGTGGGTCCAACCGCAAGTGTTTTTGTTTTGGCTGTCAGTTTGGCTGTGGGGAGTTCACCTGCTCGTTCTGGGGTATGATAGTTGGGTTGTTTGCCAGTTTGGGAGAGTTATTTGAGTTGTGCCCTGTTGGTGATTTACTCACTGTCCCAGTGTTGGATCTCAGTACATGTGTGTGAGATTGAGATTCAGTGGAGTCCACTGGGTGTCTTTAGACACATAAGATGGCAACCCCCATGACTGCAATTTTATCCTGGAATATTAGGGGAATGCACACCATAGCCAAGAGATTTAAAGTACTTTCATCCCTCAATAGGCGAGGGGTCCATATAGCACCTATTAGCCAAGGAAGAGGCAGCACTGCAGTGAAAGAAGGAAGGTCAGGCCTATTATACTACCTGCTCAGCCTATGCTAGGGGTACACCAGTGACGATGTGCCCAGGGGTTCCCTTCCAACATGCTGGTGATCTGATTGCCCAGCAGGCAGATTGGTAGTAGTAACTGGTCATCCCGATGGTCGGGATAAAGCAGTAGTCAATGTGTATGCCCCAAATGTAGATCAAGGAGTGTTCTTCACTGAACTGTCGAGGGCATTGGCTCCCTATCTAGTAGGATCAATGATTATGGGAGGGGACTATTATTGTGTAGCGGATCCCCAACGTGATTGCTTTCCCACCCCCCCCCCCCCCACTGTGAGATTTCCCCATCCTTAGAGTAGCCCATGTATTATCTGACTGGCAGACGAAGTGGGGACTTCTTCATTCCTAGTGCTTGCTGCACCCACACGAGTGAGATTGCTCCTTCTTCTTTACTCTACATGACCTCCATGTGTGTGTTGGCTACATTCCTATACATCCCTGGATGTTCATGCCTTGATATGTGACATTGAATACCTATCCAGGACCATATCCGACCATAACACAGTTCTGCTAACTTTGACTTGGGAGAAGACGCCACTCTGCATACTGACATGGAAATTGAAACCGGAATCCCTAGAGGACTTGGCTTTCCGGGATACCTTGGAAAATAGCATTCAGCAGTACTTCGAGGAAAACGATTGCTGACCTCGTCCCTTCAAGTACAGTGGAATGCTTTTATGATTATGCTCCGAGGCAGGTATATAGCTGAGTTGATGGCAGTGAGATGCACTTTAATGGCTGAGGTCTTGTCCTCTGAAGAAGCACTGATGGAGGTCGAACTGTATGGGCCAGGCCTCCCAGATGTACAAGCAGAACTATTGGAGGCTAAAGAAAAAGTTGTGGAGTAAATGGAGAGACAGCGATGCTACTACTATAGAGTCCACTTGGCCAGGTCACATGCAGAGCGCGACCGCACTGGCTCGCTCTTAGCTTGGCTTGTGAACCCTGCGAAATGAAGCTCAGTTACAGTCGAGCTCAAAAATGATCAGGGAACAATACTCTACCAATAAGCAGATATTAATTGGGAATTCTATACTTATTACTCCACCCTGTATGGGAGCACCTTTCACCAGTCTGAGGCGGACATTGATGCTTTTCTGGTGCCTTTGCCTTTACCAGTAGTGTGGCATGGGGAAGTAAAGGAGCTGGGAGGGGAGATCACTCTGTCAGAGGTTACAATAGCTAAAAGGCCCATGACATGGGACACAACTGGACTGATGAGCTCCCGATAGAGCTCTATACTGCCTATGTGGATGCGCTGGCTCCCAAACTAGTGGACCTTTATAAGGCAGCTAAAGATACAGGTCTTTTACCATCCTCTAATCGCGAGGCCCTAATAGTACCCCGACTAAAACCAGGAAAACCTGCCTACGACAAAAGGGCCTACCGACCATTATTGATGCTACCATCGATTATAAGATTCTCAGCTGGATCCTTGCCACCAGACTCCTCCCCCACATGCCCAACCATTATTCACTCTGATCAGATGGGATATATTCCTGGCCGTAACACGGTGCTCACTATACAGAAACTTCTCACACTGTTGTATACTGGCATGTACGATCGAGTGGAGGCAGCGATCATTACAGTGGATATGGAGAAGGCTTTTGACAGCCCAGAATGGGGCTTTCTCTACACTGTCATGGAGTGCTGCGGCCTGGGACAAAATGTTTTGGTCTGGACCAGGTTGGTATATGCAGTCCTCACTGCCAGAGTCCGTACGGGGCAATCTTTATCAGAGTGTTATTGGGTGGGCCAAGGGACTAGACAAGGGTGATTGTTGTCACTCCTGTTGTTTGTCCTGGCTATGGAGCCCATGGCCAGCTATGCCAGAACCTGGAACATGTATTGGGGCTTAGAGTTCGGTAGACAAACCCACCACATTGCCCTATACGCCGACAATCTCCTGATTTTTTTTGCATGATGCAGCAGCGGTTCTAGGCGGCACCGTGGGCTGCTGGAACAATTCAGATTGCTCTCCGGGCTGAAAGTCAATTAGCAGAAATCGCAACTATTCCCCATGTTGGCAAGTCGCAGTCCTCCAGGAGGACTGATAGGAATACATTGGGAGCCCCACTGTTTGCAAAACTTGGGTGAACAGATTTTTCACGACCCCACTGATTTACTTGAGGGGACTATCGGAAAGGAGGTCTGGGATCTCAAAATGAACATTGATTTTTGGCAGATGCTCCCCTCACCGTTGCGGGCCACGTTGCACTATTAAAGATGGTAGTGTAGTGTGGATTCCCCGAGTTTTTTTAGAGGGATTGACTCACTTGTCACAGCTTTTATTTGGGGATCGAGCCACAGGCGAGTGGCCTTAACCACCTTGTGGAGACCAGTGGGGGGCAGAGGACTATTTGTTACCGTCTTTAAATCTTACTATCTTATAGCACAGCTCCAATGGCTGACGCAGTGGGTGGTGGGTAGACTGACACCCAGATGAGACATATTCCTACTGTACCTAACCTTCACTGATCGATCAGAGTGCTAATAAAACTCAAGTGCCTTAACTAGGATGACACCGCAGAATTTTGAGTGCTGCTAAGCTGTTGGGCTCGCTGCCTGCAGAAAACACATGCATGAGTACCATACTCATCTGATATCCCCAAGGCTCTATTAGAAGTGCTACCGCATGGAGGAAATTGGCGCGAACTAGTGGAATGGGTGGCTGCCGGAGCAACCCTGCTTGGTAACTTGCTTAGTACTGAGGTACTCCTCCCATTTGAGGAGTTTCGGATGGAACATGATCTGCATGAGGAGCACTTTTTGCTCCATGGTGCCGTGACAGCTGCAACACACAAACACTGGGGTACGGGCATGTCGAAACCACCACACCACAGAACATGTCATTACATAGTTACGTCATCGGGGACCTTAAAGGCCGTCACCTGCCTTTATAAGACAATAAGAGGTGGAGCGGAATTTATACACGTTTTGGTATGTCCAGATGCTTGCTTCCTACTGGGAGGAAATCTGTGTTCGCTGATGTCATTAAAAAAGAGGTCCCCTGCACTCCAACACACTGCTGCTCCAAGAAGCTAGATGTGGCTGAGGGTCAATTGGTAGAGCCAGAGCCTGGGAGGCGCTAGTGGACTGTGTATCACACCCGGAGCCTGCATCACCGGGAACACCAGCAGGGACCTTCTAGAGGAGGCTCGTCCCTTAGATGGTTACTTCCCCTATCACAGCACCTATTGAAGCAGATGGCCCTATAGGATGCCACGGGATAATTTGGCCAACTTGTAGGTTCTCTAGATTTGCTCAGGCTGAGAAGATCACATTTTAACTGGTAGACCGGCATACGTCATACAATTACAGGGCACGACAGAGGAGAATGGGATGGTTTTGCGAGATGGGATTGTAAAGTACTAATGACAACTGTTATGTCTTTGACATGAATATGTAAAAGGAATTACTGAATTTGACATAACCTTTCGATGTCACTTTGCAGAAAACCAATAAAAAAGTTTAGAAAAAAAGAGACAAGGTAACAGGGCATCCCATCTCCTAATTTTTTTAGGGAGACCCATTATTATGTCCTTCATGGTGTTGTTGAACCTTTCAACCAAACTATTTGTCTGGGGGACACAGGGGATAGTGGGTATTGTAGCTCACACCACATTCATCCCTCGTAGCTTTTAGGTATGCAGAAATGAAATTTGTCCCTATTTCCAAGACCAACTCTTTAGGAAATCCTACCCTGGTTAAGGTACCAAGGAGGGCCTTTGCCTCTGCAGAAGCAGTGACAGTCCTAAGGGGAACTGCTTCTGCGTACCTAGTGTAGTGATCCACTACCACTAGCATGAATCTGTTCCCAGATACAGTCTAAGCCTCAAGGGGGACCAACATTGTCAATCTCTACCCTATCAAAGGAAGTCCCAACCACTGGAAGTGGAACTATGGGAGTCTTTGACTGTCCCCCGTCTTGCCGCTCGCTTAACAGCTGACACAGGAGCAAGAAAACCCATTCACTTTCTCGGACACCTGGGGACAATAAAAATGGCCAACCAACTTGTTCCAGGTTTTGGGTTGTCCCTGATGTCCAGCGAGGAGGGTGTCATGGCCTAAGGTCAGAATAAACATTGTATGCTTGAGGGACCACCACTCTTCTGATGGCCCCTGGTTTGTAGACCTCGGGAAACAGGAATCCATCTTCCCAGTAGACCTTGTGGGTACCCCTGACATCTCCCTCTTCTTGTCTTGCAGCCTGCTGTCCAAGGCCTTCAAGAGTAGGGCATGACTTTTGCCCTTGGCATAGGTCCTCTCTTGAGAGTACCCCTGCACTAAGGAGTTCTGCCAGGTCAGGCCAGGCACCTTCAGTTGCAGTTCCCTCCTCAGCCAGGGCATCTCCCTCTGGAGAACTCTCCCCCTGTTCCTGTGACCTCCTTGAAGATGCTTTCACAGTCCTCTTGCCCTTTCTCTTGTGGTGGGGCTCTTGAGCCATTATTTCAGGCTCCAAACTCCCTTGACTTCCCTGACATGCTGCTTATGCTGTAGTTGGGAGGACAGACAAGTCAAGATTCCTGTCAGCCTCCATTGTGCACTTTTACTTGAAAGCTGTTACCTTTTCAAAACTTTCTAAAACTTTTGAAACTTGTGCCCAACTTTCAAAACTTTGTATTCCTTTTGTGCACTTTTACTTGAAAGTTGGTACTTTTATAAAACTTTCTAAAACTTTTGAAACTGTTGCCGAGCTTTCAAAACTTTGTATTCCTTTTGGAAATGAGGTGTACACAGTACCCTAACAGTTCTAAATAAAACTCCTTTGAAAAATCTAAACAATCAAAGCAATACACAACTGTCAAGCTGTAACATTGGAGTTAGTGGGAAATTCAGCTAGTTGCAATCGGTCACTTGCAGGTCGAGTCCAGTGGACACCACTGAGGGTTGAGGTGATGCGGGTCTCAGGACCAGGGTTCAGCAGTCAGTACAGTTTTACTAAGCGCAGACGGACCAAATGCAGAGTTGTCCTGGCTGTACTTGGTGCTGTAAGCAGGAGCTGCAGGTGCTGAAAAATCACGCTAGTGACACTCGGTCACTTGCACATCGAGTCCATGGGAGCCAACTGGAGGTTAAGCTGGTGTGGGTCCCATGACCAAGGTTCACCCGACAGTACAACTTTACCCGGCTTGTACGGCCCGGGTGCAGAGTGACCTTGCCTTCATTTGTGCTGAACATGGGAGCTGTGGGTGTTGGTTTTAGCACCTAGACAGTGCTGGTGTGGAATCTGATGCAAACCCTTGACAACGGAGCCACAGAGGTGGGTAGTTGAAGATGCTGTGGAGTTCACTCAAGGTGCAGTGTCGTTTTAAGGTAGTGGTAGTTTGACTGGCCACCAACAAGCCTTGGCAACGGCAAACAGCATGTGGTTACTGCGATGTCCTGGAGTCTGAGGGAAAACAGTTGCCATCTGAAACTTGCTTGTGTTTCCCATAATGGACCAGGCCGTTTAGTTTTAGCGATCCCTCGGCGGGCCTGATGGCCAGTGATTCTTTGGTTCCAAGAGTGGGCAGTACTTGTGGATTAATTGGGACTGATACCTTTAGTCCAAGGGAGTTCTGGAGTTGCCTTTGTTGCTCAGAGAAGTTCCTCTTGCTTTAGGAACTGGTCTCTGGTCCAGGACGAGTCATAGTGGTGCAGTTGCTGGGTGGTTGCCACAGGTGCAGAGTTTCGCACCTTTTCTTTGTGCAGGTTCTGAAGTCACAGACTCAGGTCTCTTCTTTGTCCTTCGTTGAAAGTCGATCTGAGGTTCTAGTGTCAGGAGTGCTCCTTAAATCCTAGGGTTAAGGGCATTAGGGGTGTGGGTGCCCCCACCCCCCCTGCAAAACAGGTAGTTTTCTATTTGATAATTTTGATGTGTCCAGATAGTGTTTTGGGGCATTTCCCGTCTCGGGCACTAGGCCTACCCACACAAGTGAGGTACCATTTTTATCGGGAGACTTGGGGGAACGCTGGGTGGAAGGAAATTTGTGGCTCCTCTCAGATTCCAGACCTTTCTGTCACCGAAATGTGAGGAAAAAGTGTTTTTTTAGCCACATTTTGAGGTTTGCAAAGGATTCTGGGTAACAGAACCTGGTGAGAGCCCCACAAGTCACCCCATGTTGGATTCCCCTAGGTCTCTAGTTTTCAAAAATGCACAGGTTTGGTAGGTTCCCCCAGGTGGCGGCTGAGCTAGAGGCCAAAATCTACAGGTAGGCACTTTGCAAAAAACACCTCTGTTTTCTTTGAGAAAATGTGATGTGTCCATTTTGTGTTTTGGGGCATTTCCTGTCGCGGGCACTAGGCCTACCCACACAAGTGAGGTACCATTTTTATTGGGAGACTTGGGGAAACCCTGGGTGGAAGGACATTTGTGGCTCCTCTAACATTCCAGAACTTTCTGTCATCGGAATGTGAGGAAAAAGTGTTTTTAGCCCAACGGGGGCAGATATGGCCAACAGTAATGTGTCCCCATGGGGAGCGACCCTTGCCCAAGGGGCTGCCCCCCCAAACAAAACACACACATACACACACACCAATCCCTGGTGTCTAGTGGTTTCTGCCCCTTTTGGGGGCAGATTGGCCTAACAAAAATAGGCCGATCTGCCCCCAAGGGGGGCAGAAATGGCCTAAATACAATATTCCCCCCAGGGGAGCGACCCTTGCCTAAGGGGTCGCTCCCCATACATAAAAACATAAAGTAAATAAAATAATAAATATATCTCTGGTGACTAGAGGTTTCTGGCCCCCCGGAGGCAGATCGGCCTAATTATATCAGGCCGATCTGCCTCCAGGGGGGGCAGAAATGGCCTAAAAATAATATGGCCCCCTAGGTAGCGACCCTTGTCCAAGGGGCCGCTCCCTTTATTAGAAAACACAAAGAAAAAAAATCCCTGGTGTCTAGTGGGCATTTCTGCCCCCCCCTGGGGGCAGAGCGGCTTAATTATATTAGGCCAATCTGCCCCCAGTGGGGGGCAGAAATTACCTAAAAATTATTTGCCCCCCTAGAGAGCCACCCTTGCCGATGGGGCCGCTCCCTTTATCAGAAAACACAAAGAAACAAAAATCCCTGGTGTCTAGTGGGCATTTCTGCCTCCCTGGGGGCAGAAATGGCCTAAGCACAATTTGGCCCCCAAGGGAGTGACCCTTGCCTAAGGGGTCGCTTCCTGCACATAAAAGAAAAAAAAAATCCCTGGTGTCTAGTGGGCATAATTACCTAAAAATGATTTGCCCCCCTAGGGAGCGACCCTTGCCCAATGGGCCGCTCCCCTCATGTAAATAAAAAAAAAAAAAAATCCCTGGTGTCTAGTGGGCATTTTTGCTGCCGGATCGCATCGCGATCGGGCAGCTGAAATGCTCAGAATGACATTGAAAGAAAGGAAAAGCCTTTACTTTCTTCCGATGTCCCTCCCGCCCCCCTCCTCCCGAGCGGAAGAGAAATGCTAAGCATTTCTCTTCCGCATCGCGCTGGAAGCAAGCTTCCAGTGCGACGGGAGGCGACCTCTGATGAGGTCAGCACGCGATCGCGTACTGACATCATCAGACGTCACAGGGGGTATCGGGGGGTCGGGGGTGAAAGGGGAAGCGATTCCCCTTTCATCCCTGATAGGGGGTGTGGGTGGGGGTCCACGGGGCGCGCTAGCGCTTCCCCCATGGGTCCGGTGCAGGACGTGGTGGTCTCGTCCCAGGCACACAGGAACCGTGTGCTGGGATGAGACCACCTCGTCCAAGGCACCTAGGGGGTTAATGTCCTACTTCACTAGCCATCCTTTCAGAGAGGGAGGTGACACCTACACCTCCTGCCCAGGCAAACCTTTGTTTCTGACTCCTGGGAGTGTTCACACTTTCTGGCAGGAGGGCTGATTCCTGTCTAACTGGTAGAGACTGCGGGCTGCCATCCGGGGCAAGGAGAGGCTGGGGCTACCAGGTGGGCTACATCTAAGGTAGCTACCTTGGTGCAAGTCACATTACATCTGACTTTGGAATAAAGACAGGTTTCATAAGACAAGCTGTTTGATACTAAACATGACATACTTCTGCAGGGCCATCACAAAGCTGGCAACCTTGGGATGTCAGGTGCCAGCCCATTTTAGCCTATAGCCCTTTAACACTTATAGTAACTTTTAGTGGAAAAGGCCACGATTGTAACGCCACGCTCAGACGCGGCGTCTCTTTCTGTCCTCGCGGATGGAACGCGCTACCGATACTCGGAGCGCCGTTCCCCGCGTTTTTTGACTACTCATTCTGGGAAGCATATATTTCGCTCCCGGTCGCGCTACACTTCCTTGTAGCCCTTTTTACTTCTTTTTTGGTGGTGGGTTTGTCTGGTCTTTTTGCCTGTCTCTGTTGTGTCCATCTTGTCTTCTTTGTGTTTTTGTCCCAGCATGCTCTGTTTTTCTTTTATACTACTTTCTTTTTCCTATACTGGTCTATGGGCTCTTCCCAATTCCAGATGGTGTTATTTCCTTTTCCTGTGATGTCACTTCTCTTTTCTCAGTATATAAGTCAGTCAGTCTTGTTCCACCTTGCGTTGCAAACACTTCCTTCTGGTTGTGCGGTTCGCTCCTGTTCTTTGTTCCTGCTTTTTGCCTTGGGAGATTTTTGCCTTGGGAGATTTTTGCCTGTTCTTTGTTCCTGCGTTTTGCCTTGGGAGATTTTTGCCTGTTCTTTGTTCCTGCTTTTTGTCTTGGGAGATTTGCCTATTTTTGTTTCCTGTTGTCAAGTCCTGTTTTTTCTTGTTTTTCTTCAGGAGTTCCTGTTTGAGTTTTTTTCCCCAGTGTTGTTTTTTTTTCCCTCTGGGACTCCTTCTTGAGGGTACGGTCTGCTTTGGCGTAGCCTGTCAAGCGGCACCGTGGCTACTAGATGGGGTTGCCCTCATCTGGGAGTATCCCGAACCTGTAGAAGACTTGGTGTATTCGCCAACCCAGTATCCAGAGGTGAGAAGTCCAGCGCAGTACGTAACAACGATAGGGACATGTAAGCTTGCTCTTATATGTCCACACTTTAAATATAATACGCCCTGCCTCCTGAGCTCAGGCCGCATCCCTTAGGGGTGACCGGCATATTTATGAAAAGTAGTGCTTTGACCTTCCCACACATGGTGAGGACAAAGTCGAACTTGGGCAGTTTGCACTGCACACAGTTTACACTGCTCCTGCAGTCTGCAATGTCAATCCTGCTGTCCACTGTTTGCTTGGGTCACCCAGGGTGGCCCAAATAGTGCTTCAGGCCCTGGTCACCCCTTTACCTCGCATGGCCTGGGTACCACTGGTACCACTTACCAGGAACTTATACAGGGGTTAAAGTCCTTGCCAATAGTAAGTACCAATTCACAGTCATCGTGTTTAAGGAAGAGAGTGCTGGCACTGGGGCCTGGTTAGGAGGCTCCAGCAAACTTTCAGAGTCATAACTATCAGCACTGGGGCAAAACGTGTGGGTTAGACCATACAAAAAAGGCACTTTCCTATATCCAGACACAGCCGTTGTGTAGAGTGATGCTCCTCACAGCAGGGTAGCCTTCAGCCTGGAGTATCCACAAAACAGGATCAAAGAGGTGTGAAATGTCTGCACCTGGCTAATAACACATACATTAATCAGGTAAAAGACAAAAGGCTGGCCCCACCTAAAGGACCCATCTCTCCCTGAGCAACTGATGCTGTAGTCTCAGTCTTCACCCCCACCATCTATCCAATGGTAGGAATCAGGAGAACTAATCAGCAGTCCTCTAAAATAAAAGACCTAGTCGCATTTCTAAAGGTGTACTGGCTCTTCCTTCCCCTCTCTCCAGGTTCAGGAATACTAGCAATACACATTCCTTGCATGGGAAAACAACCTCACTCCAATGCACAAGAATTAGCCAGAGATATTAAAATCAGAACCAGCAGGTTTCCATTACTCTGGCTCACTATACAACGCATGTATCACACAGACCGCATACACGTGCACGCATGGCACGCTGTAGGATCTGAGTTAGAGCATGGAAGCAGAACTTTACAGGACTGAAACAGTGGTGAATAAAAAGATCTGATGACAGTTACAGATTCACAAACAATATGCTATTGCCACATTCACATGCTAAACCAATTGCAGGGACAATTGCCCACTGTCAGAAAAAATGAAAGCATGATGAGTGCATCTCTCCAGGACCTTACTCATGTCAAAGGACATGTTTAAGTCTCTGCACAAACATGCATGAGGCTAGGGACAAAACCAAAATCCAGGATACCAGATATTCGCAGCTGGGTACTCAGGACAGGGAAAAATTACTGTACACCATGCAGGGGACATTCCTGACACAACAATCTCCCTAACCCATTGGCCATGTATATTCGCTAGCCCCAGTGTGAGTCAATATTGTCCGGAAGTACTAAGAATCGAGTTTTTATGAAAATCTAGAGAATTTCAAACTATAATGTACAAAAAGAAAGGTGAAGGCAGAGAAGCGCAACAACTTGCAAAACAAAGGATTCACTGTTTTTGCAGTGATTTACAGCTAGTGAATGGCTTGTTGTCCCAATCTGATAAACTGCCTGACCCAACATGGCAGTCACAAACGGATCTGTACCTGCTTATTCACACACGTGACAAGGCAAAGTTAATATGTATTTACCGATCCAATGTAAACTGTATAAAACTCGGAGAGATAATGAAGAGGTAATCTCGCTACAAAGGGAATAAACTGAAAGTGTCTCACGGCAAAGCATGTCAGTTATTTCCTCCTTGGTGGAGCATAAACACAACACCTGCATTATTCCAAACAAATTTCTTCATGAAGTGTCACGTAAGGCATAGACGCCAAGGTCGGATTGGGAGGTAGGTAGTCGGGCATTGGGCGATGGCCCGGTGCCTCAATAAAACATATGTGCCAGTTTTTCAAGGTCCCACAGAGACTTACTGTCTTCCCCAGTCCCCACCAGATCACTGTAATGTGGGGCAGGCATCATGGCACTCCTCTGCCATGCTGTCAAACAGAGGCTGGGGGCCTGGTGTTGTTCTGGCCCTTAGGGCATTTTCACCTCGGCCCCCTGCTTCGTGTGGCTTGCCCAGCCCAGAATTAGTGACATCCCTGCTGGACTATCCTTTTTATGCCATGTTGTGCATGGGGAGGGTCGGAGGATGCAGGGGCCTTGCAATGGGGGGCCAGTGTCACCTAAGTGCCCCAGAGCATCAGTCCTGTGCTTTCATTGACAACTCCTCTGCTAGGTCATCGCCCTGAGGCTATAGTGAGCCAGGGAGGGGGCGAGTAAGAGAAATGGCATCACTAGAGGCCAGGTGTTGTCACTTCGGCCCCAGTGTCTTTTAGGCCTTTGTGGAGGGCTGGGGGCGTTTTAGCATAGACCTCACTGTTATGCCACCTTTCCCAGTAAAAAAACATAGGATGAAGCAGGTTGGTCAGAGCTACAGATGCTGGAACTGGGGAAGTAGGTTTGAGTTCCTGCGTCAGCTCAACATCCTGTGATCCTGGGCAAATCACTTAGGGCCTGATTTAGAGTTTGGTGAAGGGGGTTACACCATCACAAACATGACAGGTATATAGTCTATAAACTTGTAGTACAGGGGACGGGATATCCATCACGTTTGTGACAGAGTAACCCCTCCACCAAACTCTGAATCTCCCTACATAAAAAATTAAAATAAATTTGATCTTGTGTAATGTAACTGGTGTTCATGTAAATTGCTCTAATGCTTCAGGCAGAGTTCACACTAAATAAAACTGAAAAAAATATATATAACGATTTTGAAATATGGGTTACTTTTTGTGGGAGTGTCTGGGCCTAATTGTGGTCCTAGTCCGACCCTGATAGACACATACATGCCAATACACCCGATTCAGGTGGGAGTCTCTTGCTTTTTTAAGCAAAAAATATCTTTATTTTAGGTGTCTCCTGTCTAAAATTGTCTCTGCCTTAATATGTCAATGATGAAAACACATTCCCCCGATTCTGTTCTCAAAATCTCTTACGTCCCAGTTTAAAACTGTTCGTATGAATGAAGACACTACAGAAGGGTCAAACTTCCCCTAGAATACTACCAAAGCTCTCTCACAGCGGCATAATACAACATGCAAGCCCCCTGCAGAGCAGGTGAGCTACCACCTTTGACATCCCCTGCCCCATTTCAGTCAAAGGCCTGTGGATTTCTGTGACATATGGGAGCCTCGGGACCCTCATTTTTCTGCAGGGGGCGGGAAGAATCAATTTGCGTTATGCCACTGCTCCCTCAAACATGTATGTGCACAGCTACCTCTCACTCCCCTCTCCACTCCATGCATAAGTGAAACTAAACGAGCACAACATCAGATTAATGTTTGCCAATCAAGCACAACACAGAAATACTCACTAGGCTACACTGCCTGACCTAACTCCTCCACCCACATGGAGTAATTCCTTTTTTTTTTTTTTTTGTCCTCATTCATCCCAGGCACCAGGTCTTTTCTTCACTCTTGTGATCGACCTTCCTCCTTGACCGGGGAGGGGGCCTCCATCTTTCTCTCTCAACATGTCCACCACGCAATAAGGGGGGTAAGAAAAGGGCACATATGTTACCCTGATTTTATGGATTATGAGAGACAAGAAAGAAGAAGAATCATCAGACAAAATTTCATATATTCACCAAATGTTCCTCCAACCAAACTTTAAAAGGTAACCAAAATTTCCTTGACTTGGTAATCCCCATTACCGTGTCCATTTGAAATACATATTTCACTTGATCCAACCACTCTTTATAGGAGGGAGTAACCTTGCCTACCCATCTCCTACAAATTTCTCTTCTAGCTAATAATATAGCATAAAATAGCCACTTCTGTGAGTCCGCCCTTAGATTTACTATCTGATCCAATCTACCAAAAATGACTAATAGTAAGGTGATCTTGATCTCAACCCTCAATACCTTAGATATCGTATGCCTCACTGCTTCTCAAAAAGATTGAATCGCTGAACATTCAATAAACATGTGCACATCTGTCACCTTTTCCATACCACACTTTCCACATTTGACCACCTCTCCTTTCCCCATCTTTGAAAGTTTATAAGGTGACAAAAAAGCTCTATGTAGTACAAATATATGGTTTCGTCTGAACGGGGCAGGTTTGACCACTTGATATAGAGTATGCATACATGCCTCACAGACCTCCCCGAGCTGTGTTTTCGGGAAAAAATTACCCCATAAATCTTTGGGCAAATTAAATTCACCATCCCCTACCTCCACTATCTCTCAATACCAAGTCGCCACTACTTTTTTTGGGAGGGGATCTTCCAGGATCTTGTCTTCTATCTGAAACTGCCATCCACATCTCTTATTATCCTTCCCAATCCACCCTTTCAATTGGAGGTACTTTAGCCTTGACAAGGCCCCACCTGTTTTCTGCCAAATTTCCTCCCAAGATATTAAGTCCTCTTCCTTAACTAACTCACCCCAGTATTTAAACCTGCCTTCTAGATTGGAATAGCCAAAACATCCTTAAGACACTCAGGCGTACCTGGTGAATCCCAGATAGGTGACCAACTACTATAATAATCAATCTTGAGCAGAGACCTAACATTAAACCATAATTTCGCAGCGTCCCTCAAAACGTTTAGCTTAATTTGTTTGAAAAATTTGGGATCTCCAAATTTAAACAGATAATGGTTTAAACCCTCCTTTACTTCTGCTAGCATAGCCTTAAACATACACCCCATCTCTGTGGTGTCTAAGGAAGAGCCCAGAATCCTAAAATTTTTAAGTTGAAACACCCAACCATATAATTGCAAATCTGGTAACGCTAATCCACCTTTTTCCTTTTTCCTCCGCAACTTTTTCCAAGAAATTCTTACTCCCTTCTGCACCCATTTAAATGAATTTATATCTTGCTGAAATTAGGCAATCAAAACTTTATCAAACTGTAAAGGGATGAAGTTATATAGGAAAGTGACTTTAGGTAAGATTATAATCTTGACTAAATTTATTCTGCCCAAAATTGTCAAAGGTAAATACATCCAACTTTTCATAAAATTAGAATACTCCCTACGTACCATTGTAAGATTGGCATCCGCAATTTGCTCAATATCTTGTAGTATCTTGATACCAAGATACCTCATTTCACTTTTTCTTGATAGATTTCGCGTGCTCCGATTCCATACCATTATGACTGTCTTGTCAGCATTTATCTGATAGCCCGAAACCTTACCAAAATTCTCAACTATATCCAGAACAGCTGGTAATGCTATATGTAAATCAGATGTACAAACTAACAAATCATCAGCGTAGAGGGAGGCTTTTTTCTCCTATTCACCATATACAAAAGATAGAATTTTCTGCTCTTGTCTAATTCTTCTGGCCAGAGGTTCAATATATAAATTAAACAATAATGGTGAAAGTGGGCATCCCTGTCTCGTACCCCTAAAGATTTGGATAGAAGAAGTCAAACTCCCATTTACTAAAACCCTAGCTGCCGGTTTCGAGTAAATTTGGCGCATCACCCGACAGAATTTATGCCCAAAACCATATTCTTTTAAAATAGTAAACAGGAAGGCCCAGTTCACCCTATCAAACGCCTTTGACGCATCCAGCATTAATGCAGTTAAGGGAAGACTAAATGTTGTAGCAATATCAATGGTCCCTATTAAACTCACTGTCAATTCACGTAGATACCTACCCTTCATAAACCCTTTCTGATCTTTATGTAAGAGACCACCCACCACTTTTATTCAATCTATCCGCCAGAACCTTAATAAAAACCTTATAATCAGCATTCAGTAAATAAGTTGGTCTATAAGACTCACATCTAAATGGACTTTTGCCTGGCTTCAGAACCACCGTAATGATAGCATTATTCCAAGATTCAGGAAGTTCCTCCCCCTTATCGTACATCGCTTCAAACAAAGCCAACATTATCGGGACAATAGCATACCCCAGTATTTTATATAGTTCATTTGGGATACCATCCGGGCCTGCCGCTTTCCCTCCCCTACTTGACATAATAGCAGACTTAGGGGGTCATTACGGCCCTGGCGGACGGCAGAGAAGCGGCGGTAAGACCGCCAACAGGCTGGCAGTCAAATTTTTGCAATTATGACCATGGCGGTTACCGCCATGGTCATCCGCCTCTTCTCCGTTCCGCCCGCCAGGGCAGAGACGACCTCTGGGCTGGAGACCTGGGTCTCCAGCCCTGCGGTCGTCACTATACCGCCGGCGGTATTTGGACCTGGCTGACCGCCATGGATTTCATGCAGTTTGTACCGCCATGAAATCCATGGTGGTAAGCACTATCAGTGCCAGGGAATTCCTTCCCTGGCACTGATAGGGGTCTCCCCCAGCCACCACCCCCACCCCGACTCCCTCCCCTACACCCCCCACCACCCCTGCCACCCCCCAAAGGTGGCAGGACCCCCCTCCCCAGCCCTACCCCCAACATCACATCACTCATTCACACCCGACACGCACGCAGGCACCACCAACACACATACACGCACACACACCGACATACATGCCAACAGCCACAAACACAGTCAGACACGCACATTCACATTCAAACATACAGGCACACATCCATACAGACATACCTACAGACATACACGCTCTCATTCCCAAACACACAACACCCCCGCAAGCATACACGCACTCACACACCCCCTCTACATACACACACGCACACCCCCATGCACGCACACAACACACAACACCCCCCCCCTCCACTCCCCTCCCCTAACGGACGATCAACTTACCTGGTCCGTTGATCCTCCGGGAGGGGACGGGATCCATGGGGGCTGCTCTGCCGACACCACACCGTCAACAGAACACCGCCACGCCGAATCACAGGACGTGATTCGGTGGGCGGTGTTCTGTTGACGTGGCGGTGGAGGTGGAGCAACCACTTCCCCGCCGACCGCCAGTATGGCTGTTGGAGGCTCTCCGTCCGAAAAAGGACAGAGGGCTGCCAACAGTCATAATACGCCGAGCGGAAAACCGCCTGCACTGGCGGTCTTCAGCACGGCGGTCCCTCGGCGGTCTTGACAAAAGACCGCCAAGGTCAAAATGACCCCCTTAATCTCTTACATCATAATTTTCTGATTTATCATTTCCTTCTCTATGTCTGTAATTGTAGGGAGTATATCCGCATCCAGCCATCTTCGCACCTCTTCATTCGTTACCACATTATCTTCCTTATATAAGTCTGAAAAAAACAATTGAAAAACCTCCCTTATATCATGAGAGCTGCTCTGTCTCTGCCCCATTTGATCAAAAATCTCTCTAATTTCATTTTTTGTGATGTCTGTCTTGGCTTTCCAAGCCAACAATTTACTTGAGTTCTCTCCATTTTCAAATGAGCCAACTTACTGGCTTCCCATCTTTTTTTTAACCTAGCATGTAATAACGTCTCCAGTTGCAATTTCAAATGGGACCTCATAACTTCTAGCTGTTCTAGAGATTCTAGGCCACCCATCTCCAAACGATCACACTCATTCAGTTTATTTTCCAATATATTGATTTCCATCCTATACTTCTTATTCCTGACAATGGTGAGACTTGTAATTTTGTCTCTTAAAAATGCCTTAAACGTCTCCCACACCATGCTTATTGAAGCTGAACCAATATTAAACTCAAAGAATTCTTCCGTCTCAACAAACAATTGAGACTTAACGTTGTTCTCCAACAATAGTGTTCGATCTAATGTCCACCTTCTCATCTTTCTTTTAGTGATAGGATTTAGTGTTAAAACCACCGCCGAATGATCTGACAGATGGGCAGCCTTATATTCTAAATTGTCAACCATATCCACCAATCCCTGATCTATCAAAAAATAATCTATTCTGGATGCGTGGCCATACTTCTTATTTGTAAAAGAGAAAACCTGTTCGAGTACCAGCTCTTACTCTCCAAATATCCCACAAACCCAGTTCTCTCATCCTAGACCTCAAGAAGCTCTGAGATTTTGACATAACTGTGGACCTGCCACTTTGTGATCTATCTAAATCATTATCCAACAAGACATTAAAATCTCCCGCTATAATTACTGGACTAGGAAAATACAAGAGGTGGAAAAACATTTTCCTCATTGGTTCTAAATCATCAGAGTTTGGGCCATTAAAAACCAACTACTGTTAACACTACGTCACAAATCTGAAGTTTAACAATGGCCCAGCGACCCATACTATCTACTACAGCTTTTAACACTACTACATTAAGTTGCTGCTTAATGATTATAGCCACCCCCCTGGTATTAGTAGTATTCTCTGTGGCCACCACATACCTAACCCACTGCTGGGGTTTAAATAACTTAGAGCATTCACTCCCGGTCAGATGGGTCTCCTGCAAAATATAAATGTGTGCTGGATAATCCCTCAAGTATTGCAGAATTCTATTTCTCCTACCGCGTATTCCCATTTACATTCCATGTCATAACATGCAGGAGACTTCTATCCATGCCCAGTGTCTCATCACCTTCACATATCGCTTCTTGTCCTTACTTCCAACTCTAATGTGTCCTGGTGTATCTGGGGTGAAAGAGGTTTTTCCTTTATTTTTTGTTTATTTTTTTTTCTCCCTAATGCTCCCCAACCTGTGCTCCCCCCACCCCACCATGTGCCCCCAAGCCTCCCCCCCGGGGAACCCATCCCTGACTCATACAGGGCTAGATGATAAAGCCCTAATTAGGAGCGCTACCAGAAAATGCATGACCAAAGGGGCATAGATAGGAGGATGCAACACCCATATTTTAAGATGATCCACTTCTAATCGTCTCTAATAAATCATCCGCTGTTTTTATATCTTTTAAATTGTACATCTTATTGTTGTACATCACTCGCAAAATGGCTGGGAATTTGAGTTGCGCTGAAGCACCCAGTTTCTTGAAATCCTCAATACGATTACCCAGTTCCCACTGTCTATTAAGGGTACTACTTGCAAGAAATGACCTAACTTCAAAGGAGAAATCATTCCCTCTTAAAGATTTTTGTTTTAACGCTTGTGACAGAATCTTTTCCTTTAAAGCATAGGTTAGAAAATTGATCAAGACCTTCCGAGGTTTCTTCCTGCCAGGGTCTCTCCTAAACGGGTCACTATGTATCCTCTGAATGTCCGCCGCAATCTCCCTTTCGGTTTCTTCCAACTGTAGGGAATTCTTAATGAGTGAGGCACAATATGCCTCCTTGCCACATTCTCGATCCGTTCCACCTTATCCTGTAGGTCTTGTTCACAAGCTCTTGACTCCTGCAAATCCTGCTTAATCTGTACTACATCTTCTTTCAGAGACTCCACTGTCTCTTCCAAAAGCTGCGTTGTTTTAGCCAATAAATCAAATTTAGTTTCCAATATCTCGCACACCTCTTTTATGCTGGCCTGATTTGCCTTGGATACCGAGAAACCCTTTTTGATCTCCTCCGCCAACTTCATAATCATCTCTTCCATAGGAGAGAGCCTGGCAGTCCCCTCCCCAACCTCCACCCTTAATGGCTGTGATATGCCTGGTGCATGATTATTATTTCCCATCGGTCCTGGGGGAGACTCACCAGTCTGTTCTTCTTGTGATTCCAAGTCTACTGCTAAAACCGGGCACCGGTCTTTTTTTCCGCTCTTATCCCCTACTGCCATCTCTTCCACTCTCACTTCAGTCCCCACTTCCTCCATCATCTTAATTACAGAGGGCTGTGTCCCTTCCTCTGGTCCCGTAAACCTACTACAATCATCTGACGCCACTAGGGGGAGGATTTTGAAATAGGACCGCAAGGAGGAGGTTATTTTTGGCCTTACGATCACAGGGGAGTCAGTCTTCCCCTTTTTGGCAAGCTTGGCACCAAGAAACTTTTTCCGGTGGTAGCTCACTAATGGAGTCTCCTTTGAAAATTCACATATCACTACCCCACACCCCCCACTCTTACCTCTAACGTTCACCTCCCGGGAGTTACCAGATTTTTTTGTACTGCCGAGGCTCTCCTCCCCCAGTCTCCTCCTGCCTCTGCCTCTTACCAAACCAGCTGTCTCCTCCGCAGTTTGAGCTGCCAGGCTTCCTCCTTTTACACTAGGCACAACTGCTTCGTGTGCTCCATCATCCACTCTCTGCTCCCGAGGCAGCAAGCTGCTTGTGCTGTCTCTGCCGCTTCTCCTGTTGCTGCCGCTGCTTCTCCCTCGGAGAGGGAAATGCGCCACAGCCAAGCGAGTCTTTCGCAGCTCCAGAGCTGCTCGCTCCCAAAGCACCGCTCCAGCGGCGCCGCCTGTGCCCTCCTCTGCACCTCCGGTAAGCCGGCACATGGGCCTCTTCTCCTCTCCACCGGTCAGGCTCCTCTACGCTGACGCTCCGCGGCCCTGCCGGACGCTATGTTCCCCCCAATGTCCATCCTATGCTTGCGCGGAAGTTCTTTACCCAATTTAGGCCATAGAATAATTCCTTGTAAGCTTAGGCTGCTCACAGGGTCTCGTTCGTTTGCAAGCTAGGGCTCAGCAAAATAAAACATGATAAAATCACATCTAAGGTTATCACGCAAAACACCGAAACACCGCCCGTATAGACCACTCTGCAATCCAACAATAAATGCAGCTTTAATACCATGCAGTGAAACAAAACTACGCAACCACGCAGAGTAAAGGCACCCACCATTATAATCAAAGAGTCACTCCAGGTTAGTGAAAGTAATGACTGCTTCGTTTGAGCCTGGCAAGCACCCGCCCTCGGGGTTACTTGCTGTTTTAAGCTCCCAACCCTTGCCGACACCGCGTGTGGCGGTAAGAGCAGGCCTCCTGCATTTATAATTTCCCTTTGGGGACCCTCTTAAGGGTGTATGTTCCTGCAGATATAATTTTGTGCTGACATTCCATTTCTGGAGCACGGCAAGGGGGCTGCCCAGTTAAAGTAGGTTGGGCGTTATTAGTTTGGTGCTCCCACCCCTTTTCTTTGATGCCCCTTGGTGGGGTAAGTGACGCTTTTTCTTCTGGTTTGACCCTGGGTCCTTCCCCTGTACTATTTTTAGTGCTGAGTTGTGTTATTTTTCGGGTGCGATGTCTTCATCTACCCCTTCAGTGGATTCTTTCCTTGACCATGCCTACGCCCCATCCTTGGGGTCGGAGGAAGTTTGGCCTCCTCAGCGCCATCTTCCTGAGGGTATGGACAAGCTAGTTTTGCAGGCAGTGGCGGAAAGCCTTGGCACCCCTGCAAGATGGGGTGGACAAGCTGATGCATAAAGTGTCCCACTCAGCAAGTGTTTTGGGGGATATGGACCCTCGGGCCAGTACCTCTAAGGCTCCTTCTTCCTCCAGGAAGCGTGACGCGGGGCACCTGGGAGGGTTCGCCCAGTCAAGGGAGGCCTTCTCCAAGAGTGTGTGAACGCTAGATCCCGTACCCTGCCGGGAGGATGTATCACCCGGAGAGCATGGCAGCTCTGCTGCCCTGGCACTGGATCCCTTCATGGGATCACCCCATTCGGGAGGGGGTGACTCCGATGACGAGGGATCATCGGATGAGGGTCGCATCGTGGGTAGACCTTGGCGCCGATCTGCGAACACCTCTAGTGTTGAGGAAGAAGGTTGGGACTCAGACATGTTTGACCCTGAGGACATCTATCACCCTCGGTCCTCTGACTGGGTCCCCAATCCCAAGGTGGCGGCCTATGTGGCTAAAACTATCCGCCATCCTTTGGAGCAAGAAATTCGGGCCCGCTTGCGGGCAGAATGTCCCCGGCCGGCGCTGGGGGACAAGGTGGCGGCAATGCCCGTGTTGGACCCTAAGTTATGTACTTTCTTTTCTAAGTACATGCGTGACCCTAAGAAAGGGATCGATTGTTCTTGGTGGTCCTGCCAAGATAAACTTTTGGATGTGTTGGGTCCTTTAACTAAGATTATTGAGTTGGCAGATTCTGCCAAGGCGGCGGGGGAACCCTTGCAGGTGGATCTGGTGGCTGGATGGGCACAACGGGCGGTTTGTCTCTTGGGCAACGCCAACTGTGCCATCTCTACGGAGAGACGGCGTTCTCTCCTAATTAAGATCAACCCTAAGTTCGGGGAACTGGCAACATCTGAGGCTGGCGCGATAGCTCAGGGCAATCTCTTTGGCGATCCCTTTGTGAAGGAGCTTGGGAGATTTGTATCCACTTTCCCCGCCTTGGATAAAGCGCAGTCTTCCATGCGCAAGATATTTCCCGGAAAGGTTTTTGGCGGGCCGGAAGAAGAAGGGGTTGCTCCTCCGGCCGCTCTCAGCAGTCAGGCCCCTCCAGAGCCCAAGGCAAGTGGAACAACGGCTGGAATGATGGCCGTCAGGGAACCTTCTTTCCCAACAGAGGTTCTGGCCGAGGACGCTCCTCGCGTTTCCATCGAGGCAACTCCAATTCCCAGGGAGGAAGTACAGGTGAGCATCCCCCTTTCTTCCCCTCAAGATCTAGCAGGCAGGATTGCTCTCTTCGCAAGCAATTGGGCACGGCTTACGTCCGACCCTTGGGTTTTGGAGACGGTTTCAGGGTTTTGCATAGAGTTCTATGGGACATCTGTTCAACCGGTTCACCCTCCTCCCATTCGGTTCAGTGCACAGGACTCCCATTTGATTGATTCGGAAGTCCAGCTTCTTCTAGGCAAAGGAGCTGTTGTCCTGACTCTTCTCCATCCGAGGGGGTTTCTGAGCAACATTTTCCTGGTCGAGAAGAAGGACAAGGGGTTCCGTCCGGTGATAAACCTCCGGGCGTTCAACGAATGGGTGGTTTATCATCAATTCAAGATGGAGGGAATCCATCTTCTCAGGGACCTTTTGTGTCAAGGGGACTGGATGATCCATTTGGATCTCAAGGATGTGTATCTTAGTGGTCCCCATTTACCATCCTCACCGCAGGTTTCTACAGTTTCAATGGAGGAGTCAGGTCTACGAATTCACGTGTCTCCCGTTCGGCCTTTCGTCAGCACCTTGGTGCTTCACGAAACTGCTGAAGCCGCTGGTCGATTTTTTGCGGACTCAGGGTGTAAGACTGATTATTTACTTGGACGACATCCTGTTGATGGACCAGTCCAAGTCGCAACTGTTGTCTTACGCGAACATGACTATTGCATTACTGCAGGACCTGGGTTTCGTGATCAATTCAGAGAAGTCCTCTTTGTGCCCGTCTCAATCCACAAAATTTTTGGGGTGTGTGGTGGACACGACGTCTGCAACGCTGCGACTTCCGGAGCACAAGGTCTCCAAGATCTAGAATGAGATTGCCAAGGTGCTCCGCAGGGACAGGACCTCCCTCCGGCAGATTGCCAGGATTGTGGGGCTTCTGTTGTCGTCTATCCAGGCTATATTTCCGGGCCACCTCCATTACAGGGCCCTGCAACGTCTGAAAGCTTCTCATCTCCGGAAAGGTCATACCTATTCAGCTCTGGTGGAGCTCTCTTCGGAGGCTCGCTTAGAGATGCAGTGGTGGTTGAGCCACATGGATGCATGGAATGGCAAGGCCATTTTTGGTTCGCTCCCCGACCTGGTGATAAAATCGGATGCCAGCAGACTGGGCTGGGGAGCCAGGTGTGGTCAGATCTCTATGGGAGGTCAGTGGACTTCGGAGGAGCTGAACCTACCCATCAATTGCCTGGAGCTTCTTGCGGGTCGTTTGTGATTCGATCTTTGACACGAGACAAGATCTCCTGTTGTGTCCTTCTTCGGATGGACAATATCTCAGCTGTTCAGTATATCAACAGACTGGGGGGCACTCGGTCCAAGGTCTTGGCGGACCTGGCGAAGGATTTCTGGAATTACTGTCTTCAGAGACAGATTTCGGTTACAGCGGAATATCTTCTGAGGACCCAGAATCAGGTGGCAGATGGGAATTCCCGTTACTTCAAGGATTCCAGCGATTTGCGTCTGGATCCGGGGATCTTTCGGTCTCTGATAGATCGTTGGGGTCCTTGCTCTGTGGACCTGTTTGCCTCCCGGTAGAATGCTCAGCTTCCGACTTATTTCAGTTGGAAGCCCGATCCGGGGCGAGCACAGTGGATGCTTTCTTGCAGGACTGGTCGACCGATCAGTGCTATGCTTTCCCTCTGTTTCTGTTAATCCCCAGAGTGGTGGCTCAGGTTCGTCACCAGCGGGCGTCCCTGATCCTGATATCTCCGATCTGGAAGGCTCAGCTGTGGTTCCCCACTCTTCTGGAGTTGTCTTGGATGGCTCCTCTCAGACTTCCATGTGTACCGGGAGTCCTCCAGGACCCGCGGGCCGCCATCATCCTCTGGTGCTTCAAGGTCACCTAGATCTCATGTATTGGAGGATTTCAGGGGACGTTGGGAAAACGTCTGCCTTTCACGGGAAGCTACAGCCCTTATCAGACAGGCGTGGGCTCCAGGTACTATCAAGCGATATAGATCGACTTGGAACAGATGGGCCCGTTGGTGTCTGGAGAGGGAGGTGGATCCCGTGGGGGCCACCATTGAGTTAGTAGTCAATTTTTTGGCTGAACTTTTTACATCTGGTCTGAGTTACTGTACTATTAACTCTTTCCGTTCTGCGATTTTGGCGGGACATAATACTATCAATGATGTCCCGGTGGGGGAACACCCCTTGGTAAGTAAGCTCTTGAAAGGGGCTCGTTTGTCCGACCTCCTGAACCTCGATACTCGGGGTTATGGGATGTTAACAAGGTTCTCAATTTTCTCTCCTCGTGGCAAGATAATCGTTATCTATCCAGAAAACAGATTTCTGCTAAATTGGCGATGCTTTTGTGCCTTGTTTCTTGCAAACGTGCTTCAGACGTGCGGGCTTTGGATGTGTCCACCAGGGTCTTCACCCCGGAAGGGGTTACTTTCACTGTTTCCAGACGGACCAAAACAGGTACCAGGTTTGTATTGTGTCCCAGTTTTAATTCTCACCCCCAAGTTATGTGTGGTGAGATGTTTACAGACTTATTAAGCGGTCACAGAGAAGGTTAGGCCTCCCGGGTAGAGGCATCTTTTGATTGCTGTCAAGAAACCGTTTAAGGCTGTGTCTTCTCCCACCATTGCTAGGTGGGTTCGTTGGGTTATGTCAGAATCTGGCATTGACATTAGACGTTTTGGGGCTCATTACACTAGAGGTGCGATGGCTTCCAAGGCCATTATGGTCAGTGGGAGATTGGAGGACACCATGAATTCGGCAGATTGGTCCTCGGAGTCGGTTTTTAAGAAGTTTTATTTTAAACCACTCCATGAAGCTGCTTCGTTGGTGGTAAGTAAGCTTTGAACCTGCATAGTCCTTGCCTCCGGTCCTGCTACAGAACGAAAAATGTCCTAGCTACCGTGAAGGAAACTTTCAATTCTATTAAGGACACGGAGGCGAGGATTATCCCTCCCTTATACTATAACAGTATTACCCACCCGAGGTTGAGCTACCAGTTGTTCCTGTGGGATTCTCTTTACAGGTCTATGGTATTTTCTATCTGTGATGTTTGGTTATTTATGCATTTTTTGATGTCTCAATTTGGCTGCTTTTGCTATGCATTATGTTCCTTTATGTATTTCATTGTTTACTACATGATTGGACACTCTGTCTTGAGCATTTTGTATGAAGTATGTCTATTCCTGTGTCTGATCTCTTTCTTGTTTTGTAGGAGGTGATTCTAAAGGAGATTGAAGTCGCGAGTTCCTTAACTTCCTTCAGTGAAGAAGAGGAAGGACTGAGCCCGTCAGTTTTATATATACTCCTCCTTATGGACAGTGGATTGGTTATGGGTTGTCATGGTTACCTGTGGGCATCAAGGGGTTTGAAGTTTTGATTTTGAACATGTTTGAACTTTGAACTTGCTGTTGTTAATAAAGTGAAGAAAGTCCTCGCCTCCGTGTCCTAATAGAATTGAAAGTTTCCTTCCCGGTAGCTAGGAAATTTTTCATTTCCTGTGCGCTTTTATTAGTCTACACAAAGTTCAAAGGTCATGACTCAGTTTGACGCACCATGCTCCACGTAGCTCACGGGAAGAGGAAGTGGTCAGCGCCTGCCTTATCACACAAGGAGGCATATGGGCTGGAGCCAGACGCCAACCTTCTGGAGATATAAAGTCGACGATAGAAAGAGTAATGCTACGAATTGGGGAGGGTCGAGGAACATGATTTTGTAACAAAAGATATGAGAAACATTTGACTATGACATCTAGACTGTTAGGAACAAAGTAGACGTCGGGTAGGTGCCTTTAAGTGTTTTGGGGTCATATTACATAGATTGCCTTTATGCTGTGTAGTTTTGTTACCATACAATTTCGAACCAACTAACCTGTGCATAAACTGCCCTTGTATTAACTAACCAGTGAAAAATGTAATTTTAAAAATATTATCAAGCTCAAACCTCCTGGAATGCTTTGCGTGTTGACACAAGGCTCCTGCACGAAGATAAATAGAGCACGTGTGATGAAGGTTAGGGGTGGGTCATGTTTGCACAATAAAGTAAACGCAGCACTGGTTCACCTTAGCTGTGGGCCGCCAGAACACCACCTCAGAAGTGACTAATGCAAGGACCTCTGCAGAGGGCACGATTGAACTGCAAAGTCAATATGTACAAACTCTTGCCTGTTAGGGTTGTTGTGAACTGATATCGGTACGGATAAAGGCGGAAGAAACTTCAGCTCACGCCAGGTATCTCAGAGCTTCATATTTTCAAAAGTTGAGGACAGCTCTGACATGACAGTCGCAGCCCCACACGCTGCCTACTCATTCTGTGAAAAAAATCTACTAAACAGCGAGCCTTGATTTACAGTAAACATCTTTCACGGAAACTAATTTCAGCACACATTGTCGGTAGTGGGGCATGTGGATCACCTACGAAATCCCAACATTAGTAAAGAACGAAATGTTAGCTCCCACGCAGAGACTCTGCAATCATGGCACATGTTCTTAAAAGGATAATACAATAATACATTTTATATGGATAACTGAATATTTCTCAGGACTAACATTCATACTAAAATATGATGAGATATTTTATAGGTGCAATTAGGTAGGAGCTTTATAGTACACGGATTTCTTGTATGCAAATACATGCATTACTTATATACACGCTTGTCTGTTATGGTCTTATTACAGTCTTACTGCTGCCTCACTAATCCTTTGTATAAAGAAAATGACCCAACTGTAATAATCTATTACACTTGAGTTTTGACATCACAATGCCTTCAATCAGAGTAAGCAGATAGCATGAAAGGCAGGCATTGGAGCAGAATTACAGCCACTCTTTAAACAAAGAGAATGAGAACTAGCTTTTAACTTTTAGGATCTGCTTGCCTGCAATAAAATAGCAATCACAAAGGAAATATTTGAGGCAAAGTCAAAATCGGAGCTCTCCCTGAATGTTACCACACATTCTCAGCTGTTTTAAAAAGTGACTTGCCTTAAACTTCTCATACTACGTTTTTACAACAAACTATTAGCTTCATAGTTATGTGTTCCATTTCTCACCACCCATCCTGTGACCAAGTATTATAATGAATAAAATACCATCTATTGTACTTTTAAAACATATCACTAGTCAGTTCAGCATTCCATTAGCTGATAAAGGGGGTTGGCCTTTGGCCTCATTCTTTTATATGGGGAATAAAAGCCTCAGTGACTTGCAAATCTATATGCTGTAGAGCATAAAGTATATTATCTCATATGTAGCTCACGGGTAATCAGAGATATCTGTTTTTATCTTGGTGCCGCGTAGGCACCTGGAAAGATTAGTTCAAGCCATGTAATACACCTGTCGTCCATATGGGCTGCACTTCAGACCTCTATCAGGTCCCTTTGTTTCTGGCAGGCCATGACAGCTACCTGAATGTAATATGATGGCAAAGACTCATGCAATCCTCCTATCCTGGAATTGGTGTGGAAGGAGGTAATGCCCAAGTTCAATAAATAATTAGGGCCTGAGTTAGAGACACAGACAGAAAAAACACCAGATAAAAGGGATAAAAAGGTCTCATTCATCAGGTAAACCATGTATCCTCGACGCTTAAATCAGGCAAAAGAACCGAAAGTTTTGTTGACGGGACATTTTTACATTTTTGGCAGATGTCCTCATACAAACCCATAAATGAGGCTGTTAGATTTATAGGGCCTTGATTTTAAAACTACAATTCCGTTCGCTCCGATACTTCGAAAACGACCAAAGTCATGGGCAGATGGACATGTTCCAGATTGCAGTGCCACATATTTGTTTTATTTATTTGGTTAGCAGTTTTGTACGATATGGGCGTGACAAAATGGATGACAGAGTATTTCACCTAGGAAAATTTTGCACGGGCCACAAAAATGTAATAGAAGATAACGTGTGAATGTAAAATCTTTAGAATAAAGGTGAAGCATAGATGGTGTGTTTCAGTTTAAACTAGTGAGTGATTTAAACCTTGTTTGGATTAGGAAGAGAGAGTTGAGTGGGGGTGTCAGGACGAGTTCTGTTAAGTGGGTTAAGCTTTAGGTTTCAGTGGGGTATCCATACTTGAATGCTTTCAAGTGCATTCTTTAGGGGATGCAATTGTCAAATATAGCTGAATACCATCAGCACAGAAGTCTTATGAGATGTTACTGTAATTAAGGATATAGGTTCATGGCTCCATGAAAAGGTTGAAGAGGGTAGGAGAGGGTAAAGAGAATCTGAGCAAGCTCCTTGAAGCAGGTTTTAAGAAGTAGTTGGTGATATTTAATGTTTCACAATTCACAGTGTCACAAACAGCTGGCAGGTTAAGAAGGATAAAATGACAAGGATCACTTATATGTAGAATAAATACTTATGTATATCATTATTATATTCTTCTGTATATATTATATATATTATTCCATATTTAAAATTTCAGTCTCGGTTCTGTATTCCGACCTGAAGCCAGACTGGAATTCACCAAGAAGATAGTTTCATCAAACATTGAATCTGGGAGTCCATACCATCTTCAAGTACTTTTAACAGCAAAGACAGATTGAAAAATATTCTAGTCTGTAAGGTCTGTCTCCATTTCTTTTAGTAAAAGTCACACATGACCAATTTTTAAGCAACCCGATATTATTCCTTGGAATTTGGAGGAATTATTCATGGAGTTTCTGTATGGAATGACTCAGAGCATAATTAGAATTGTCATGGGAATGGGGTCAGTGAAAAAAGAGTGCCTTGTTAGGGCAATTGTCTTGTGCAATTCTATTGTGGTGAATTCTCTGAAAGAGGGCCAAGTGACTTTCAGATCTGCCAACTTCAGCAAAAATCTCACAATGTGAGGAGGAGGCGTGGCCTCATGCTGAGAAGTGCCTAAGAGGCACTTTTGCCAACACCCTGGCCCCAAACCCCTCCTCAAAAAAAAAATCTTGCTGAGGCTGCTGCCGATGTCCTGGTGTGTTTCCACACCCATTAATGGACATCAGTAGTTAAAAGATCCAAGAACGAACTGAACAGCACTGTTTACAGTGGTTTTCAGCTTGTTTTCCCTGCCACCGTGTGATATTGGCTCCAGTTGACCGTGTGATGGGAGCCAATATTGTTTGTCACACAGTGGCACCGTATGAGTTGGCAGGTCTGGACTTTGCCTTTTGTGATGTGGCCTCGTGGTGATGCAATTCCAAGAGTTGTGGCAAGGGTAGTTTTATCTTTTCCACATCTTAATAAAGAAGTTGTATAACTCGTCACATTCTTCTTTGTAGATGGTGAAGACCACATCTGGTTTCAGGAGACTGCATGTTTTGACAATTTCGAATCACTTATTTGGCTGTTTTTTTGTGCTTGGCCTGTCTCCTTTTTTATGTGGGTAAATTGATTGTTTTTTTATAAAGTGCACCACTACCAGGAGGTCTCTAGGTGCTAGTTCTGACAGTAGAGAAAAGAAGGACACGTACGGGAAGAACTAGGTTTTTCTAACGTAGAAATAATTGGTTACTGATTGCAAATTGTTCAGATGCTGATTCCAAATATGGGGGCTTGAATAGAGATGGCCCTGCCACCCAATCACTAACTGAAGAAGCAAGATATGATCAAGAAGATAGGCTATAAGTAATGGGGATTCAAGTAGGAGTGTTTTTTGTATAGCTTCCTGAAATCAGTGCAGGGGAGTTGCTATACATAGAGCAGTGAATGATACATTGTCTTGAATATCAAATGGCTAAGCACAGTCAGCCAGCATACCTAATTGAAAATCAATTTAGTAAGGCTATCACAAATAACACCGACCACCATCCTAATCGCCTCATATTCAATCACTTGGAGCCTTGCAGTGATGTTTTTGTAATACCTTCATAAAGGCTGTTGCAGTAATCTAATCAGTGCCTATAATAGCCACAAAACAAATCCATCTCCATTCATAAGAAAGAATTGGGAGCAGATGTCGAAGACAGTGAAGATAGAATATACAAGAAGGTACAAGGGCAGAAAACTGGCTATCCTTCTAGAGGGTGCTGTCCACTTCAATTCCAAGATGCTTCACACTAAAACCCGGAGAGGGACATGGACCAAAATCAAGAGGCCAAAAAGTTGGTTGCCTTAGGTTATAATCAGTAACTCAGTCCTGTCTGTGTTGTGTTTTAAGCTGTGGGGATCCATCTAGTAAATGCAACAGAAAGGCAGTTCTGCCATGGCCATGGCACTGTTCGGGGAATTAAGGAGTCAAAACAAATCAAAAGTTGGGTATCATCTGTGTAAGTATACATTTTAAGTTAAAATGAGCACATAAGTATGGGGAGTGTGCAGATCCCTGTGGGACTCCCCAAGTGCATTTGGTGGGTTTGAAGCAGAAATGTGAATGTATAGTCTGTTGAGATCTGCCTATTAAAAATGAACAGAACCAGTCTAGTACTTTATTATGTAAACCAATAGCTTGAAGTTGGTTGATCAGAGTCTCATGGTCAACACAACCAAAACCTGCTGAAGGACCTAATAAAATCAGAGAATTAGTATAGTCGCTATTCGCTTCCCAAGCACAGATCATCGTTCATGGCCAACATGACTATTTCCGTGCTACAGTCAGAGTGAAAGTAAATTTTACATTCATCCAGTATTTCACTGGTTTTGATAAAGTAGCACAATTGTTTTGCCACCGATGATTCCAGTATCTGTGATACTCCTGGCAAAGATGGCCTTCACATTTGATTGACTACAAAGTTGTGTCAGGTTCTCTGAAGATAGATTTGTTGCCAGATTCGTTCCAGATACTGGCAGTTTTGCTACTCTCATTCAGATCACTTTTACCCTTGTGATTAAGAGCTGATCTTTTTTTTTTCTTATCTTTTAGGTGTTTTGGTTCGTGCTTAATTTATAAAAAGTAAGTGCCAGGGCCCTTCTCACGAGGCCACTTCAGCACGCAGCACCCATTGCTCCTGCCAGCGCTTCCAGTGCCAACACAACTACTAACCATTGCATTCCTACAGTCGTGACAATACAGGCCGCTCAGGTCTCCCAAAGCTATAGGAACGATGAGGGCGGCGGATATTATTCTTGATTAATGTAAATTGAGTTATTAAGCACTTAGGGCTCTTCTCAAAATTAGACCAACAACGTCATTATGTGGTGAACTATCATTAGTGCCAGTGTTGGAATTAAGTGCAAGTGCAAAGCACCCTAAACCACTGGCTCAAATTAAGCACTGGTTTTGGTGGCAACGCTAGCAATCAATTATCACTATTATGTTTTCATTGTATTGAGCCGTGAGATCACTAACATCTTGCTCCCGGAGAATAGTTTATAATAAAATCGTCCTTTCCGATGCTAGCATGGGGTTATTTATGTTTCCTGAGGTTTCTTACTCATTGCATGGGTCTTTTAGGATAAGCATTTGTTAAAACTTTCAACAAGTAGAGAAAATTGGATGAAAAAGTGGTCAGACCAATCTGCCCGGATTGTTGTATCAGTCGTAATGCTTCCTTCCTTCATTATAAAGAGGTGTAGAGTGGAGCCCTTTGAGTGAGTTAGGATTCAGCAGCATTTAATTTAATGAGATTAAGGATAAGATTAATGTCAAGTAGGTATGAGGGTACATTTGATTCAGCAGTGTCTTCATTATATTTCCAGTGCAGGCTGAAGTCATATTGGAAAGTGTTTGTACTTGGTATGATTAAAGACAAATTGGGAATCTAATGCCATGTATACTTCACATGACTTATAATGAGAAATAGATTGCAACTTGTGAATTTCACGTGAGGTAAAAAATATTGATTATTTAAATGTCCATAAAGCTTGAATAAATATATATATTGCCCAAGAAAAATAAGCATTTTCTAAAACCACACACACACACCCACACACATATTTATTCACTAAAAAAACAAAAGTCGCAGAGATGTTATAGTTAGGCTCACATTTTACGCACACAAAACCATAGGAATTCAGCAGTTATAGTTATACTTATGTTCGGGCTGTAGTCGTGTCTCAAATCCCTATGGGAAATTGCACGGGGAAAAAGCATTTTGGGGCCCCCTTTTTCTCAGCTGCCGCTTGATGAATCACCCACGCTTTATTGACCTGGGAGTAAGTAAATAACTTCTAAAAATGTATTCAGACTTGGTGGTACACTACCTACCAGCAGGGTCACCCCTTGGACCACAGATGCATGCAAGTCGTCGCTTCTATATCCTCAGGTATACTTTATAAAATGCTGTCCTGAGACCTCCGTACTTCAAAAGAGGCTGAAACGCCGTTGATAACTAGCAGCACGCAAACTCAGAGAATACACAGGTTTAATAAAATTACGGGCCAACCTACGCCAATAATGTCAAATAGAGTATCGTTGTGTGCTTTTATACCACACAGAGTATATATTTTGTTCACTACTTGTTCATTTCTTCCTTCCTGTGGTTTCTTCCTTTTCACTGTGAGTACAGTGCACCTTCTTTCTAAGAAATCAATAACTATGCTGTCATGTTAATGCTAATTGGAACGCTGTTCCTCTGCATGCTTCATTTATTTCTAAAAGCGACATAAAAAATCTGCAAACTCACACCGACTTTCCCTTGTATGCTAGACATCCCAGACATGTCCTGGTGATCTGGAAGGGCCCCCAGACCTCGAAGACAAGCAGCATCTTGGTATCCATTGCGAAGCAGTAGACGCTATCTCGTAAGGCTTTCAGATGCAACACTACCCTCCCTCGCCTGTGCTTTGTGGATGCCCTGGGCAGGGAGCCTGAAATTATTTATCTGGTCAGAAGCCTGAAAGTTGGGGCACTGGCTATTTCTGTGTGTTGTTTATGCCAACAGAGGCCAACATATCACTGCCTGTTTCTGCTTATCTCTTGTTATACCAGTACTCTCTTAGGTTGTCCCCTTCAGCTCTTTCGCAGTTTATTTTCTGACAAGCAGATGTTCGGCTGGTGGTCCACTCTATGCTCATAGGCCCCAGTTCACAAAGGTCTTCACAGTTGTATGTTTAGAGCCGAAAACTTTTCAGCTATCCTTTTTTTTTTTTACCTGACTGGAATTCACAGAAGAATTCCAGGCAGGTGTAAATAGATTTACTACAGCCAATTTCACTACCCGGGAGCAGAGAAAAGAGAAATCGGCAGTTATAAATCCCATGTAAGGGTTGTGAAGTGGTTATTTCAAGGTGTAGCCTGCCTTCTAAGTTTGTTAACGCCCACACACGACGTACCTGTGTAGCCATTCACAAACTGAAAATTAAGTGTTTCCCAATCTAGGAATAGTCAGTAAGTTATTCCAGTAACGAGCTGGAGAAACTCTCTTCCATGATGGGAAAGGGAATGAATCATCCCGGATTCGCTAGAGGTGTCTGGGGAGTGATTTCTCAAAGGGGATAACTGTTTTCCCCACAAAATAAAAAAACAAGCACTAGGAAAGTCAGTAGGTCGCGCCTGTGCAAGGACTATTGGCTTTGAAAATGTATTTTATTCATGTTGTACATGTGTACACAGCATGGCTGGAAGGTATTAAAAAAAGCACTATGATGCTGCCAGAACTGTCCGTGTCATATCTCTTTTTTAATTATGGCAGGTGAGCAACATAGATAATGGATACATGATTTCGGGGGAGAAATGGGAGGGTCTTGGAAGCAAAAAATAAAGTATTCTAGCACTTTTTTTCTTATGGCAGGTGGCAACTCAGACAATGGGATGGTGTGGGGTGGGGAGAAGAAGCAACAGACAACAGGAGGGTGGGGTGTGATAGGGAAGAAGCAACACAGACAACAGGAGGGTGAGGGATGGGGGAAGAAGCAACACAAACAACAAGAGGGACAGGGCGGGTGGTAATACATAACAAAAGCAATGGTGTGGGAGGGAAGAAACAACACGAACAACGGGTGGGGTGAAGAAGTAGCATGGGCAGTGGAGGTGAGGGTGGGAGAGAAGAAGCAACAAGGATGACAGGGGAAAAAGACAAAAAAATAGTACTTCAGTCACAGTGTCAGCAGTGGAAGGACACTAATCAAGATGAAGCAATCAGTGCTTGGTCCATCCCCCAGACGAAAAAAGAGGAACTGAAGCTGTCATAATTAGGAGGCAACATATAAGAGTGTTCATGAAGCCAATGAATGGTGAGCAATTGGCGGGCTCCAAGCCCCTTCAGGTAAACAATATCTCTTGCAAGTGAGAGCACTTATCCACTAATGCAGTGGTTCCCAACCTTTTGGCCTCTGTAGACCCCCACTTTATCATTACTGCCATTTATCATTACTGGAACCCGGGGACCCCACTGAATCATTATTGGAATCCAGGGACCCCCCCACTGAGTCATTACTTGAAGCTGGGGAACCCGGCCTAAACATTGTCGATGATTTGAACCACAAAACAATACACAAAAAATACAGAAACAAACAGTCAGCAAACACGTATACAAATGATAACACATGTTATTTAATTTACATAGAAATATAAATTAAAAATTAGAAAAACTTTAATAGAAAGGTTGGAGCTCTTCTAAATTTAATTGAAGCCACACATTGTTCATAATATATTCTCTTTGATGCCCCTGCCCTGCTCCTACGAATCAACTTGAGGATACTAATTTAATTTGTAGCCTCCAATTTCAAATTCCTTGACATTTACAGAACGTTTTAAAATTTTCAATTGTACATTTTGCCACTTTATTTATATACACTTTATTAATCTGATAATATTTAATTTTCTAAGCAGTCACGGACCCCCTGAGGGGGCTTTGCGGACCTCCAGGGATCCCCGGACCACAGGTTGGGAACCAGTGCACTAGTGCATGCACTATCACGGGCAAGACTAAAAAAAAGTGCTTTTGCACAGTTGGCTGTCCTTCCCATAGTGCCGACTTGTATGAAATAAGCAGGCTCAAAAATGTCACATGGCATGGTTTTTAGGGCTTACTTTTACACCTGTTTTGTGAATGTGAAAACGTGTAAAAGTATACTAAGACAGTCATAAGGCTCAATCGCCCATCTTTACACTTTTCTAAATGAAATGGGCCCATAATAAATGCTTTTCTGCTTCTCTAGTTTCTCAAGGTAGCTCCTGGTGTCTTACTAATCGTTCAGCATTTGAATTCTTACAATTCCCAGGTTGACCGTGTTACAGTCCAGTATTCAAGTATTTGCCTGGGCCCAGCCTTTGTGTATTGCGATGCGTTTCCCCTCTTTGTGGTTATGCGCATTGATTGCATTGATGTAAAGTACCATTGAGGTTAGTGTTAAGTTTCGATATACCCAGTTCCCCACAGATGTCATGAACACTCAAGTGAGGATATCAAAAAGACTGCAAGTAATAACTCAACCACTGTGATTTCCACAAATAACATACCTCAGACCTGCTGTCCAGCACATTTCAAATTTCTGCATGGTCTTCAGTTTACTGCAGCTGTTTGTGACCTATTCGAAATGAAAGCGCTTTATGCGAGCCTATAGTAGTAGTTGTATAATTCATTATGTTTGGTTGACTAAAATGATACATAAAATGCACAAAGAAATATCAACGACACCAGCCATGTTAGAAAATGGATTTCAAAACAACCAACATACATTGAACCAGAGCTTCAGTTCAACTTAACCTCCTTAGTTCAGTTGTATCGAAAGTTAATAGTACATGTAAGCAGTAATCATGAAATAGAACCATCTCTAACTTATTGTTAGCTCCGAATTGACATAGTTGTACAAGAATGTGATTTACAAGAATAAAAGAATACGACGTCCGAGATTAATATCATCAGGAAGCATTAACTCTCCAGACGACCTCCTTGAAGAATGTGGCGGCTCAAGAGAGATCCAAAGTACTCATTGTGTTGAGTTAGTATTTCAGAGCTTCGTCTGAATCTGTTTGTGACAATAATCGTGCAGTATAGGTTCTTTCTCGTAATTGCATAGCCTGCAACTAAAATTGGAAAATGTATGATTGTGCGAGGACTACCTTAGTTCTTTTATGGGAGACAGCAGGGACCGCCTGCCGGTGATCAACGGGTTCACTAGTTTGCTCATTGATATCACTGAGCATTCATAATACTGGACGATTCCAGAGTGTTGTGCAAATATCTGTTTTTACTCAGATCTAGGATGTCCGCAGTCGGGCTAAGCAGCATTACTTGTGTTTTTATAGCAGATTTGTAAGTTGCGTACTGAACATTGCTTACTAGATTGACTGTGCTTTCAGGTGCCTAACAGACTTGTTAGGGACGTGGCCCCCAGATCTTCTCTAAGCATTCGTCTGCTAAAAGAGACCTGGCAACTTCTTTAAGAGTTCCTGTCTTTGCTATATTTCGTAGAAAACTGTGTGACAGACAGAAAATGTGCTTTACAACACACCCAAGATCTTAACGGACTAAACCAAATTCTGGCCGAGTTTGTGATCGCAGGCAACTTTGGAGTAAACGGAATGCCTTTCGAAATGCCTTTGCATTGTATTAATTCTAATGTCGATGCAAAACGACCTGGCATGCCGTGATGACCATAAAAGACCGAAAGTAAGAGTAATGCTCTTGTTATCGCGCTGGCTGACTGATTGTAGAGCTTTGCACTGAGTCTCCAGAGGGCTCATTTCTGATAGATGGTTTCTCCGTGTACCTTTTTCTTTGAGCCAAATGCCCAGATATTTATAGGGGCGGAGTATCTGAGTGAAAAGGCTGGAGTGCTATACTTTTTCCGATTTTTTATATTTGCTAGATATTAATAATAATGTGATGGAAGTGTGGGAATGATAGATGCAGGCAAGCAGATATCATTGGAGTTGGATGAGTGAATTGGTATGGAGTGCTGTGATAATGAATTCTGAGAGGGTCTTCCATGAAACGTCATCCCCTTTTTAAAATAGTTTTTATTCATTACAAGTTAAGTTGCACAAAACACTACAGACTATGGTCCTCATTATGGATTGGCGGCAAATGCCGCCCACTGCCACGGCGACGGCCGCCAACATACTGTCGCCGTGGCTACCGACCGTCCATGCCATTATGACCGTAGACGGAATACCGCCAGAAGACTGGCAGAATTCCGTCAACGGTCATGGAGGCGGACGGCGGAAAGGTGGCGCTGCTGGCAGCAGCAGCTCCACGCAAGCAAAAATGATCCAAGTTACGGCCTGGTGGTGTTTTGCTGGCGGACGCTGCTGCTGGCAGCAGCGCTGCATCCCGTCTCCTGCCAGAGCAGCTCCACGCAAGCAAAAATGTTCCAAGTTACGGCCTGGTGGTGTTTTGCTGGCGGACGCTGCTGCTGGCAGCAGCGCTGCGTCCCGTCTCCTGCCAGAGGACCCCCTGCTAGCAGGTAAGTCGGGTTCTCTGAAAGGAGGGGGGTGGGGTGTGTTGTGTGCATGAGTGGGGGTGTGTGTGACTGTGTGTGAATGCGTGCATGTGTGTGTAATGCTTGTGTTCATGAGTGGGTGTGAGTGTACGTGCATGTTGTGTTGTGAGATTGCGTGTGTGCCTGGATGTATGTTTGTGAGTGTTGCCGTGAGTGTGTATGAATGTATGAATGCGTGGGTGAATGTATGAATGCGTGGGTGAATGTGTGTACGCGTGTGTGTATGTGTGTGTATATGCATGTATGTGTGTAAATGTGCGGGGGTCGGGAGAGGGAGGGGGAGGGTGGGGGAGGATTCTGGGGAGAGGGGTTTGGAGACCCCTATCAGTGCCAGGAAAGGAATTCCCTGGCACTGCTAGTGCCTACCGCCATGGTTTCAGTGGCGGTACCGAAACCACTGAAACCATGGTGGTGGGTGGGGTCATAATGCCATGGGTGGCCTAGTGATGGCCGCCGGGCTGGAGACTGAAGTGGCTTTGGCCAAACCGCCAATGTCATAATAGTGGAGGTAAGTACCGCCAGCCTGTTGGCGGTAATATCTCCACTATTCCACTAACCGCCAGGGTTGTAATGAGGGCCTATATTCTCTAACTAGGTGTATATAATTTGGAAAACTAATCAGACAAGGAGTAATTGTTATACCGCCTTCTAAAAAAGGACACTGTGGAGTGCACCTGTTTTACCTGGGTTGGAGGAGGACAGCTCCATAACTGAGTCCCCAGAATATCCATTCATTCTCCCCTCGACCCCAATGCTAGAGAGTTTTATTGGAATAAATGACGCACCCATGCCAAGCAGACACTTAAAGAGCAAAGTTATAATCTTGATGCTTTTCGTGATTTTATAGAGAACCGGTGGACTGACCTCTTAACATGAGCAACATTGTCCCCATAAGGGTTAGCTGCTTTTAATTATATGTCCTCCATTGCCAGAACTTAAATAGAAACAGGAAAGAAAAACATTTTACTTTTATAATGATCGATTAATGATTGTAAAACACAAATGTATGTCTTTTTAGAATTTGTCTTTTATGATGATTTTTATGTTTTTATTGTTTGAATTGTTAAGGCTTATGTTAAAAACAGTAAAGACGTTACTGTTCTTCCTAAGGCACCTTTTCCACGTGCCTGTCTTCCATTCTGTGTGGTACGTCGAAATTCACAAAAGGGAGAGGAAAAAATATTACAAACACTTTGGCTCACACGTTCCCCCATAAAGCTGTGGAAAGTTGGAGTTGTTGCAGTCAGATTCCCTCCTCACATTTACACACTTAGATGTATTTGCAGATATACTCTAAGGTGCATTTGCCCCTCGTTACTATGGGGGTTATTACAACTTTGGAGGAGGTGTTAATCCGTCCCAAAAGTGACGGTAAAGTGACGGATATACCACCAGCCGTATTACGAGTTCCATAAGATATAATGACTCGTAATACGGCTGGTGGTATATCCGTCACTTTACCGTCACTTTTGGGACAGATTAACACCTCCTCCAAAGTTGTAATAACCCCCTATGTCTTCTGTTTATTCATGGATACGCGGTTTCCCCTTCGGAAAACCTCTTACCCTCAACCCCATCAATTCTGGTGCGTTGCCTCCCCACTATCGCCCTCAAAGGGAAAGTAAATGGATGGAAAAACGACCTGTTAAATATGTGTAAATGCCCACAAATTCCCAAATGTATTGGTGTCATCACATTTTGCAGTTTAAGCAACTTTAGAACCCCCTGCAAGTTGAGTTGTTCACAAAGAAATATAACCTTTAGGCAGACTTTGCTTGTGAAAAAAACTCTTACTTGAGCAGAACTGGATGTTACCCTAGTATATACCATTAAGTTTTTTTTTAGAAATGTAATTTCTTTGATTTTATTCAACACTTGAGACTGATATTACAATTGGAAAAACGTATCAATCATTGCCAAAAAATTGGAATGGTTGATCCATCAAAGCTTGGTTACCCTTCAGCACTGTACTTCCCCTTATGTATGCTATGCATGGCCGTGAACACATAAACACCATCTCCAAATGGCTAAAATAGAACAGAAAATTCCTCGCTGCATATGAGGTTGCATTCACTAAACTGGCAACACTAGAGATAGCAGCAATGTTGTAACTTAGGTACAAAGGGAAAGTGCTGAGTTAGTCGACCTCATAACTTGCACAAACATTGTAACTAGAAAAGAATGTGTTTCTAAATCGATAATGCAGTTCTGGTTTTAGAACAAAAGCCTACACTGAACAAATGAAACTACTGTCTCTGGCCGAGTGTATCAAGTAAAATTCAACTTGCAAACTCCAGATACAGCGACGGAGCATAAAAGTAGCAGATATAACCTTTCCAAAGATACCATGTCACATCATTAGATGTTAATGATCTTGGGAATGCCACACTTCTCTCCTTGAGCACTGTGGGTGTATTGAACGCGTTAAGAATAGCCATTGGTTGCTGATAAGCTGCACCACGTCTGTGTTCCGTGGAGATCCCTAACTCCTTGCTGATTCTCCAAAAATGTTTTCATATTCTTTCGTTTTTTTCGAAGCTTAGGAGGGCAACGCGTCTGCATTCGTACAGGATCTGTGGTACTGACAATTTAGATCACACCTGAATAAATCTGATTTAAGGTGGGATTCTGAGAAATCACTCGAGGGGCTAAGGGCTGGTCGGCTGCTCTTCTGGTTGGATAGTGCGGTGGTGCTCTCTTAGCCTGCAACCTCCTACAGTGAGCAATCTGCTGCTTGACTTTACTCACTCATCCACAGAGGGGAAACAAAGGGGACTGATAGCCATTCGCCGAGCCAGAGAGGAGCTCGGTTTCATAGGACAGTTACCTTCCTATTCTGGCCTGAGTAACACGCTGGCTGTAAAACAAGCCTGCAGGTTATGTAAATGTACGAACTCTAGATCACTGCCGTTCATTCTTTGGCACGAACAAGTTTTATTGCAAATTCCTGTTTGCATCACAGACACAGTTCTAAAAGCAGGTTATTTCAATGGTATGTGTGATGCCTTGAATCATAAAGTACCTCCAGGAGTGATACGTAAATAACACACATTTAGGGTGCAATACTGCTTGCTCTAAGAGACAGTAGCCGAATGGGGGGCATTTGTAGATCACATAGTACACCCAAACCTCAGGAGAAGTGTTAAAGCATAATTGGGATGCTCTGACAGGCAAACAGGATTGTGTTAATAAAATGGCATTCATATCTTTCCGTACAAGACAAAAGCATTAACTGTTAGTGAATAACATCTTTAGTAGAATCTGACGAACACTTTTGTTTTTATTTTGTTAGTTCCTTATCTGTTTTCTGTTTGAACCCCCTTCCCCCATTGTATGACTGTGTGTTAAAATGCCAAAACAGCTTCACAGGGCCACAGAATATACTGCCTAATTTGCACAACTTTGCATAAATACAGAAATCCGAGCCAACGTGGCAGTATCATTCCTAACCTCTAGGCCATACATTAATTTGTCATCACCATAGGAATCACTTTCAGTGCTCTCTGCAACACACTTGAACGGTCCAAGGTACAGGGTCTATTTTTCTACAATCACAGCTCAGACTCTGCTATCAAAGGAACAATCTCAGATCTAAAATGGCTTCCTGGCCGATCATTTTCACTTTTCAAAATACCTAAATGGGTAGGAGATCTTTCTCTGTACAAAATGCAACCTCTGGAACAAGCTCCCTAATAAGTACAATCAGCAGTCATTTAGAACGTACAAAGGCAATAAAGCCACAAACCATATTTCCTTCTAAGAGCAACACACCCAAACTACTCTTTAAAAAAAAAAAACTTAAAAAAACAAGCTGTAATTGTATCTCTAACACCCTTTCGCTTCCTGCAATACTGTGTTCGGACATGCCTGCTGCAACACAGTTGGACAGTAATGCCAATCTTCATGTGTGAAATCAAGAAATATCTTTCATAAACAAAATCTTAAACAAAAAAACACATTCTTTCAATCAAGCATAACGAACAGAGTTGATGCTTAATCTTAACTTTGAAAGCGCTTTCAGCCTCAAAATGACCACTGGATGACAAACACAATTTGTAAGCTGAACACCAATGCCATACCACAAAAGCCCACTCCACATCATAACACCGCATCAGTACCATAACAGCCAACGACAGACAGCACATGCATTACAACAAAAATGCAACATCTGATATTTCTTCACTTGGACCAAACCCCACATCTCATTATACCACACCATAAGGCACCCAACGACTTCATGTTCTGAATTCATGCAATTGTTTTGGACACATTGTATATTTATTGAATACCATGTTGTTTACCTGTTGCCATTTTGTAGGCCAATGTTAAATTCAGCTTCTTAGGTCCTCTAGCTTCTGATGTCTCATGCCTCAATTTCGTACCTGCAAAAAAAAAAGATGGATGAAATGATGAATAATGTCAAACATTAACCCCCTGTCAGACATCTGGGCTTGAATCTATAATTTCTTGCCCACCATGCCACCCCAGTTTGAACCCCGCTATATGCAACTCAGTCTTGACCATGCTCCCCATGTGAACAGTCCAGCCTGCCCTGCCAGGCCAGGTCCTTCCTGGACCAGAAACAAGCATCCTGGGGCCGGTTTCCAGATATCACCCCCATCAGCCAGGCTAGCTTGAATCCAGTGGCACAGTGAGCCTGGGACCTACGTCTGAGCATACCAAGTGCAGTTAGGTTGACAAATATAAAAACAACAGATGATGGACAGAATGCTGAACAATATCAAACATTCAACCCCATTCTAGAAACTGTAATGGCGTGGCAAGAAAACAAACATTTGCAATGCAACGGGTCTTGCCTTTGTTTGATTTAGAGCTATTATCATTGTAAATTCCTAACAAGGACTTTTATTGGCACATAAATTGAAAGGAAAAAAATGAGTGCGATCGCACTATGTAAAACCCAGCACAATCGCGCTGACATTGCCAAAAAAACAAGTGTGATTGTGCAATGTAAAACCCAGCTCCATCGCGCTGCGTGGAAAATAAAAAGATAAAGTAGCGCAGAAACCAGGCTGAAAACATGGGGCCTCGTATGTTTTCAGTAGTTGGCCGGTAGACTTGGGGGGGCTAAACACCGGAAAAAGCATGACGTATGCATGCCTTTCACCAGTGAAATCAAGCGGATTTTAAAAGGCAAGCCCACAAACCATTGAAAGTGACAGGCGTGACGTGCTTTGTTAAAAGCCCAAAGAGAGATTACAACAGGGTCGGAGCGCTTGTGCGCTAAACCCTAAAAACAATGGCTTTAGGCCCAGAGCCATGACTGTGGGTGAATGCTTGACATTGTTCAGCATTCCATGTATCATCTGTTCTTTTTGCATGTGTCTGCTTAAGTGGGAGGGGTATACCCAGAAGTTGGTCCCAGCACGCCCGCCATGGAATTCAAGCTAGCCTGGCTGATGAGCGGTGATGCCCGAAACCAGTCCCAGGATGCTTGTTTCTGGTCCAGTGGGGACCTGGCCTGGCCGTTCAGGCTGGGCTGTTCCCAAGGGGAGCACGGTCAAGAATGATTTGCATATGGCTGGGCCCAAACTGGAATGGCGTGGTGAGCAAAAAACAATGCAGTTAGGCCCAGATCTGTGACTTGGGGGATGAATGTTTGACATTGTTCAGCATTCCATCCATAAGCCGTTCTTTTTGCACCACTTTCATACCTGACCCAGGAAAGCAAGCATTCTCAAACAAGCTCAGTCAGTGTCTGTAAGCTCCTTTGTTTTTATCTATGTCAAGGTATTTTTGCACTCTTCTTGTGAGAAAGACATTCACCTACTAATACCACTATCAGAATTTTCAGATTCTGTCTTGTGTATCCCACTTCAGCTGCATATGTGAAGAACCCTTATAATTGTTGGGGAAAATAGGGCGAGGGTTAGTATTTGGGGATCAAGTGCTGAGGGAGGCGAAGGTCTGCCTCTGTGCTGCGATATCACTATTTTTTCTTGTTTTGCATAGTAAACTTGTTTTAGACATCAAGTAGAATTGCATCCGTGTTTTTCTTCCACAATTTTACAACATACCATACTACATCACATCACATCACATCTCACTACACCACATAATGTAACACCATACAGTGCTAAACTATCACAGAGCGAAGAACAGCACACAGTACCACACCTTACTTTGCCATTTCACATGATACCACACCTCCATCAGCACACCATGCTAGGTCACAGTTTCCCACAGCACATCAAACTTAACTAGGTCATATAACATAACACTGCAATTTGTCTTAGCAAACCAAACCACATCCACAACACACCACATCGCAAACACCTGTCCACAATTCCAACACCATAACATATCATGCAACACGGCATCACACTGCTCCACACTACACCACAGTGCATCATACCTCACTCATCACGTTACATCCTTTTTTCACCATGCATGTAATCCCACCAGATATGTCATCACCGCAACAAATGCTACACCAAATAACACCACACAACAACAGATAACATTCTACAACAACCCACTCACATGACTGCATAGCTCTCTCCAGAACAAGAGGACTCATCAACACTTATTGTAGCACTCATCATACGAGCTATCCCATGACTGCCTAACCCATTCAAATACATGCCCTTTAACATCATTCCATTCCACACAATAAGAAAATATTCCACTCTAAACAAATGACTGCATAGGGTTACATTGTACCATGCCACACACCAGACCAGCATACCCCCTACGTCATCCATACAACACACTACACTTGCACCACATGGCACTAAACCTGACGCAACCAGAAACATACCATTTCACCTTATAGCTACACCACATCACCCCATCCAACACAAAACTACTCACTGTGAGAGGGACACAAAAACAGAAAATATAAACTGTTGAACAGCCAGAATTAATCTTTCCTTTTCCTCACACAGATTTAAAAGTTCATATTTGTTTGCCTAAATTGTTGAAACAACCCTTGTTCTGTCCCAAAAGCTGTGCTTTTTGGGTTTTCTATTGTGGATTCCTAGGTGTCTTTTGTTTCTCTCACTCCCCCTCTTTGTATTTCCATTACAGTTGTTTGAGGTAGTCTTTGCCTGTATCCCAATACTCAGCAATGTGGATCTACTGATCTAATCAGCATTGCAGGGTCATGTGGTCTAAGTTTCTCCTGTCCAAGATCCTCGAACCTCACTAGTGATTAACACCATGCACAACACTTAAGCCCCTCTTTAAGGATGTCTACTCCAAAGGTCCAGCTGCAGGGCAGCAGGGTTAAAGGTGTCTTCCTGTGGCGCCTCACCTGTTTGAATCTGTTAGGGCATGGTATGGTCTAAAGTGAAAAGCTCTGCCCTATTGACCCTCTCCCCACCTCATCCTTGACTCCCTCCTACCACACCCCTTCCATATCCTTCTAGACACTTTTCAACACAGCTGTTGATCATCACGTATGCATGTTGCTTTCCCTTGTTGAACACAATCCTGTGACTTAACTTTTTGCCAAATTCAGAGTGGAACTCAAAGACAAAATTACCATCCTGTCTGTTGACTTCTACCGCTCTCCCTACACTCTACAATCGATTTTCTTGGCTGCTTGTGGGTGGATTGTATAAAGCCTTCAGTGGGTCACTGTCAAACAACATGGGGCCGGTCCCTTGCAACCCATTTGGGAATCATTAACAGTGTCTCTGACCATGTTTTACATTTTGTGTTTTGAGAATCGCGATTTGCGAATCACAAAAATTGTAAATTGTGAGTCGCAAAAAATGGTTGTTCATCTGGCCCCCAGTCTTTTGGGGCAGCTATGGCAACATCTCCAGGCCCCTCACTACCTTTCTACCTTGTGGTTTGACTTCTCCCACCTCCCACAAGTCCTTAAGCAACCTGTGCCCATCTTGCATTCACCCTGTAGTACTCTCAGCCTCACCATTGGGCCAGTAGTAACTCTTAGGTGTCCTGTGAATACTCCACACGTTGGAACCTCTTTCCCTATCCCTCATTTAAGTTATTGTCCGTTCGCTTCTTTCCCCCAGCTTTCTCTGCTAACACCCTCCTTTTTGAGTGATGACGCCCGATCCCCACCTGGTCACCTACTGCCATAGCCACAACTTCTCTGTGTTGTGGTAGGAATCTCCACAGTGGCTGGTGGTGACCACAACTTCTCTGCCCAGTTCTCGTTTGTATGAAGGATGGACCTCTGCCAGTTTTGTTTTTTGTTATATTGACCTCTGAGCCCCTCCCTTTCTCCTAACGCGGTGTTCATTTCCTTTCCCAGCTGCCGTAAGTGTCTCCTGAGGAGCTACGCAGGATCCTCTTTCCATTAATCAGGTAAATGGGGTGTGTGTGGGTTGGGTTGTTCATGCTGTACCAGCTACCGAAATAGGCTTACGTGTATGTGTCTCACTCTTTTCCTGCTCCTCCTTTCCCAAATTTGGCACCAGAAGGTTGCCATCCATTTTCATGTGGAATCATGGGATGACTAGAACTATCATCTGAAGGCCTTTAGGAGGCTGCTTTCATTTGCTCCTAAGAGGAATCCACAGACCTTTCCCTGGGTTGATCCCTATGGGGGGGGTCCTTCAGTTGAGTACCTAGAACATCTGTAGGTCGCTATCCTCTGCTCCTGGGTGGACTCCATAAATCCTTTTAATGGACTTCTGGGACTACTCTGTTTCTACTCATGGGAGGAAGTACATAGACCCATCATTTGCTTCTTGTCTGCTCCTGAGTGGAATCCTTAAACCCTTCTCTCCTGTGTGGACTCCGTAGGCTCTTACCTCACCCTCTGCTCCCGGGTTAAATAACTAGTTCCATTGGTGGGTTTCTGCCTCAATGCTCATGACTGGATTCCATAGATCATTAATTTAGTATCTCTACATCTGCACCTAGGTGACTTCCATTGGGATTCCCTCTACCCTCCTCGAGTCGTGTCTCTGCTGTGTTGCTACCCTGCCACCCAGAGAATAAATCATTACAGAAATGGCACAATTCGTGAATAACTTTTCATATCCCGACAAACCTTTTTGCATTCATTTAGACTTACCTTAAAGTATCTTCCTCTTGCTTAATTTGCTCCATCCTACAGTTTGCAGTTTCCACTCCTCTTGCCACCCACCTTCCCCTTTACAAACCTACTGATTTAATCCCAATTCCCCTTCTTTTCTAACTACCCATTATTTCCCTGTCTTGCCCTTCACCACCACCGACCTTTCTCACCCTCCTCATCCCCAGCTCACATTAGCATACTTTCCTATGCCCCTCCTTTTTCCTCTCTCACCCCTGGAACTCTCTATTGCAATTCCATCTTTATTCCCTACTTCTACTAAACCTTACCTCTTGCTCCTAGATCTCTATATCTGACATACCCTATCCTTACTCTTAAAGCAATTTATCTACCTCTGCCAACACATACTATTCTCTAATCTCCCCACAAAAGGACCCCTCAATCCCACTCTGTCTCGCCGTCTATAACTCTAGTACACTTTTGTACCCTACCACTCCACCTACCCCCATCTCATAATTCTCATACACATCAGCCATCACCCCTTTTACTCAGTACAAATCTTGTAAACGCTCCCCTAAAGACTTGCTCCACCTCCCCTTCCCAGGCCCCAAGCCACAATCTCTGTCTTAATGATAATGACCAGCCGCACTTACTTATTGTCTTTCATCCCCAACCATAGCTTCCATATCTGCATCCTATTTTGTCCTTTCCTTCACACTTTCCCTGGCCTTGCATTGTTCACAGCTTTCCCTAATAACTATTTATATCCTCTCTACTGCATAATCAATCACCTGCCAACTTCTCCCTCAGTGTTCTCTAAACCTACCCTTCCTTTATCCAACCTAGCCCCTTTACATCCTACAGGAGACTTAGAAGCCTACTACAGGAGACTAAAGAAACCTACTGCGACCCCTCTTTAACCACCTTGATCAGAAGAATAGTACAAGCACTCACAAGAATGGTGGTCACTCATATTCATAGCTGCCAGGTCCTTCTGAGCACACCTCTTTCATTTTCCACCACCTAAACACCAAGATATTTCAACAACTCTAATAATGTCGTCTTGCTCACACTCACTCCTCCCACACTGGCCTGTGCTATCACCAGAGCAGTGACTAGAGGAGGGAAAGTACATAAATTGTGGCTGTCATTGGGAGAGGTGAACAACAGAATGTTTAGACCCGGACTAAGACTCTTTATACTTTACCTATTGCAAGGAGGAGAGTGACGTGTTGTGACACAGAGTCAGTCCCTGACCCAAACCATCATAGCTGTCAAGGTCAACCGAGCATGGAGCTTCCCCAAGTCATGCATGAGAACTTCTCTTATGCTGCTGTTGAGTGGTCTGATCATCCTGATGCCTCCTATTGGTTGGTTCACGCTGTGTTGGATCAGCTGGGGCAGGGTAGGCATCCGAATGAAGCCCCCTCCCCCCATCTCGGGCACCTCTTCCCAGCCTCAGGGGCTTAGCTCCAGGGTACTTTGGGGGGTGTTACAACCCCCTGAAAAATATTCTTTTGTAAATAGTTTGGGACAAGTGCTTTCAGTCGGGTAATGTGAAGTGCCGGATTTCACCTGGAATTTTTACATGCCCACACTAACAATAGCAAACATTTTCTCTCCGCTATGTTTTGAACACCTCAATAAAAGTTGATTAGTTTGATAAATATTGCATTTTAAGTACCCCTAACATTCTGCACTCCTTTTCTTTACACTACTCTTTAGGCCTCCCTCATGTCCTGCTTCTCATATGATGTGTTTTGACAAGATGTCCCAGCGAGATTGCTGGGTAATTTGAAGCTCACAACCCCCCAATCTTACTGACCAAGCTATGCCCCTGCCCAACTTGCATTGCCCGAGTACAAACCATCCCATCACTGACTGTCCGACACCAGTTGTAGCTGTCCGCTTCCTTCCTCAGTTGCTCCCTGCCTGTGGCCAATATGGCATTCAGCTGAACGGGTGGCGCCAAAAACTCATGACACTGCAGCTTGTGAAGCAAAAGACTGCAACAGTACCATCCATTGCAGATGTTCTGGGTGGTGCCATAGCACACCTTTTCAACAAAAATGTGCAACTTCAAGAATAGAAAGGCCACTCACATAGGCCATCTGTGGGCTAGATTTTTAATAGTCCCGTTTTTTTTAAATTGTTGACTTAGTGTGGTCTTGTTTGCCTGTAGGGTAGCCACCTGTCTGGTTTTGTACTGGGGTGAATGGTATTTAATGTCCCTGCTGACACAAAAATTAGAAAAATCACTTAAAGCTGGTATTTTTCCTCTTATCAGTCCATGCTTTGGTCAGTAAATTCAAGAAGAGAAAACTTTTAGAATGTGTTTTAGAACTGCTTTAGTGGTCCCTTACTAATAATTAAAGTAAAACAAGACAGCAAGGCCATGTTAAAATGACTACCAATGATTTCATATCAAGGTTTGTTTAAGAATCGTGTCCGGGCCTATGTAGAATGTGAAAACTTGAACAAGTGGCTGGTAGTTTTCACAGTGAAAGGTGGCAACCCCGTTTGCCTGAGGGTATTTAGCCATGCCTGAGCTGGCCCAGGGAGATGGGGCTCCACAAATGAAATCGATTTACGGTACCTGTGACACCACTGAAAGAGTAGGGGTGATCATTGTCATGTACAGGATAATGGCAATGAGCTTGCCTGGGCAGGCAGGTGCCCCATGAAGTGTGCCCATGAATCGGGTGACCAGATTCTCAAAACCGGGACAGGTCATAGACATAGAAGTAAGACTACAGTTTGCCACACTTATTGACATAAAAGTAGGACTACTTGACAGCTGTCATAGACATAGAAAAGGGTCTAGAATGACAGTCTTCTCCACAGACACATATGATGAATTACAGATGACAAATCAGAGGACGCTAATTTGGCGTTAAAGAGGCCATTTCCCGGCACCATATTTACCAGTGGCGGAATGCTAGCATTGCACCACTTTGCAACCCCTTGTACCACATTATGCTTACTCCAGGTATAATGTATGCAGGGGGGGGCGTTCCCACGCAGGGAGGCTGCAAAAAATCTTGCAGTGAAATCTACAAGATTTCACTGCAACATTTTTTCTGTCAGTTTTAATGCCTGCTCAGGTCAGGCATTAAAGTGACAGACCCGTAGTAACCTATGGGCCTCCCTAGGGCCCAATCCAGCAAAGCACCACAATAGCATCATAAATTATGCCACTATTGTGGAAACAAGCGCCATGGTGTGCCATATTGTAAATACGGAGCAACCATGGTGTCGTTAGGTGGGGCAGGAGCGGCGCATAAAAAGAGACGCATTCGGACTGATGCACGACTTTGTTGTAGATCTGGCCCAAAATGTTATTAAAGGTAAAACTACACATACAGGCACAAAGGACAAATTAGCAAGGATCACGCTGTTTGCACAGACCAGGCCAGTCTATGTAAACCATCTACCCAGTATGTTGCAAATATGAAAAAGTGCAGTAATGTTCTCTGTGGAAAATGCATCACTCTCTTCAAACAAACCAGAACAGGTACACATGCGCCATTTTCACGTGACGCACAGCAATAACCGCAGGCTTTGGGCGCTAAACATTCAAACACACCCAGTGACACAAAACATAATTCTGCTCAGGGCTCTGTTATTTGTATTTGTATAACCCATAAACATGGGGGGATGATATTAAGTTCATATTGCTATATCCTAAAAGGTTCCTTAAATATTTCAATTAAGAAGGCAGGTACAATATTCATTTACCTTGACACATAATCGAATTGAGAAATTTGTGTGCTATGTGTATTAACACTTCAATGGAGTCAGCAAACAACCTTTTCAGGCAGTGTCCTACTGCTATACAAAATCCTTTTTGAAAAAGCACTGGAACATGTTAACTGTGTAAAGTGTGTATGTTAAGCCTACGTCAGGACACCCCCTATGTTATCCTGTCTTGTGCTCCCCTCCGCCACTTCTCTTTTGTGTTTCTCCCCAAGCTTTCCTTACCTTCTCCCTGGGCCCAGTCTTGCTGGTGCTGTTAGGCCCCTTTGGCAGGTGCTTGATTAGCAGGGTCACGCAGGTGGCTGGCTGGATCTTGCAGCAGGCGGTGGCCTCTGTCTCCTGTGAGCAGAGCAGGGTCGTGCTCTTCTTCCAAGGGCTGGCACAACAACTGTATTGCTGCTTGTAGATAGAGAAGGGCAATCCAGAGAGAAAATGTTTCTCTTTATAGGATCTCCCTTCTTACTACAACTCCAATCTAAGTGACATCACAACTTTACCAGCAGTGAAAAGTGAGCATGAGGACATCTATTTTACCCCAGTACACATGCTCCACACACACACTACTGAAAACTGGGACATTTCATTGAATAACCCGGGCACTACCCATTTCTTAAATTTTGAGAAATGTGTCGGGACACCGGGAAACTGCCTCACAAACTGGGACCGTCCAGGGAAATCCGGGTCGTCTGGTCACCCTGCCCTGAAGTAAGTGATCTTACTCGATGTAGGAGACTTTATTGGTATACAAAGTGTCAACGACATGAACACCTCCTTAACAAGTCCTCGCCTCCAAGATCTTAGCAGCAACTGAGGTACTGGACACTGCTAGAATCTTGGAACCTTTTACACGCGCACACATTCTAATATGACTCCATAAAGTATACTTCATGTGCACTTACAACATCCTCCCTAGATATTCTCCCCACTTGTGCTTCACGGTAAGGCATTGGGAGCTGCTGTGCAGCTCAATTAACAATTGCTCCTGTGCTGAGAGGAGCCACTTAGGGGAAGAAGGCAGGGAAGGTCAAAATAGTCACCAACAACGCCCAAAACGGGAGTTTTTCAGCATTCAACGTGCTGATTCATAGTGGCCAAGCAGGAGTCAGGCCCACTCCCTTGCCTCTAGCCCGCAGCCCAGGCAGAAATGATAATGAGACTCACCTGGTAGGGTGACCACTTGTCCGTAAATTTCACAGACCGTCCGTTATTCGGTCCCCACGTCAGTTGACCCCGATAATCCCTTTCACAGACTCCTTTTATCCGTAATTGTGCGCATTGCTGAATGATGCACTCTTCACCTGCAAGAAGCCTAAGAATGGGGCCAGCTCACACGCATGCCGTGAACTCAAGGGCCTGCAGCAGCCCCTCCCCGACATGGCACCGACTTCTATCGGTCCATTGTTATTCTGTTTGCTCTGACTGTCACATACAGAATGATGGGCCTCTCTGTGCAGTCACAGCATGTGTTGGGTCTCCTACTGCCCAGGCCTAGGGAATGGCATTCTGCTTTTGATGAGAGGAGGGTGGCACCGCACCAGGGGCCAAGATTGGGGAGGGCTGCATTTTGGCATTTCTTGCAGGACGAAAGGCACATTCTCCAGAGTCCCTCGTGTGTCAGCAGTTTATATTATAAACGGCAATTTTACTCTAACGTACCTGTTCGTTAGATGGAGTTTTGCCTAGTCTGAGTTTTGACTCCTCTAAAAGTAGCGTAGAGGGATATTGCTCCTCCAGCAAATCCCAATGTGTAAATCAAAACATTTTTTATGCAGATAGTTCAGTGGGTTACTGTTTTTGTTGCGGAGTAATTTTGTTAATAACAGTTCAGAAGACACAGGGGGTCATTCTAACCCTGGCGGTAAAAACCGCCAGGGCGAATGCCCGCGGTAGCACCGCCAACAGGCTGGCGGTGCACCGCTGGGCATTCTGACCGCGGCGGTTCAGCCACGGCCAGAAACGGAAAGTCGGCGGTGTACCGCCGACTTTCCGCTGCCCGTGAGAATCCTCCATGGCGGCGGAGCGCGCTCCGCCACCATGGGGATTCTGACACCCCCTACCGCCATCCTGTTCCTGGCGGTTCTCCCGCCGGGAACAGGATGGCGGTAGGGGGTGCCGCGGGGCCCCTGGGGGCCCCTGCAGTGCCCATGCCAATGCCAATGGCATGGGCACTGCAGGGGCCCCCGTAAGAGGGCCCCAAAAGGAATTTCATTGTCTGCCTAGCAGACACTGAAATTCGCGACGGGTGCAACTGCACCCGTCGCACCTTCCCACTCCGCCGGCTCAATTCTGAGCCGGCGTCCTCGTGGGAAGGGTGTTTCCCGCTGGGCTGGCGGGCGGACTTTCGGCGGTCGCCCGCCAGCCCAGTGGGAAACCCAGAATGACCGCCGCAGTCTTTTGACCGCGGTACGGTCTTCTGGCGGTTCCCGATTGGCGGGCGGCTACCGCCGCCCGCCAAGCTCAGAATCACCCCCACAATCTTAAATATAGCACAGTGAGCTATTACAGGGCCACTGGAATTATGTGATTGTGCGTCTACAGCGTTTTTGGCATAATTATGGATTTGCGCATTTGCCACATAATTCATTATCTGCTGCATGAACAGTAGATTTAAAAAAAAAAGTTGGTTTCTTGCTCAGACAGTTCTAAGATTAGTAAAAATGCAGTAATGTGTTGCAGCACAGCGGAACATCCTTTACAAAAGTTGACTAGTCAGTATTGTCTTGTTAATTAATTTATTTGGATAGTAAACCAATACTAATGAGTTGCAGTCTATCCTGAGAAAGTTTTAACAAGTGTAAAAATCAGTTAATAATGAAGTAATAACTTCACAAAAAATGCCACATTACACCAAATAACTTGCCCTGTCTACTCACATAATTTAGTCAAACCTGCTGGATAATTTAGCCCTCTCAGGCTGCATAATTCCAGTGGCCCTGGATGTGAACAAAATTCAAATAGCAGCATGGAACCTGCAAGCAATGGGTTTACAACCTTATTGTTTTTCCTTAATCTTTCATTATTTTAAGGTTGCTAAATAGGGTTCATTTGGATAATAATAAATACTTATTAGTAAAAACGACCTCAACCAAAATGTTATGTTTTAAATCCTGCGAGTGTATTTTGCCAGACTAAGCACACTTAACATATAATGCCTCCCAGTATGGGATGACATGTGTCTCCTACATGTTGTAGTCCTCATTGTCTTGAGCAGGGCCGCTGGAATAATGCTGCGGGGGGGTCATGTTACGTGGCAGGGTTGAGTTAAATTATGCAACAAGAAAAGCTAAACTATGCGGAATAATGCAGCACATTTTGTGATATTATTACTTTATTATTTTTAAACATGTTGACACTGTCTGGGTTTTGGTTGCACCTCATTGGTACCAGTTTAACTCCCAAATATAGCTACGAGCAACAGAAAGGTGACCATTCAGCCTTCGTAAAGGGCCTACCACTGCGCAGAAACATGTGTTGCTTTGTTTTTAGTAACCTGTGAACTGTTTGAGCTAAATTTTACTCATTATGATGGATTATGTGGCAAATGCAGCAAATCTTTAATCATGCAGAAATTGCCACGGCTGCACAATTGCATGATTCCAGTGGCCATGGTCTTAAGTAACATTTCCTATACACTGGTTTACACACCTACACATGATTGTCTCTGTATAATATGTGTGTGATATAACTCACTCTGACACCCTACTTTACCCTACATACTTGGGATGAGTAGCGAAGTGAAAGGAATTAAATACACATGAGAGCGGGTCGGTGTAGTGATGAGGGGCAGCTTTGGAGAGTTGTAATGGCTGAATCCTTGGAGAAAGAGATCGGGGGGAGGGAAACACATCAAATACTCTCACACCATTTGGCACCAGCATTGAAACAAGCCTTGTCAAGGATGTAGCTATCATTCTTGCAGCCTGAGCAGTAACCCAAACCTTGAGGTAAAAGCACTTTAGCTGAATGAAGTAAAAAGGCATACTTATCCATACCGAGGTGCTCTAATCCAAGATTCTTCTAGTGCCACACTTTAACCTGCCAGACAATTGCTCGGGGCTGGAACCTTGGATGGATTTTCCCTCATTCTCTGAGAAATAGCCTTTTCTTAACAAACAGTGATCTTCTCTCTCTCTCTCTCTCTATATATATATATATATATATATATATATATATATATATATATATATATATGTATGTTGTTTATGTAGTGGGACCCTAGCCAAAAGGCAGCAGAGCACGTATAAGGTTCAAAAGAAGTCTGGACACCTGTGCCAAATCTTAGAGGGATATATTTACTAACATTTCAAGCAACACAGCAAGTGAAGTTGCTGTGCTGCACTACATGGAAGGGAAAGAGCAGAATAGCACCATATTTTCAAGGATATGGTGTATTCGAAAAGGGGTTGAAAGGTCTGAAATGCAAGTTACAAAGTGAACCGTCACATCATCTCTCTGTTCATTCCTTATTCAACTTCTTCATCTCTCAGGTCCCTTTTCTCTCTGTTTCCTCCTTTCTCCTATCTTGACATTGGTCTCTGCCTCTCTCATTCTCCCACATGCCTTCCTTATACCATGCCTTTTATGTACCCCCCTACCTTTTGTTCTCTTTTCAACCTTCTCTGTCACCCTCAGCATCTTTCTGTATCTGTTTTTGCTCCTTTCTCTGCCCCATCTTATGTTGTCTTCGTTTCTCTTTTCGCCATCTGCTCTTTCTCTCAGCTTGCAGATCCTTGCTTGCCTTCTTCTCCCACTGTTCACTCTCACTGTTCAAAACCTCTGTATTTCTCTTTCAGTATATGGCTCTGTCCCCTTTTTACCATAATTATCTCTCTTTTTCCCGCTTTCTAGTAGTGCTACTGCCTGTGAACTCTACGCCTACGTTCAGTAACAGAGCACTCTTCTGGCATTATCATTTATGGTATGGGGTAGAATTGTGAAAACTGCCACTTATGTTGGCTGATAATTATGCTTGGAGTGTTATGATATGGGGTAGAATTGTGGAAACTACCCCTTATATTGGCTGCTAATTCTGCTTGGAGTGTATATGTTTGCTAATTTTTTCTTCTTTAATCTGTCCAGCTATGTGTGAAGGTTTGCTCAACACTTCAATATTTAAACAAACTAAACGTAAAAAAAACTTTGGCTTGTATTTCTGTGAGCTGTCTATTTTATAATTGTGCCACATCCTCCAATGTGTCTGTAAAAATAAAAAAATTCCAGAATTTTTGCCCTGAATTTTGACCCTTTGTTCTAAATTTTTACTGTCACTGTCCTGAATTCATCAGGTGGTCACCATATCAGCGGGCTGTGATTCTCTGTGCTTTAAAGGGCTGCAGGCAACAACTGTACAACAAACCAGGAGAGATCATCAGCTTGCCTGCTGCTCACTGCCCTTCAGCTGGAGGAGAACTGTCCAGGCGCAACCACTGCCTCACCGAATGCTGAAGCCCATGCCTGACTACTATTGAGTGCCTTAACATCTCTCCTATAGGCTGCTTTTCACACACAGTAGGCTTTTACTTCGTGGCGGAGTTGGTGCCCGCCAAAGTTTTGTGTCCTTGGAGCCCTTACCTGGTGCTGCCTGCCCTGCCCAGCCACTGGCATTGCCATCTTCACCAGCCAGGCAGGACAGGACACAGGGAAGATGGCTGAGTATTGCACTTTGCTCAAGTGGCCCTTCGCTTGAGTACAGTTAGTCAGTCTGCAATGCATCCCCATTTGGTTGTGCATTTGTGCAATGACCAGTACTTAATTTGAGCCGGTCGTTACAGTTAGAAACAAACACCACTCATTTCTGTTGACAGGAACTTATTTTTCATCATTAGACGTTGGCCCAGAACAAGACAGAGACTGGCAAATATGGGGGGAAGATGAAGGAATAGAAAGAAAGACAAAAATGTGGTAAAGGGACAAAAAAAAAAGATGTAAAAAAACCTGCAAGAGTTAGACAAAGGGGCATGTTATGCAGGGTGGTGGATGAGAAGCAAACACTGCAATTAAGACTACACAGCCTCTGTACTGGCTAATTAACTCATTATCGGGTAGCACCACTGGCGCACGTCTGAGAAATACTTTCTGCCTGTCACTTTTGTTTTTACAATTAAGCACCAGAAGGATCCAAGGAAACCAGCTCCTCCCCCCGAGGCCTGAGGCAGAAACATCAGGTGCTCTCTCTCCACAAGGGCTGTCGCTGCATGCACTGAACTTTCTGCCAGTTGCATCTGTCCCCTCGCTAGCCAGCACCACAAGATCCTTCTGTTGCTGTATTCCATGGAGGATGAAATGACCCTTTACACCGGCATGTGCCTGCCAGAGGACCTGCAGTAATGTGAGGCTGTTCCCAAATATGGACGACTCAAACCAGTGCCTGAAGTGAAGCAAATATTTTACCTTGGAAAGGCTTGAAAATGTTACATTTTTTATGTACCCAAAGTTAATGGTCAACAATACTATAATAAGTAGAGCAGTAGAGTAATGTGTTTTTTGCAATTCTGTGCTGATGTTAATTTGAAGTAAAATGAAACAATGGTCCTTTTTAATTTGGAAAGGCTTTTTTGAGTTTACTAAAATTATATTTTTAATAATATACATGTATTGTACAGGCCTTCAGCCAGCCCTCTTCATCCACTAGGCTTTTTATTGTGTCATACACATTTTTCTTCCATCGACCTCAGAAAACAACATTGGGAAGTGGGTCAGCCCACTTCAGCCATTGGCTTATTTCATTGTGAGCGACAGCATTCTGCCCTTTCACAAGGAAAACATCCACAAGCAATACAGTTCCCTTAAGTACCAGAAACTACTTTGGTAATGTCTGCTTTTTGAACCTCAAAATTATTTTTGCTTTTAGCTAATGTCTTTGTTACATTGACGCGTGCCCAGCAACTTCCACGACAATAACAACAAAACAAAGTAAGTCTTGGCAAAGCCAAAGGGCTGGCAGCCAATGCCAGTCCTAGTGGCGTTAGCAATGTTTGTTTTCTTTGAAATCCACATATTGTTTCCTTAATGCCATATTTCGAAATGTATGTGCCACAATCAAGAGTTTAGAAATGAGATGATTTAATGGCAAGTTTGTAAACTCTTGCTTACAGAATGACTATGTAGCATACAAAGAATTCCCATCAATCTTTCCTACTCCCAGTTTTAACTCACCTTTAGGCAACATTAGGATTTGAAAAATAAGACAGTTACAGCTGTCACATTTGTGAATGTAGAGGGTGGTAATACTTTCCCTGAAGTTCAGTGAGTGAGAAAAACTGGTGTGCCCAACTTCTTCTAAGAGAGTTCAGGGGAAGGATCTATCCCCTCCCAGAAATGGGGTTGAATAGTGTACTTTAAAGCATAATTTTGACGTAAATTTGCTCAAAACCATAGGTTTGGAAAGGGAACTCATTACATATTGAAGTATCTTCATAGTGTGCCAAGTCAATGAAGCCGGATGCTCCTCAAAAGTTGACTCAATGTTTTCTAAAATGTGCAGTAGGTGCCCCATTATATTCATTATGATCTCTATTGTGCCAGGGCCAGAATTATTTCATGGATGCCACCCATAGGCTGCAGGTGTCCCTTTAATGCCAGTAACTACATATAATATTCCAATGCCAGAAATATGTAATTCACTGAATCCATATACAACGAGGGACCCATATGTCAAAAAAAAGATCTCTATGTCAGGGCCAGCATTTTGTAATGAATACACTCACACGTGATGGATGGCCCTTTGTACTAAGAATTACATACAATGTGCCAGTGCATCCACATATGATGGGTGACTCATATGTCAAAAATTACCACTGTATTGTCAAGGCCTGCATTTTGTCATGATTGTGTTCCTCTCTCCACAAACATGCCACAGTTGTCCTTCCTATTGCCAAGAATAATCTCCAGTATGTTAGTGCCATCATCTTTACACGGGTAGTGCTTAGTCCAAGAATTACCAATAAACGAGCACCAGCATTTTCCCAAGAGTGTTTCTCATCCCTAGTATTCCCTTCCCCAGTGTGTCAGCACCCACATTTTGACATGAGGTTCCTTATACCAAGAATTACAGTGCCTGGGTCAGCATTTTGCCCGGGTACCCAGTATGCAAAGAATTACCTCGCTCCCCTGTATTCATAATTACTAAGTCAGTCACTCTCACTCGTACTCACTCTTACACTCACTCTAATTCTAACTTAATCTCACTGACTGACATTCTACCTCATTATTCTCAAAGTTACATAGTCACTTATTCTCACTCACTCCCGTCACTCATCCACACTTACAGACACGCAACATTTTAGACTTCTGTAAGGTACTTATCTTCAGCTGCCTGTGGTGCTCTGCTTCAGCTGCCAGTGCTGCATAGACTCTCGGGAAAGGTGCACAGCTTCTTTACGCTTTGAATGCTGAAGAGGTAAATTGATAATAGGAGTCTATGTGATGATGTGTAGTTTCTTGCTTTTGACCTCACCTTCTCCCATCTCATCACAGGGTGGTGTTGGGTCAGTGAGGCTCGGTACTCCTCTGCTTCACCTGAGCACTGCAGGGCTTAAGGAAAAAGCACCCAGGACTAACCATATGCTGCAGAATGTCACTAACGGTAGACCCTGAGGTGCAGCAGGACCCTGAGAACTGGGACTTTGTCACCCCCAGTCAATCTATCTCATATCTGATGCAGGTGCCTCTGGGCTCATGCACCAGCCATCAGACAGATCTTATGCCTAAAGCTGAAGCAAGGGTCAGTTTTTGTAATATTCTAGCATAATACTATATTATAGTAGTATGTTATAATAGAAAACTAGCAGAAACAAGGGTGATTTTCCTCCAAAAATTGCAGGTTTTAGGCTTCGAAAACCCTTAAAGTGAATTATCAAATGGAATAATCCCAGAGCTGCTTTTTTGATCTTTTTATCATTGTGGCCAGTCCTTAAAGGCAGATGCCCCACCTCCATCTTTTAGCAGACATTAAGGGTGTCTGTCAGACTGAACAGACGTCAGCCTCACAAACACTCTTTATGTTCAGGTCAGGCAGCCAGGCGTTGTACATGAGCTAAATGCGCAGGTACCGGGCTACCTGCGCTGAACTTTGCAGGATTGAAGATGTCACAGCCCAGTGGGCATGACCTCCTCAGCCTGGCAAAGCACTTTAGGACCTCACTTTCCTACAAGGTGGAGCGTCACTGATAGCCTCGGACCTTGGTTTTTCAGGTTTAAGCTGTGAAGTACTCAGGGCAGACAGTCAAACAGTGACACCTCTTGACAGAGTGGGGTGAGGTAAGAAACTCTCATTGACCTTGTCCCACTCTTTGACGTCTAAGTGATTGCCGCCCCCTCTCATTGGCTGATCCAAGGAGAGGAGCTGGCAGTCCCAATCCTTCTGGAACCTTCGAGACTTGCCACCTGAGAATGGATGTGTGTGTGTGTATGTGTGCAACCTTGTGAAGGCATGGGGGTGTGCATGAGTGTGCATGTAGATGGGTGTGTGTGTGTGTGTGTGTGTGAATGGTCTACCTGCCCCACTTCTTCTAGAGTTACTGGCTGCCACTGCATTGTGGGGTATATTCCCAGAGATCCTGACCTAACTCCTTTCCTCCAGCACCTTGTCCTACTTTTCTGATCTATGGTTTGGAGTGAAGAACATACTTGATTGGGAGTATCTCACTACCATATACAGGGTGACTGCAAGTTTTCAGTTTTTAGAGCTGTTTTGTTTACAGTCTAGACCAGTGTTGCTGACCCTACAAGCTTTAAAATGATTAATTACCACACATTTCCAAAACAATTTGCCCTTGATTCTAACCAAGCAATATTTTGGGAAAGGTCACTATCTACAAAAGTGGGCTGCTTTTTGGGGGTGCTCAGGCCTATTTTGACCCCAGTCCAACCCTGACTGTGAAACTGCCCCAGCCATATGCACCCTGAGGTTTTAAGTTGAGTAAGGATATTGAAAGGACAGGAGGAAAGAGGAGCTAAGATAACTGTTGGTGGAGTGGGGTGGAGCAAAGCAGTAAGGAAGAGGAGGTGAAACATTATATGGAAAAGGAGAAAGAAAGGAAGGAACAGGGAGTTGGGAAAGAAAGATAAGAGGAGCACAAAATAGAGGGAAGCGAAAAGGACAGTACAGGTCTGAAGGAAGTATAATTGAAGAAGGTTACGGTGGAGGATGTGGAGGGAAGATGGAGACAGCAGGAATAGATGGGACAGGCAGGTTTTTAAAGTTTGAAACATGTTCCTCACCTCACTTCTTAGTAATGAGGATAGTCCTGGGCACGTGTTTGAGACCAATAAGCTTTGCATTAATCCAAGGGGTATGAGAAGGAGAACAAACAGAAGTTGCCCCTTTATTGCTAACAGGGGCTAGATGAACAATATCCCAGTTGTCTTTATCACAGTGCATGCACTAGTTCATTCATCCATTCAGCAGACTCTATGTCCACTGCTACGTATTTAATCTATGGCAGTCTTAGACAAACTCTCACCGTCGAAACTGAGCACTTAAAGAAGGATGAAATGGATCCTGCTTCTGTACAATAACTTTGCTTCAGATCTTAAGACTAGCACAGTTCTTGCTACAAAGCAAACACCGGTGGCAGGGGAACTATTTACAATGCAAAACATTTCTACAGAATTATTGGTGCGTGTTGTTACTGCCACTACGGAATCTGTGAATAACATTCACCATTTGGCACTTTCTTAAAGAATTTCCATGGTGGTGAGAAAAACCAGAATCTCTCTTAAAAAGTCCGGGTTGCTCCCTTCATTCACTCACACGGCCTTATTCGAGACCGAAATTTGCATCCGTCTACTTTAAAAGTTAAGTAGCTTTCAATTTTTGCAGCTATGTTTGGTGCAAGCACCAGAGACAGGCGGAGGAACACAAACTGGCGGTGGGAGGTAGAGTGAAAGGGGTTTACCCCTGCTGTGAGCAGTGACTTGGAAAACTTTTTAGGCTCTGCCACGTATATTTATTTATATTTTAAGAAATTAGGCACTGCAGTCAAATCACCACTCAACAGCTAAAACATTATGCCTGGCGACATCCAAAATGCTAAGGGGGTGATTCATAGTTTGGCGGTCATTCTGGCTTTCCCGCTGGGCGGGCGGGCGACCGCCAAAAGGCCGGCGGAGTTGCTTTTGTGCGACGGGTGCAGTTGCACCCGTCGCGATTTCCAGTGTCTGCTATGCAGACACTGGAAATCAATGTGGGGCCCTGTTAGGGGGCCCCTGCAGTGCCCATGCCATTGGCATGGGCACTGCAGGGGCCCCTAGGGGCCCCACGACACCCGTTCCCACCAACCTGGTTCTGGCGGTCAAAACCGCCAGAACCAGGCTGGCGGGAAGGGGGTCAGAATCCCCATGGCGGCGCTGCCTGCAGCGCCGCCATGGGGGATTCTGCAGGCCAGGGGAAAACCGGCGGGAAACCGCCAGTTTCCCTTTTCTGACCGCAGCTTTACCGCCGCGGTCAGAATGGGCCTGGATGCACCGCCAGCCTATTGGCGGTGCATCCGCGGTCCCCTACCCTGGCGGTCTCGGACCGCAAGGGTAGGAATGACCCCCTAAATGTTTATCTTCTGCTACCCCGCAAGCAAGAACAATCACCAGTTCTATCATTGCTACCATACCAGCAGAGCAGCCATCACAGCTGTCAAACAACGTCCGACCACCTTAAGCGGCAGACCCTGAGCCGACATCACATATTCCTATCAAGTTACCTCCAGTCTGCATAACATGTATTTACCTCATAATTATTTAATAATCTGGGGAAATCATTACATACATTATAAATTCAGCAATCTTCCCAATTAATTTTCACTAATAATTCCAAGACATGCCTCTCAAGGCGTATGCAAAGCATTATTTAAACACCAATAGAATAGGCCATGCATTTCCCTGAAGTTTCTCCATTCCTTCTCCAATCATTCATTATAACTCTTTGTAGTGTGGGTACCCTTTTCACCTCTTCTGTCAAATCCTAAATTTTAAGGTTCCTGGTCGATATTCAGTTACCATGCCCTTTGCAACGCCGAAGGCCTTTTGAATTCACACTTAATAAGCAACAGCAAGACTGTGCAACAAAGTAATTTTACATAATGGTTTTGTGGTTTTCCTTGAGCATCAGTCCTGTAGTGAGGTTTTTACTTTGTAGTATATTACCAAGCAGTTGTTCTACTTGAAGACAGTCTGCCTACCTAGGCCTATATGTACACTTTTGCATTTATTTCACTTTCAACACGTATCTGAACTTGACAGCTTCATTTCCATCAACATCAACCACACTGATAACCATAATCCATCCTACCAGTCATGCCAATAGCCAACAATATTGCATTCTAACCAACACCAGATCTTTAAGAAAGAACAGACTACACATGTATGAATTATTATTTATTCTTAACCCAGGCACTCACTTCATCTCAGAAACCAGGCTAGGAGAAGTTGCTGCACCTATACTAAATGAAGCAATCACTTATAGGTACCTAACCCTTTCCGGAAACAACCTTAATAAGAAGAGCAGAGAACTGCTAGTGGTGGCATTCAGAAACTAATTACTGATCTGCATTTAAAAAAATGCATTCTTGGAATGTGAATCCTTGTTTGTTGTTCATCTTCTTCGACTTTCTCTTCCTCTTTCCTTCACATCTGTTGACCTAGACAATGCAACCTAGCCTTTTCTGTTGCTCTCTTGGACTGGATCTTGGGCATCATATTTGATCACCCGAAATTTGTCATCTTATGATACTGCAAGACCCACTTTCACAAATGAAAACTACACCAGTCCACATCCCTACTCTCTATCCTTGAAGCGCTCGACTTCCACCAACTAGTTACTGGGCCCCCACACTCTGCTGTCAACACTTTCTAAGCAATGTTGCCTTAAGAGAACTTATCTCAATAACAAGAAAGATCTCCATTATCTAGTTCAATTACCTCTTCATTAATTTAAATTTTAACATAGCCATGGAGACTCAGTCATCGGCTGGTCCCAACAAAGAATGCATACTATACCTAGGAACAATTTTAATTAAGGCTATTTTCAAGTAGAACTCACAGCTGCTCTGCTCATGGGACCAGTGATGTTAATAAACAGATTCCACCAATGGCTGTGTAGTAGTTCTGCTCAAAGGCTCATGACAGCAGTCACATCACAGAAAGCCTGGCTGATTTAATTAGGAAGTAAAGCTATGGAAAGCTGAATTCAGAAGGACACAGCCCCAGAAAAAAACACAACTCCAACAACAAAGCAACTTTCAAGAAAGCCAAGAGATCTTACTACTCCCTCAGATCAGCGATGCATACGTGTTTACATGTGTACACTACAAAAGTGTCTTGAAGCTCTGTAACCTGCAGTGCACCTGAACCAACCACACTTAGGAACTCACAGAGCATGTAATCACGACAACTATTAATTTTAAATAACTTTTCTTCTTGAAAGTAGACAGTGACCGCTTCCTATTGCTGATCGTGCTAATTAGTGCTACCTGCATCATACAACCATTAACTTTGCTCTCTCAACCAGCTAACAATGAAAGAAACTAGCAAACTAATCAAAACTATCAACATTCAGGACTTACCAGCAAATGCATTCCACAAACATCTTCAAATGCATTCTCCTAGTGTCCTCTGCTGGCAAACTAGCCAGAGTGAACATTAGATATGTCTTGTCATCTTGAGCATTCTCCAAACACCTGAAAACATCTTGCTTCAGTTTCATTGTAAAGAAGCAAAAACTTCACTAGTGCGACTGAGCAAAATATAGACAAATGTCCACGTTCCGAGGAAAGCTTACGGAAATTGCAGATTTCTCTCAAATCTTTACTTTTCTTAAACATAGCAACCACCACTCAGATAAATTGCAACCTGAAACAGATACAAATCTGCACTGATCACCATCTATGACATCCTCAACTATACCACTGATTCTAAAGGAGTTACTGCTCTAATACTAATTGACTTCTCTACAGCTTATGACACTGTTGACCACCAACAGTTATTTTAAAGACTAAGGGCCCAATTTAGATCTTGGCTGAGAGGGAACTTCATAGAAACGGTGATGGGGATCCCTCCCTGCCAAGACTATTGTCTGTGCACCCGATTTAAATGCTGTCTGAACATGGTTTGACAACACCGGAGACTACTCCCTCTCCACTGTGGTCAAACTTCTTTCACGATCTGTCATAGTAAGGGCTGTCAGAGGCTATATGTCCGCCTACCTAATTTAGATGGGTGGACATATAGCTATTTTTCAGTGCCCATCACTGCCAGGAAAAACCTGATGGAAGAGGCACTGAAAAGTGCTCAATGCCTCCTCAGCATGGGAGCAAACTTCCTCTCCTAGGCACTGTTTTTTTAATTATCTTCAAAAAGAAAATCCTGTTTTGGGAAGAAAAAAAAAAATGTTTGCCACACAGGTCTATCATGCTGATGGAGTCGTACCGTAAAATTATAATGCTTTGACAGGAACTGGCTGGGACAGCAGTTCATGCCAATGCTAGAAATGTCTGCTGGGCTGGCGGACATTTCTAAATTTGGCTGTCACTACCTCTGTCAGGATGACAGAGTAATTTACTCCATTGCCCTGGCAGATGACAGGCTGACTGCTCAAAACTAAATCCGACCCTAATTGATACAGGAATCCAAAGTTAAGTCTTTAATTGGATTCAGTCCATCATCACAGGCAGAATCCACATTTTTATATGCATTCCGTTCTGCTCACTGCTCATTGCCTTACTGGTGGATCTTCCACAAGGCTCAAGAATAGCTTCCCTTCTATTTAATGTGTACCTGTACCTACTTCTAGATCTCAGCAGTTCTTTCATTCTTACTTGATACATCTAAGCTGATACTCAGCTTGCTTTAGAACTGCAAAACCCTAAGACCTGGACAACTCTGGCCTTAGCTAATGCCTCATAGCAGAAGACCACTGAATGCTACAGATCCATGTGAAATGTAAATCCTCTAAAAGGTCCTCTGTTGTGGATGACTTTACCTGCTCATGGCCTCTGTAGATTGAATCCCCCAACCACCTCAACAGACGTGAAGAACCTGGGTGTGTTTGTGAACTCCAGCCTCTTACACAAAACCTAACGTTACAAGGGGACCAAGGGCTCTTTCTCCACAGTGATAACGTCAAACTTTATCTTCCCTTGCATGCAACCTTCCCACATGAGCTAGACCTCAATAGCCCTAGTGTTATTATGGCTTTAATCCGCCAATGGGTTCTACATTGCCCTACCTAAACACCTAGTCATCATACTACAATGACTCTATAATGCTGCAACCAAACAGGTTCAAAGACTGTGCTGCAGTGGCCATAAAAAACTACCCTAAAAGCCCACCATAGCATACCAGTCAAAGAAGAATCACTTTCAGTGCACTCTGTGTTTCTCATCAACTGTTCATGGACAAGACCAATATTCTTGCAATCCAAAGTCAGACTGTACAGTTTAAAGAGAAATCTCAAATCAGGCCCGCTCCTTGTCATGATTCACTCCCTTCGCTCTTGTGTCCACGACCAAGGGGCTAAATTGTGTCTAATAACTTTCTGGACCTTCCTATACATGCATATCCTGACTTCCAGCCATTTGGACGCTATTTGGAAATGGCCATTGATTCCCAATCCATGCCGGGTTTTGTGGAAGCCAGTCTGGTCATGCTTGGAACTCCAATACCTACAATCCCCTGCTTACTGCTTAGCCTCCACCCCTGCAGGCCAAGGATGGGTGGATCAAGTCAGCACACCTGTGGCTGACAGTTGCTTGCCTGTTCACACCTGATGCATGTGATTACTGTGAGCTCTTTTAAGCCTCAGCTCCTTTCAGTCCAGTGTTGGTTATTGTAGCTGTGTTTCGGTGAGACTGACCCTTGTTTCCTGAAGTTTCTGGGCCATAGTTATTCCTTGTTCCTGTTCCAGATCCTTAGTTATTCATCCCTTGTTTCCTGAGCTTTTGCTATTCTTATTTTCCTGAGACATAGTTATTCCTTGTTCCTGAGCCTTAGCTATCCCTTATTCCTTGAACTAGCACTGCCTGCAGTGATACCGTGACTCCTGAGCCTTTGCACATCTTTGTTCCTGAACTAGCATTTCCTGGAGTAATACTTTGACTCCCGAGTGTAAGGAAATGCCTTCCTTGGCATGGTTACCCCCTGACTTTATGCCTTTTGTTGATGCCAGTTATGATTGAAAGTGTGCTGGGACCCTGCTAATCAGGCCCCAGCACCAGTGTTTTTTCCCTAAACTGTACCTTTGTTCCCACAACTGGCACAGCCCTGGCACACAGATAATTCCCTTATAAATGGTACGCCTGGTACCAAGGGCCCTGTTGCCAGAGAAGGTCTCTAAGGGCTGCAGCATGTCTTATGCCACCCTGGGGAACCCTCACTCAGCACATGCACACTGCCTCACAGCTTGTGTGTGCTGGTGGGGAGAAAATGACTAAGTCGACATGGCACTCCCCTCAGAGTGCCATGCCCACCTCTCACTGCCTGTGGCATAGGTAAGGCACCCCTCTAGCAGGCCTTACAGCCCTAAGGCAGGTTGCACTATACCGCAGGTGAGGGCATAAGTGCATGAGCACTGTGCCCCTACAGTGTCTAAGCAAACCTTAGACATTGTAAGTGCAGGGTAGCCATAAAGAGTATATGGTCTGGGAGTTTGTCAAATACGAACTCCACAGTTCCATAATGGCTACACTGAAATCTGGGAAGTTTGGTATCAAACGTCTCAGCACAATAAATGCACACTGATCCCAGTGTGAGATTTATTGTAAAATACACCCAGAGGGTATCTTAGAGATGCCCCCTGAACACCAGTCCGACTCCTAGTGCTAGGTTGACCAGTTTCTGTCAGCCTGCCACAACCAGATGAGTTTCTGGCCACATGGGGTGAGTGCCTTTGTCACTCTGTGGCCAGGAACAAAGCCTGAAATGGGTGGAGGTGCTTCTCACCTCCCCCTGCTGGCACTGTAACACCTGGGGGTGAGCCTCAAAGGCTCATGCCTTTTGTTACAGCACCCCAGGGCATCCCAGCTAGTGGAGATGCCCGTCCCGTCGGCCACTGCCCCCACTTTTGGCGGCAAGGCTGGAGGAGATAATGAGAAAAACAAGGAGGAGTCAGCACTAGTCAGGACAGGCCCTAAGGTGTCCTGAGCTGAGGTGACCCCTGACTTTAGAAATCCTCCATCTTGAGTTTGGAGGATTCCCCCAATAGGAATAGGGATGTTTCCCCCCTCCCCTCAGGGAGGAGGCACAAAGAGGGTGTAGCCACCCTCCAGGACAGTAGCCATTGGTTACTGCCCTCCCAGACCTAAACACACCCCTAAATCTAGTATTTTGGGGCACCCCAGAACCTAGGAAATCAGATTCCTGCAACCTAAAACAAGAATAAGGACTGCTGACCTGAAAGCCCCCCAGAGACGACGGAGACGACAACTGACTTGGCCCCAGCCCTACCGGCCTGTCTCCAGACTCAAAGAACCTGCACAGTGACGCATCCGGCAGGGACCAGCGACCTCTGAGGACTCAGAGGACTGCCCTGAACCCGAAGGACCAAGAAACTCTCGAGAACAGCAGCACTGTTCAAAAACTGCAACAACTTCGCAACTTTAAAGCAACTTTTAAAGAACTCTCTCTTCCCGCCGGGAGCATGAGACTTCTCACTCTGCACCCGACGCCCCCAGCTCGAGTTCAGGAGAACTAACACCACAGAGAGGACTCCCAGGCGACTACGATGACGTGAGTACCCTGAGTCGACCCCTGCCTGTACCCCCACAGCGACGCCTGCAGAGAGAGGATCCAGAGGCTCCCTCTGACCGCGACTGGCTGGTAACAAGGAACCTGACGCCTGGACCAAGCACTGCACCGCAGCCCCCAGGACCGAGAGGAACCACCTTCCAGTGCAGGAGTGACCAGCAGGCGGCCTTCTTCCTAGCCCAGTTAGTAGCTGGCCCGAGAAGCTCCCCTGTGCCCTGCCTGCATCGCCTAAGTGACCCCCGGGTCCCTCCATTGCTTTCAATAGCAAACCCAACTGCCCCTGTGCCACTGGGGGTGTGTTTTGAGGGCTTGTGTGTGCCCCCCCCAGTGCTCTACAAACCCCCCCTGGTCTGCTCCTCGAGGATGCAGGTACTTACCTGTAGGCAGACTAGGCCCGGAGCACCCCTGTTCTCAATAGGCGCCTATGTGTTTTGGGCCCCCCTTTGACCTCTGCACCTGACCGGCCCTGTCTTTGAGTGTGTGTTCCTCATTTATTGCCTGTGTGTGTACAACAAATGCTTAACACTACCCTCTGATAAGCCTACTGCTCAACCACACTACGCCGAAATAGAGCATTAGTATTATCTAATTTTGCTACTATCAACCTTTAAGGGGAACCCTTGGACTCTGTGCACACTATCTCTCACTTTGAGATAGTATATACAGAGCCAACTTCCTACACCGATCCTTAGCAAATCCTTGTTGCTAGCACTTCCTGCAGTGCTACTTTGACTCATGAGCCCTAGCTAATCCGTGTTCCTGAACTAGCACTTCTTGCAGTGCTACTTTCACTCCTGAGCATCAGCTAATCCTTGTTCCTTGAACTGGTTCTGCCTGGAATGTTACCTTGTTTCCTTGCCTCCTGAACCAACGCTTCTTGTACTCCCTTAAAGCCTCTCCTTCTGTATTTACTTTTTCCCAGTCCTTGCCTTTGTTCCCATTTCCTTGTTCCAGTTCCTAATTTGCTGTCTTCCCGCTGTCTTGCTTCTAGTTTCCTTGTATGTTTGTTATTTGCTTTCTACCAAGTGTGCCCTTAGTTTTTCCTTCTGTCCTGTTAAGCACTTTTCTTTGCTAGCTATTTGTCTATTGTGGTTGTGTGTTTAGTTCTACACCCACTGCCTTGCGTATTCCTGTTTGATTGCCAGGATCTGTGGGCTCAGCTGACAACCTAGGTGGCATTTTTTGTCCACTGTGAGTATTGTCTTTAGGCTACTTTTATAACATCACTATAAGTGCCAGCTCCACAGATCCTGCCTTTGCATGTATTTCCAATATAAGGATATTAGCAGTAAGCATCTGTAACAGCAATTGTGAGTGAGTAATTTACTCTGCTTCAGTCCTACCATGTGGAGCTCCTGATTGCTTTACCCCACATTCCCTTTATTTTTAATGCTGTTTTATACATATGTCTTGCATGTTTGTCCTGGGGTGTGTGTTAGTCTGAATGCCACATTGCCTCTTGAATGCCTGTTCTTTCTGAGTCTTATCTCTCGTATTCCCTTGACTAGAGCTGCTCTTTTGTATCCCCTCTCTCCTCTTACTCTCTGTGTGAACTTGAGCAGACCTATACCCAATATTCTGCCTACTTTGACTTTCCTGCCACCAGTTCTTGCCCGCACCCCTAACAGAACCCGACACTCTGGTTTAGTTTCCCATTCAAAAAAACATCATTATTGGGAGCTCTTTGTCTTTATAAATAGGTAAGCTCTGCAATACACCCCAAAAAGAATATGGCTCATCAGCAGTTACATAGAATTCAGGCAACCAGACACCACTTGGCTGTTCCCCAAATCATTATTCAACTGACTTCATGCTGGTGTATTTACACAATCTACTTATCTATCCCTTCCATTCTTTTCTAAATCCACTTTTTGCATGCAACATTACTACACACCACCATATCAAGTTTCGAGCACACCTTCCAGTCTCAAATACGGTGCCAAAGAATGGAACACAAGTCCTGACACTTTGCAAAAGTATTCTTATTACCATTCAGCTGTTGATTGCTATAATAAGGAAATTAAGTGTCAGAATGGTGCCCAGATTGCATTAATAGCACTAATAGATAGATGTGATGAAATGTTTTTGCATACAGACGGACATAAAAAAACTTTGCTTGTGTAACTATGCTTCAAAAGGAATGGAAATTATTAATTCTTAGCAATGAAAATATTTTTTATAGGTTGATGGCAATTTCTGTTTAGTGGATTGAAAGTTCTCAAAGCATCAGTTGTCTCAAGATGGTGCAGTGGATTTTGAAGAGTCCCAAGCAATTCACATCACTTTTTAAGGACTGTCATGAATCTAAGGGAGCAATTTAGACACATGTGATAGTGAAAATAATATACGCATAAAAAATGGTACGCCTCCTTTTTGTATTTGAGAATTTTAAAGGTCCGCGTAAATTGGGATTGTTCGGCTTTGCACTTGTATAAACCACCAGCTGCTAGAACTGACATGCAGAATGTGTGCAAATCAGTGGCGTAGCGTGGGTTGTCAGCACCCGGGGCAAGGCAAGTAATTTGCACCCCCTAACCCGGGGCAAGGCAAGTAATTTGAGCCCCCTAACCCGTGGATTTAGTCTCTTCCAAGATGTTGCGCCCGGTGCGGCCGGCCCTCCCTGCACCCCCCACGCTACGCCACTGGTGCAAATACAGTTTTTGCCATAATCATGCATTTTAAGACATACAAATGTAACTTAGGTGCCGAATTTTTAGTTGAACAGTCAATGCAGAATTCTGAGACAGAGTTTTTCACAAAAATCAGATGTGAAAACATAGGCACGCAATCCTTGATTGTCTCATGTTCTTCCCGAGTTTTTAACCCAATATAGATCTTTGCAAAAAATGGGGGATAGTACGCTTCAGCAGAATTTGTATCATTTTTGCATATTTTATTTTAGTATTTTCATCACTTTATATTGTCTTTTATGATCAGTGAAAAGGTGGTGGCAAATGTGCTTGCAAAACCTCAGCAAAGCACAACTTTGCTCAGCCCTAAATCAGCACCTGAACAACAAATATTGGCAAAGCTAAAACATCTCACCCCCGACACTTATGGGGAATGCTTCATTTGCCCCAGCTGACTTAAAGCGAAAAAAATCATTCCAAGATAGACATTGTGAACATGTTCGTGTGTGTGTTCATATTGAAATGTTTTGAGATTTTAAAAACAATTTTCTAAGCCTGTTGCCGTGCATGCACGTGCTGCAGCCACCATCCAGTCAAAAACAATATGAAGAAGAAATGCTCCAGGAGCTGGGACAAATGCATGCATGTTGCCGGGAGGCCATCCATTAAGGACTATGAAAGTGAAATGGACAAGGAAACTATCCAATCATGACCAATGTGATAACCCACAACCCCCTCTATGTATTGTTTTACAAATAACAGGTCTCGGACAAAGGTAATAGTTTTTTACATCAACAACTGGGCTTAACGCCCTCCTCCATTTTATTCTCTTAATGAGGCACTTTCATAATAATACATAACACACATACCTTTATTAAGAGGGAATTGCTCAACGAAGAACTTTACAACTATAATGCAAACGCTGGAGGCTACACCAGTCATAAAACCATAAACACTAAAAAACATGAGTCACACTGTCACTGCCACAGTTTAATTTTATGACAAGACCGGAGGCTCTTATTATGCGTTCTTTTCATGCTTTATTTAAATAGCAGCAGTCAAGAAAACTACAACTCCCAGCAGAGTTAGCGACCTCGTAACCAATGGGAGTAAAACTGTAAAGGCAACCAGCCAATCACAACAATACATGAACTATAGAGAGTACGCTTGACTGCGCACAGCCCCTCTTTTCTTGCTGCTGCGCAGTCGAGATAAGTACTCTCTTTGTTTCCTCAGGAATTGTTTTATGCTTATGTTGTTATGTGTTAGTTACATTTCTGCCGAAATGCAGATAAATTAAAGGTTTCCAACCTTTTTAGTGTCGCGCGCTTTCACGCGTCTATTTTTCTTCCCCCCCCCCCCACCACCGTCAAGTTATTCAGGTCCTGCTGTCGAGCGCGACTCAACGGTCGCGTTCGAACAGCTGTTCCTGCTCCTGTCAGCGGCGCGCACGGCATTGCGCGGCTAAGGAAAGCTTACCGCGTCAGGCCCCTTCGACGGTCGGGTTTCCTCTGAAATTCTTCATGCGTCTCTCGCCTCAGGGAACACGCCTTGTCTCCGCCCATTAGACTCTGTTCCAGCCCTTGGGGGCGTGCCTGTTCAGTTGGGAGCGTTTTGCTCCTTAGTTAACTCTTCATTAACCAGTTTTGGTGATTTTTACTCTATTTCATCCGTTCTTGGTCTAAATTGTCAAGATAATAATGAATTCTAATTCCCCTTCGTTGTCAGAATCAGGGGAGGAGGAGGATTTGCTCAAACAAGATATAAGTGAGTTTATACATTCCTCCATGAAAAGTGCTTTTAAAGCAACGATGGATAAGATGTCTAAGAACATCGAAAATTCAGTATTGTCCATGGTGTCCAAAGCCAAGGCCCATTCTGCGGGGGAAAGCAGAAAAAGGAAAATATTGTCGAACAAATCACGTAAGGGCGCAGTTAAGGCAAGTGAGCTTTGCTCACACCAGGATGAGGACTTGTTTCCTCCCAGGCCTCCTTCCAAGGAGGGGATTTCGGTGCCCATTGCGACACCTCACAAAAAATGCAAGAACAAAGCGAAGCATATTTCAGCGCCAAGTAAATTAGTGATTGAAAAAATTTTGGACACAGATGATGATGATATGGACATGTCAGACCAGTCTGATAACCCGGATGAGGCAATTTCACTTCCTTCCCCACCTCGAAAAAGGGCAAAAAATTTCTTCAAACGAACCCACTTCCAGTGTAATGGACGCCGATGGCGTTCCTATGTTCGACCCATCCCTTATCCACCACCCAAATTCAACGGAATGGCTCCCGTTGGACCATGTTGGCGCATATATTTCCGCTCGTTTACGGTTGCCCCTGGATAAGCAGACTCGGGCCAAATTGAAATCGGAATGCCCCAGACCGGCATTGGACTCTAACATCACGGCCACTCCAATTATAGATGAGAGTCTCATCACATTTTTTACAAAATACGGAAAGGACCCCCGTAAGGGAGTTGATAAAGCCTGGACCACGTGCCAGGATAAGCTTTTGGATGTGGTAGGACCTCTAGCGAGGATTTTCGATCTGGCCGAAACAGCAAGGATGGAAAACGGGTCAATCGACCCTGCAGATCTCTCGCTATGGATCCAACGGGCCTTTTGCCTCTTAGGAAATGCTAATTCGGCAATAATCCACGAGAGACGGAAGGGTCTTCTCTTAAAGATGGATCCTAAACTGGCCAATCTCGCCACTCGGGACCCCGGTGTCCACGCTGAGGGCAATCTGTTTGGCAGTTCCTTCATCAAGGATCTAAACCGGTTTGTTTCAACCTTCTCGTCTATTGATAAGGCTCAGCAATCGATGAAAAAGGTTTTCAATCAGCGGGTTTTCGCCCGGGCCGGTAGAGGTAGGAGTCGCTTTACCGGCCGTCCCTACAGGAACCAAGGCTCCAGAGCATATCCAAACTCTTATGGCACCTACCAACAAGAGTTCAAGCCTTAATTTTACCCCCAGCGGTCAAGGGGATTCCGCGGTCGCGGCCAACGTTTCGCCAGATCGGCCAACAACCAAGGTAAACCAACCTTCTGGCCTTCCCGTGGGAGGTCGGCTTCGTTTCTTTCAAAAGAAGTGGGAATCAATTTCTTCCGACCCATGGGTTCTTTCCACAGTACAGGGATATCGCATAGAACTTCTTTCTCCCCCCTTTCAATCCTCTCCCCCTCCTCTCCCAAAGTTCTCCCTCCAAATGTCTTCTCTAATTTCCGCAGAGATTCAATCTCTTATCACAAAAAAGGCTATCCAGCACTGCAGTCTGGATCCGTCAGGTTTCCTCAGTTCTATCTTCCTTGTTCACAAGAAGAACAAGAAACTTCGTCCAGTGATCAATTTGAAGGCCTTCAACCAATTCGTAGTTTATCGTCATTTCAAGATGGAGACTATCATCCATCTCAGGGATATTTTGCTCCAATTCGACTGGCTAGTCAGATTGGATTTACAAGACGCATACTTAACCATTCCCATTCATCCTTACCACAGGAAATTCTTTCAATTTCAGTGGAATTCAGAAACTTTTCATTTTTCCTCCCTTCCGTTTGGCCTGTCTTCCGCTCCCTGGTGCTTTACAAAGTTATTGAAACCAGTGGTAGCTTATCTCAGGTCGTTAGGCATCAGACTTATCATTTATCTGGACGACATTCTGATTATGCACCAGAACAAGGCTTCTCTTCTGAATCACCTTCACATAACTTCTACCCTTCTTTCAGATCTGGGTTTCCTAATAAATCTCGAGAAATCAGCAATCATACCTTCACAACAGATAGAGTTCCTGGGCTTCCAGATAGATTCTGTGTCAGCTTCCTTGCTCCTCCCTCAGGCAAAGATCTCAGCAATCAAAAAGGAGCTAGCTTTAACTCTTCAAAAAGACTCTATTTCTCTCAGAGCCCTTGCAAGGGTGGTAGGTCTCCTCGCTTCTTCCATTCAGGCTATCTTCCCGGGGCCCCTTCATTACCGCGCTCTACAACGCCTCAAGATTCTTCATCTTCGCCGAGGTTTGGCTTTTTCCGACCTCGTGACTCTCGACCAAGAATCGCAAATGGAAATCCAATGGTGGATATCCCATTTAGAAGCCTGGAACGGCAGGTGCATCTTCCCCTCTGTGCCAGATCTTGTATTAGAATCAGATGCAAGTCTCACAGGCTGGGGCGCCCGGTGTGGGGCGATATCGACTGGCGGTACATGGTCCGCAGGGGAGTCCAGATTGCACATAAATTGTTTAGAGCTTCTTGCAGGCTCCTTTGCGATCAAAAGCTTTACAAAAAACAGAGCTCAATGCGCTATCCTGCTTCGCATGGACAACATCGCGGCAGTTCGGTATATCAATCACCTCGGGGGCACCAGATCCAGACCGTTGGCACTTCTGGCCAAGAGTCTTTGGGAATTTTGCCTGGCTCACAAGTTTTCTCTCATAGCCGAATATCTTCCAGGTTCCTTGAACGCCACTGCAGACTGGCATTCTCGTCATTTATCCGATTACAGCGACTGGATGTTGCACCGCTCAGCTTTCCGGTATCTCGAGAGGAAGTGGGGCCCATTTCAGATAGATCTATTTGCTTCCAGACTCAACGCTCGGCTTCCCCGTTTCTTCAGTTGGCGTCCAGATCCTCTAGCCCTAGCCACGGACGCGTTCCTTCAAGACTGGTCTCAGTCTCTAAACTATGCGTTTCCTCCTTTTATCCTTATCAACAGGGTTCTAAATCAAGTCCGACGCCAACAGGCGTCCTTGGTTCTTCTGGCTCCCTTTTGGCAATCACAGATCTGGTTTCCTCCTCTTCTCGAACTTGCGGTAGATTTTCCAATTCTTCTTCCGAATTTCCCATCTCTTCTCCTGGACCCAGTCGGGCGTCCCCACAATCTAATTCTAGACGGTTCCCTAACTCTGTCAGCATGGTTTGTTTCCGGCCTTCCCAACAATCCTTCCCGATTTCGTCAGAAGCTACGGAATTTATTAACAATGCATGGGCACCAGGCACAAGACGAGCATACGAGTCAGCTTGGGCTCTTTGGTCAAGCTGGTGTGTGGGACAATGTGCCAATCCCGTTTCAGCGGATGTCAACCTGATTATTAACTTTCTAGCCGCCCAGGCGGGTCTAGGCAAATCTTATCGGACAATCAATCTATACAGATCGGCAATATCTATTAATCATTCTCTAGTGGAAGGTACTCCGATCGGTTCCCACCCTTTGATCTGTCGCCTCCTGAAAGGCGTTAAGCTTTCCAGACCCCCTTCTGCTAAATACTCACATCTTTGGGACGTTTCACTGGTATTGAACTTTATTGTCAATTGGCCGGATAATTCTTTCCTAACACTCAAAATGCTGTCTGCTAAACTTTCTATGCTTCTGTGTTTAATATCCATGAAGAGAACGTCGGACGTTAAGTCCTTGGATGTTTCCGCCCGTCAATATTTGCCATCGGGAGTTATGTTTCATATCTCCAGACGTACTAAGACTAATCTACATTCGGTCTTTTATCCTTTCTTTCCAGATAAACCAAATCTCTGTGTGGGTCTTTGTTTAAAAGAATATGAAAAAAGAACTGCGGTCCTGAGAACGTCTTCATCTTCCCAATTGTTAATATCATTTCGTAAGCCCCATAAGCCTGTGTCTGCGGCTACGTTGGCTCGATGGGTCAAATGGATTATGTCTCTGGCCGGGATTGATATTTCAGTGTTTGGGGCTCATTCAGCCAGGGGTGCCATGGCCTCCAAGGCTTTTGCCTTGGGTTCCAGCTTGGAGCACATTCTCAGGTCCGCAGATTGGTCCAATGATAACGTGTTTAAAACCTTTTACTGTAAACCTGTTACATCTGCCGCTACTATTGTTGTTGATAAGCTTTAAACGCGCATAATAAGAGCCTCCGGTCTTGTCATAAAATGTAGATTTTCCTAGTAATTTATGACGGAAAGTCTTAATTTTATTAAAGACACGGAGGCGAATATTATCCCACCACAAGTACTGCTTTTAATCTGTACTTTGTTTCTTCCCTCCCAGCGACTCCGGCTCTTCCGCCAGCTTCAGGATGAATCTACCGGCTCTATTCTCTCATCATGCAGCGGGACGGCGCAGGACGTATCATCGCAAACTTCGAGGGATCTACAAATTCATCCACATACAGTTCGCATCATCACTATGCTGCAGGACTTCTGTTCAATTTCATTGGCATTTGCTATTATTGGACTCATCTATCCGTTGTTTTATGTTTCTAAATAAATTTGCTCGCTCAAGAAAAGAGGGCTGTGCGCAGTCAAGCGTACTCTCTATAGTTCATGTATTGTTGTGATTGGCTGGTTGCCTTTACAGTTTTACTCCCATTGGTTACGAGGTCGCTAACTCTGCTGGGAGTTGTAGTTTTCTTGACTGCTGCTATTTAAATAAAGCATGAAAAGAACGCATAATATTCGCCTCCGTGTCTTTAATAAAATTAAGACTTTCCGTCATAAATTACTAGGAAAATCTACATTACAAGTCAATCCCGCCAGTAAAACGAGAAGCACACACCCCTCACCCTCTTAAGCAAGTAGCCAAAAAAAGCATTTTCGTCTTCAAGAATTTTTATCACCTCCTCATAAATTTTTGCACAGCCTGCCCTTCGTGATTTTTTCCTTTGTGGAAATTTCTGTTTTCAAAACCCCATAGTGTGAAAAAAAACAAAGTGAACGTCTGTAACGCCGAATTCTTTGACAAATCTGTGGGCAGGTGCTGTGCACTGGTATTGTTGAGTCACAGACAAATAATTTCTCCAGTGCCTTCCTTGTCCGGTGTTGAGCTAGCATAGATTGAGTACGGCTTTTTTTTCCTACAGACCCCAAGAAGACCAGGCAGAAAAATTAAACATATCTTCCTTCTCCTGGGGCTGCAGCATTACCTCTATGGCCCTTGTCCTCGCACCAGTCATTACTTACGAGGTCAACCCCACCTCTTTGACACAGGAAAACTCAGAACCTTATGCGTGAAAACCTGCCCGACCCATCCTTAAAGGGATCCATTAGAAGGTGCCTGATTCGCAACATCCTTCTGGATCTTCCTGTCTCTCACAGAGACAAGAACAGAGGAAGTTAGAATTACAAGTTGATTGAGTCTTTGATGTGCTCAGACTTACATATTATGGATATTTGTCTAAAATCTTTCCCTGCCGGGCTTAGGGAGTAGAAAACATTGTTAATAAGAAGGTAATCGTTATGGGTGTTGAATTCCTGCAGGAATGAAACTCATGAGCCCCTTTTAATTAGGTGCTTTTTCATGCTTAACTTTCTGAGCTCAGCCAGTACTACTTGTCAGAAGTAATGTTTTAAAAAGATAAGAAAAGCTTGTTATATTTCCCTTAAAGCTGTTTTGGATGAGGAGCGGGAGGGTAGCGAAGGACTGCGGCGAGTTTTCAGAGCCCTGTCCAGAAGGTCAGGTGGTGTGTCTAGTCCACATCCATGTGTGGAGTGGATAAAAAAAACACAACACGTGCGTCCTTTCATGTTCTCTGCATTATGGAAAGCAGGAGAATGTGAGTGTTTAAACACCTACAGGCGCCTTTGTGTCTTTGCATTGTGGTGATAGTCTGGCGTGGATACAGCTTTGGAATTTATTTGTGAGAATACGTGGATTCCTCCTCTTCATTCAGGTCTCCATCTGCCTCAAAGATGTTGAAACATGACTTTATTGAGGAGGAGAGGGTGAGGAAGATTGTAATGCAATCCCTTGCCTCCTTTAATAAGAAAAAGACAAAGTCTATCCAAAACTGAGAAGTAGTAGAGGATAGCCGCTGGTTCATCAAGTCCCTGTGAATAGTTCCCCACAAGACCAATGAGGCAAGTATGTAGGCAAGGAGTTGTTGCTTGCGATTCTTGCACACATAAAAATCTAAATGGGGTACCAGAGAAAACGTGGTACATCATCTGACATGCTGCTAAGGCAATTTCAAAACTCTCATTAAATTGTTAAGTCAGTTTCAAAACACTTACTAATGTGATATGCTCATTCATGACCATGTTCTGGAAGTTATTAATAGAGAATGGAAAGATCGAGGAAAAATCACTATGCCAGGGTTATTTTCTAAATTGTATTCAATTACAGCGAATGGAGGGAAACCATACGGATACAGTTTCTTTGTTTGGAAGTTTGGTGGGACAACGTTCTGTGAAGCAGAATGCTGTACACCAGTATTTAAGACACCCCAAATTTCAGATAAACCCTAAATTCATCCCATCTAGTTCTGCTTCAGGTTGATCTTGTGTAAAAGGCACCCTTCCTAACATCAGTTTAGCAGACTTACAAAATAAGTAACTGGGGCCACTCAATAACTGAGTTCTAGGTCGGGAAGAAAAGTTAAAGGGTTTTATTACAAAAGTCTCAAAACTAATTGATATAGAAATAATGCAATGAATGCTCAAAAGCAGAGTTATTACAGAGTAGTAAAAAATCAGAAATAATTTGCAAGTGAGCATCAAAATCAGAAAGAGTTGAACAGCATCCCTAATAGAACGGGAAGGTCTGCAGAAAATCTAAAAACAAATCCTTCTCACCGCAGAATCAAGGGATTTTATACACCTTTATTGCGTAGCAAATTAGCAGATTCTGTGCAAAAGGCTACAGTGCTCAGAATGCCTTTGGCAAGAAAAATAACATGAGGTATTCAAAGAAAGGAAACATTATGTTTTTTGATAACAACAGAAAATTTCATATGGGAAGAATTTTTTTCAATAGCCTTCAGAGAGACAGAATTCCTAATCTCAATTCAAGAAGTCGAAAGGGAAGACTTTCTCAGACAATGGATTTCAAAGACAGAAAGGATGCCCCCCTGGAAAGCAGGAGTCTGAAGTCTGGAGAGTTATAGAGAAGGTGGCAAATTTCCAGTAGAAGGGTGCATTTGCCACTTTGTGGAAGTTTGGGAAAAGTCTATTTCAGATAAATGGATCATTCAAGTAGTGAAGAAGGGGTCTGCCATAGAGTTTCAACTGACTCTTCCCCAGAGTTCAGGAGTGGTCTCAATGCCCAGTGAAGAGACAAGCCCTATTACAGGACATTTAGTTTCAAATAGAGAAAACAGCAATACTTCCAGTTCAGGAGTCACAAAAAAAACTCTGTAATTCTAGTCAGTTGTTTTTCTAGTCCCAAAGGGATGTGGGGATATCAGAATAGTGATAGACCTGAGGAGGATCAACTAGTGGATTATAACAAAAAAACAAGATAAGGGCACTATAGCAAAATAGTTACAATGATCAACCAGGGAGACTTTCATGTCTGAAAACACTTGCAAGATGCATACTTTCACTTCCTAATAGCAATGCTGCATCATCAATAGCTTTGTTGTGGCACTCAAGACATCCATTATCAGGTTCAGATTCTGGTGTTTGGCCAAAAATAGGCCCCCAGAATGTTTGCAAAGATGGTGGTCCCTCTGGTAGGATTCCTTCACCCGCTTGGATGGAAGTATACACTATCACAGTAGTAGCCGTGAGTATGTCCTGTTGCACATCCAAATTATAACACAGTAGGTTAAATTGCTAAGTTGCAAGAAATACAGATCTGTGTAGCTTCAAAGTGTGGTGCTCCCCCACTATATCAAGTCAGCAGAGAATTCACATATTCAATGGAAGAGTTCAAGAAGTTCACTATTTTCTTGTGGTTTAATGCATCACTCATTCTTGATACAGATGAACAGCCATGCGCAGAAAAATGCCTTTTGATACAGCAACACAGCCAAAGTGCGAGTGATGCATTAAACCACAAGAAAACAGTGATATTCACAACCCCTTCTGTTGAATTTGTGAATAATTTGTTGGCTTGTAATACAACAGATAGTCAGTCATGGGATTCTTTATCTTCAGGGGTGTGTAAAAGATCCAATGGTTCAGATGTTTCCATGTTTATCTTGGGCCTTGACACCATGGCAAAGTGCTCATTTTCATAGACGTGAAGTTCGGGGGTCCCCCATTAACACAAGGATGCCATCTTCAAAAATACTCCTAAATCTTTGCCCTTGATTTGGCCATTTGGGTGAATATTAACTAACAGGGGGTGTAAAACTAATGTAAACAGTAGGTGGAGAACGGGCATTGCTGATTTTTACTTCATCTCTACAGGAAGTTCTTCATTGACTAACTCCTCACCTGGATGCTAACCCAGGGAGCCACGGAGTTTGCTACTAACTGCCTGATTCTATTCTTCCTAGACCCCTTTCTCTATGTCTTTTCTTAATGATTCCCATTAAATTTGGGTTAATTGGAAATAGGAGAACAAACTCTTAGTAAGATGCCATTATGCTGGTGTACATTTTATTGTCCACATTGAACATGAAGGCTATGGGATAGTAAAAGGTACACTGTTCTGGTTGCTGCATATTTTTGAGGTCTTTGCCTCACACATGAATTATGTCACTTACCCTGCCTGGAGGAAGGATCAGAACAGCTTCTCCGTCAGGTTCAGAATGGCTAGTGCCTTCTTTTTGTAACAGGTGACTGTCAAGCCATCTGGACCTGCCATTTCCATATATTTGTAGATATATTTGACCCCTGTAGGAAATTTGCCTTTTCTGTGTTGTCACCCAAGATCATAAGTTGTCATAATCAGCATATTTAACCTATAAGTCCCTATTATAGTGTACAAAGTTGGCCCAGGGCATATTTGTTAAATGTCACAAGTGGACTGCAGCACCCATTGTACAATCCACTAGAGTGATAGTGTAAACATGATTTCATTCCTACCCTGGCTGTGCAGTATGAAACTGCAAATTTGACCTTTCGTTATAACCCCTTTTAACAGGCCTAAAACAACCTTTTAAGTATTTATGTCATCACGAAGATTGCCTTATTTGCCTATTAAGCTGGTAGCATGGTATATAAAACTAGGACATCTAAAAATGTAATGTTACACATGTCCTTACTGTTAAAACGCCTCAAAAGTTATTTTCACTGTAGCGAGGCTGGCTGTTCTACAGGAAAACACTTGGATGCAGTATTAAATACTAATATTGTATTTCTGGAATGAAACTAGCTAGAAAATATGTAATCAATTATTTTTAATGGGTGGATTTTTATAATTAAGTATAAATACATTTTCGAAAGTTACCTTTTCCCTTCTTGAAGTTCATAGAGATTAATCTGCTTTTAGCTTTCCCACTTCTGCCAGCCAGTAATTAGCATTTGAATAGGTGTGAAGGGCCTCCCAACAATAGGCTGACTTGTATTGGAAGATATGACCCCTCTCAACCTGACATAATTGCAAGGTAGGGCTGTGAACATCCTTTTTGACATTAAAGTTTCAAATCCTGCTTGAATGTCCGATCATGTGTGACAGGTCTGTTGTTTGTTTTCATATAGCACTTGGGGGACACTTCAAAGAGGCCTCTCCCGTTGTAGGTAAATGTTAGCTGACAACTAGGCAGTGCCCACCCTTTGTCACCCCAGCCAGACAGGCTCCAGTCACAGTGGGCCTCCTTTGGCATTACAATGTCAAAGCCTGTGTGACAGGTCTACTGGGTTTACAATATATAATTCTTGGGTGCACTTCAAAAGAGAGAAAGAGGATGCCAAAACAATTCTTGTGTATCGACTGGTATCTGAATACCTTACTTTTTGTTTTGTTCTTCCTCTGCTTCTGTCTCTGAGTTTATTGGATGTGCTGTGGCTACTTCAAACTAAATTTCAGTATTAGATTTGGGAGAACACTAAGATTACCATAGTACACTCCTGACACACACCCAACCCTCAAAGTCTACGTTTAGAGAAGGCTGAAGACTTTAACCACCTTGAAAATACCCAACATAGCAGGATTAGCAATGGGAGCCTTTACCCCACTGGTTGGGGTGTCCCTTGGGGTCATTTCCACCCACTAGCTCATGCCATGCATAAATGTGGCATGTCCAAGCAACCACTCCATATCACTTCTAAACCTGTAGAAGATCGGAGGAGGACTGAACCTGATGTCTGAGACCTGAGAAGGACCTAGAAGACTGGATCTGCTATCTCCCTTTTACCCAGGACAAAGAAGTGGACTCTAAGGGTCACATGGCTGACCTTCTATTAAAGCTACAGGGATGCAACAAGTTACAAGAGTCCTTTTCCTGCAACTGACCTGTGGCAACTGGATGAGGAGGACCCTCCTGTTGTCCTGTGCCTGACACGCTGATTCACTAAGTACCTCCTTTGAGGTTCAAGGTACTTTAAAACCGTACTCCTCTGGTTCATTGGGACTTAAGGAAGTAAAGTCTTTGACAATGAAAAATCTAGTTAGTGTATCTGACCTGTGCTCTATTGCAGTTAGCATCAAATTGCATATGCATAGGCCCTGTTCTACTACGACCATTGATGGTCATTGGCACTTTGTGCTTCTTGACACTATTTTGACTTACAACTTCAAAAATCATATCTCTAGTTCCCCTTATTGGATTTTTGTCATTTTGGTGTCATGATGTTTATTGAATTTTACTGTATTTTTCTAATTCATTTTGGGATTTTTATTGTTTTGCATTTCGGCTTTATTACTGTTTTAGTACTGCATAAATACTCAAAACATTGCCTCTAATTTAAGCGTGTCTGCTCTGTGCCAAAGCTACCAGGAGGTTGAGATCTGGTTACTTTAGTGATTCATCTTAACAAGCATTTTTGTTATTACCTCAGGTAGATACCTACTCCCCTCAACTAATACACCAATTTCTTACAAACCCGAGATCTAATTTCACTGGGTAGTGCCCTCCCCACTCTTCAATCTGCAATTGTCTCCCTACTTTGCCCTCAAATGAATTTCTATAGGCTTTATTCTCTTTGGCCTATGATTTACCTGCCAATACTCTGTCTTGTTGATTTTCCCATACAAGACCTGTTTGGCTCACAGGAAAATTCACTGAGCTGTGCTCTTTTACTGCAATGTCATGTCACCTGTGCCCTAACCTCATGCAGATTCTTATTAAATATCATCAAGCTTCTTACCTTGTGTTGCTTTTCTAGTTGTGTTAGCATTCTCTTCAGCTTATCCTGAGCTAAAACCCTCATCCTTTTCAGTTTCCCTGCCATAGCAATACATTTGCCTTGAATGACAGGTTTTATTGTGTCTCAAACCACTGTGTCTTTTTCCCTTGGAGTTATTGCTTCTCTCAACTGTTTTAGTGTTTATGAGATCCCACACATTATGACATCAAAATCCCATTTCTATGGTGTTGTCTTCTCCATTGGGAGCTCTCAAAGACGATGTTACTGTAGCGTGATCTGATATAGGGTTCCCCTTATGTTTGCCCCCCTGAGCCAGTTGGGAATGGCCAGCGACATCAGTATGTAGTCAAGACGCATATAGGAGTGGTTAGCAGCAGCAAAAAGGAAAATCCTTGTCAGGGGGTGTAATTCTCCATGCATCAACTAGGCCCAATTCCTCAATTTTTTTCTTCATCTGTTTCGGTGCTGTTCCTACTGCCTCAATTCTGGTGGATGATCTATCATGGTCAAAGTCCCCTTCTACCACTTTTGTCCTGAGTTCACAATTATGCAGGAATGCATCAAAACCTGTCGGAAAGTCAGCATGCCCGGGGTAAGGAGTGTATACAGATGCAACAATTAATTCTGTGTTTCCTCTGGTTACTTTTTAGGTCTGGATTGATTGTGCAGCTCTCTGCTTACCTGTTGTTACCAATACATTATAATATACATAGAGTGGGTTTAGTTTCTTCTGAGAAGTATCTCCCTTTCTAGTCATGCTATTAGCCATTTGATGGATCATTCTGTACTCTTTGGAGTGTTTCATCCTAATACACTGTGTCTATTTGACACTTCACAGGTATACTAAATCATTACACATTAAATCCTTTATTTAGTGAATGCATTGCCACAGAAAGTAATTGATTTGTTGTTGTGTTTTTTTTTACTGAAGTAGTTTTTCTTAATGTTTTTGTCAGTACTTTAAATGCAAGATAGACACACTGGATTTGCCAAAGCTGGTATTTTAATGCACTGTGCCTCATCATCTCCAATTCTATGTCAGGACCGGAGGCGAGGATTATGCATCACTTTCTTCACTTTTATGAAACAGCCAGTTCAAAATTCAACACAAGAAAAAAACAGAACACTACATATCCCATGATTCATAACACAGTATCCATGCTAACCAATGTCCAATCCTATAACAATCTGATTGTCCATATATATACCCCAGTCTCCGAGTCCTTCCTCTTGCTTAACTGCTCGTAGCATCAGTTACGTCCCTCGCTATATCCTTATTAGAGAGTACAGTTAGTAGCAACATATGCGAATACTGTGTGCATTTATTATTGTCTGATTATTTAAATTAATTGTGCCTTGTGTACCTGAAGAAACAATCGCTAGTGCGGCAGGCTGCGGTTCAAGGACAGATTTGCTTCTTTATTCTTGTCCGGTCCACTAGGGGGCACTCTTTCATGCTGCTTCTGAGATCTGTATCGCGTGGAGCAAAGTGGATCGTTTTTCAGCGACGTGCGATCGCATTCGTGCTACGCAGTAAAGAGAAGGAGCTCTGTAGTAGAGGTGAACAGAGCTCCTTTAACCCCTTCCAACCCTCATAAAACACTGTGTTTGCAGTATGTGTAGGCCCGTTAGTGAGCCCGGCCCCGCATTACCGCCTCGGGCGTGTTGACTCTCTTCGGGGGCAATTTAAGCTGGCCAGTGCATCAGCGAGGGGGCTGCCGGAGTTAATTTGAAAAAGTTCATTTTTTTCTCGTATCTTTGTGCTCACACCCTCTAAACTAAGCAGTCCCTATAGGACCATGAATATTTCCCCACTATGCCTATGGAGAAGGGCCCCTCACAATGCCATCTTCTGGCTGAAATGGACACCCTCTTATCCCAGGCCATAGTGGTAGGATGGGCCCAGAGAGCAGATTGCCTTCTGGGAAATGCTAACTGTGCCATTGTGACAGAGAGGTGCCGCTCCCTACTCATCAAAATTGATCCAAAACTTGGGGAGCTCTCCAACTCGGAAGCAGTGACGTTTGCCAAGGGACACCTGTTTGGCGACCCCTTTGTAGAGGAGTTGGGAAAATTCATGGCAACATTCTCAGTGATTGACAAGGCGCAGCCCTCGATAAAAAAGATTTTCCCAGGAATGGTTTTTGGAGGGGCCGGAAGAGGTAGGAGTCGCTCCTCCAGCTGCTCCAGTCTTCAAGGCCCCGGAGGAGGTTCTACCAAGAGAAACAACGGTTGGCTTGATGGCCAACAGGGAACGTTCTTCCCCATCTAGGGTAGAGGGAAGAACAGAGCTAATTGAGGTGCCAGTGGCGGGACGAATGCCCCTGGAGGACCTAACGGTAAGCATTACTCCTGCTTCCCCTAGAACACAGGTGCACCTCCGATGCCTGGGTGCTACAAACTGTGGAGGGTTTCCACATAGAGTTCTGGGGAACTCCAGTGCAGGGGGAACCACCAAAAACAATTAATTTTTTTGCAGACATGGCATTGATCGATGTAGAGGTGCAGGAGTTCTAGTGAAAGGGCCATTTGCAGGTCAGTACTCCACCCGGGGGGTTTCCTAAGTAATATCTTCCTGGTGGAGAAAAAAAGACAAACGTTTCCGCCCTGTCATAAACTTATGTGCATTCAAAGAATGGATAGTGTACAGAAGATGGAGGGCATCCATACGCTCCGGGATCTCCTCCTTCAAGGGGATTGGATGGTACAATTGGATCTCAAGGAAGTATACCTCACAGTCCTGATATTCCCTCCACACTGCCGGTTTCTACAGTTTATATGGAGACAACAAGTGTTTGAATTCAAATCTCTCCCGTTCGGACTTTCGTCAGCACCTTGGTGCTTTACGAAACTGCTGAAGCCGGTAGTAGAGCACCTCAGGACACAGGGTGTACGGCTAATAATCTATTTAGATGACATCCTCCTGATCGATCATTCCCAACTCTTTGGTCACGCAAACATGACTATTGTCTTGCTTCAGGAACTGGGGTTTGTGATAAACCAGGAGAAATAGGAGTTGATTCCCTCTCAGACTATGACCTTCATAGGTTTCCTTATGAACTCCAGTGCAGCCTCCCTCAGCCTTCCAAACATGAAGGTATCCAAAATCTAGAAATAACTTGGAAAGGTTATGAGGAGGGACAGGATCTCCCTCAGACAGCTGGCCAGGATTGTGGGGCTACTATCGTCCTCGATCCAAGCCATATTCCCGGGTCCCCTTCAGTACAGCGCCCAGCAACGTTTGAAAGTCTGGCACCTCAGGCGGAGAGTAACATACTCAGAGTTGATTTCCCTCCCCTAGAAAGCGAGGACAGAATTGCAGTGCTGGATAGATCACATGGTGGCTTGGAACAGCACACCAATCTTCGGATCCTCTCCGGACCTCATTATAGAATCGGATGCCAGCCGTCAGGGCTGGGGATCCAGGTGTGGAGAAATTTGGATGGGAGGCCAATGGACTCAGCAGAAACTCAATCTGCATATCAACTGCCTGGAACTCCTGGCAGGATCCTCCGCGATCAAGTCCCTGATGCGGGACAGAGTCTCTTGTTGTGTTCTTTTGAGGATGGACAATGTGTCCGCAGTTCAATACATAAACTGCCTGAGTGGCACCCGCTCAAGAGCATTGGTAGAACTGGCTAAAGATTTGTCGCATTACTGCCTCCAACAGCAAATCTCAGTGACAGCGGAATATCTTCTGGGATCACAGAATACCCTAGCAGACTGGATCTCCAGGCACATGGAGGACACCAGCGACTGGCAACTGGACAGGAGGGTCTTTGTGGCTGTCTTGGATCGTTGGGGTCTGTGTTGAGTGGATCTCTTTTAGTCCAGACTGAACACACAACTACTGAAATACTTCAGTTGGCACCCAGATCTGGGAGTGGCAGCAGGTGGTGCATTCTTACAGGAATGGAAGCCGGAGCAGGCTTTGCGTCTCCCCCTTTCATGCTGATACCAAGAGTAACAGCTGAAGTGCGGCATCAGAGGGCATTGGTGGTTCTGACAACGCCCCTGTGGAGATCACAGGCGTGGTTCCCTGCACTGCTCCAACTCTCTAATGGCTTTTCGATCCTGAGCCCAGAGTTTCGGTGGGTACTGCTGGACCCGCAGGGTCAGTCACACCTTCTAGTTCTTCAGGGCCATCTCAAGTTCATGGCGTGGAGAATTTCAGGCGTCGATGGGGAGACAGCAGACTTTTAGAAGGGGCTGAAAAATTCATCCAACAGGATTGGGCCCCGGGGACTTGTAAAAGATATAGGTCAGCATGGAATAGTTAGGGTTGTAGGAGTGTGGAGAGACAACTGGATCTCATGGGGGTCCTAGTTAAAGATATCTGACCTTTTTTGGCAGAACTGGCTGACTCTGGCTTATCCTACTGCACAGTAAACTCCTTTAGGTAAGCAATTTTGGCGGGTCACCCTCTTTTTCATAACAAACCAGTGGGAGAACATCCTTGGGTTTGCAAACTACTACTTAAGGACATCAGGATGTCTAGACCCCCAGAACCTCAATACTCTGGTATTTGTGATGTTAACATAGTATTACATTTCTTGTCTTCATGGCAGGATAACCAATACCTTTTAAGAAAGGTGATATCAGCGAAGTTAGCTATGCTACTATGCCTCATATCCTTTAAAAGAGTTTCCGATGTGAGGGCTCTTGACATTACTGCTAGAGTGTTTTCACCAGAAGGAGTCACCTTTACTATATGTAGAAGGACCAAATGCAATACCAGGTCAGTAAAATACCAGGCTTTTGAGAGTCCACCAAAGCTGTGTGTGGTCAGATGCCTTAAGACGTATGGAACTGGTAACGTGTCCCTTTATGATAAGTTATTACACATTGGGACTCGTTTTAGGCCAATGAATCTTTTGACCCTGTTGAGAGACACCTTAGGACGAGATAGCTAATCAGCATGTCAATCAATACGTCAATAATATCATCAATATTTATCACAATAATGCATTTAATTTTAGTCAAAGACATTAATCAAGCTCAAGACACCGCCATGACCTTGCAGTCATGAATAACCACACCAGTTTAGTATGAATTTAGTGATATTTATTCCCTATTGGTTACAATACTACTAGAGAATTTATTAGTCTCAAAACCAAGAAACATAATAGCATAGTCACAATATGGCAACTCTGATAAGATTTCATCAAAGCAAGAATCACGAACATTAGAATATAGCACAGCGTGAACATAAACTATCATTAGCAGAGTATATCAGTGCATTGTTCAACAGAGCGTAGATTCAGTCATTTGTCCATATGCGCCAGTTTTAGTGAACCCCTCACCTAACCTCTAATTAGCATTGGCATGTTGGGCTTCATGCAAAACAATTTCGTAACACCAATTTGGAAAACATCTAACTATGGCTCCTGTCAAAAGAAGCAAACAAGCAGTTGGTACCTAGAAAGGAAAAGCAAACAGACAATCACAATATCATTGTCATATAGTTACCCTCCAAGTTTGGTCAGCAATCAAGCTCTGTCTTCGTCTTCAGGACATCAGTTGAATCGCCATCAGTAATTCAGCTCTGGGTAAAGGGGGCACTTCCCTCTTAAGGAGGTAAAGTGTAAATGGGTAATCTAAGGACACGGTTGGTTCTAAGTAAAATCACAATTTTAATAAACATTTCACCATTATTAGCCAGTGTCATTAGTCCCCGTATACATTGATGGCCACTCCCTGTGGTCACATTTCAAGTGCACGTTTTATCAAAACATGTTAATACATTTTCTATGCAGCATTAATATACACTAGTTCATAAACATTTCATGTTAATTATTGATTATTTAAGCTACGCTCTCTCAAAGAGATGATGGTGGAATGCTGACCACCTGGGGAGAGACAACTGTTAATTTCCATCAAGAATTCATTTAAAGCAGTACCCTTCCCTTCTATTGCAAGGTGGGTAAGGTGGATTATGGCAGAGGCAGGAATCAATGTAGGGTTTGTGGGACACACTCCACTAGAGGAGCCATGGCTTCCAAGGCGATACAGGATAGGTGGCAGATTGGAAGACATTATGAACGCGGATGACTGGTCATCCAAATCTACTTTAAAATGGTTTTACTTTAAACCGATCCATGAAGCAGCTGCTTTGGTGGTGAGTAAGCTTTGAACATGCATAATCCTCGCCTCCAGTCCTGACATAGAATGAAAAATTTCCTAGCTATTGAGAAGGAAAGTTTCAATTCTATTAAGGACACGGAAGCGAGGATTATCCCACCTGACACAGTGTACCCCTGTCCTCCTCCTGGACGGAGATCATACTAAGGACAAGCGTAAGAGGTGATATTGTGTTTCAGTATACTTCTATGATGGGTTCTTTACTGGATGATGATCCTATCTCAGATGGACTATGATGAATTTTTCATGTGAGTAATATCAAGACTGTAAAAATGTGTTTGCGTTACAAGGATTATTGTATGAAGTTATGAATTCAAGTAACCTTGAGTAGAAATTAGTAGAGAGATGGGTTTTCTCAACAATTACATTGTCTCTTTCAGGGACTGATACCACGACGAACTAATGGTGCTTGAACTTTACCGACTGCAGAGAAGTTGAGGAAGGACTCAGAGAGCGGGGAATCAGACTGTTATAGGATTGGACATTAGTTACCATGGATACTGTGTTATGAATCATGGGTAGTGTTCTGTTTTTTTCTTGTGTTGAACTTTGACCTGGCTCTTTAATAAAAGTGAAGAAGGTGATGCAAAATCCTCTCCTCCCTGTCCTTAATGGAACTGAAATTTTCCTTTTTGATAGCTAGGAAATTTCTCATTTTGTCTAATACCTGAAAGTGAAAGCTTGACAGTAACATGATAGCTGCACATTAGAAAAATAGAACTGGAGGAATTGGGTAAAATAAACTCTTAAACTCAATTTCCTCTGACCTTCTTGCGTCACGTGCGCTATTCATACCAATAGAAATTCAAAACTACAATTCACAGAAAGTGAGAAAAGCTGGGAAGAATGAACCACTGAAACGTGGAGTTGGAAAATGTCATTGCTTTGCTAGTGTGTTCTCAAATGTTAGCATGTTAAATTACAATCTTATGGTCTAGCCCAGTGTGCGTCATGTTTTTTATCTGCAGTCCAGAGTTTACAATTGTAATAGTAACCCTACCAGAGAAAAAGGGGAGTGACTGTAGACTGCCCTGATGACGATAACGATAAACCTCATCAAGAAATGTAAATGCTTTGTGATGGAAGGAAGTGAACTACAAGTACCACATTGCAATATGAATGTTCCTTAGTGCTGCTTGAACTAGTTTTAGTATCTTTAAAAAAAAACTGAAATACGAGTTGATCTTTTGTCGCTCGTATAATGAAGGCGATTGAATTTACTATAACAGAAGTGGTCACTTTGTCTATCTTTCTCACCTGCTCATAATACACGTCTGTGTACAGACTTCCGCTCCAACATGGCGATCATATTTCTCATTGGGCGGGTCAGGTCAAGACAGTCCTAGACATGGGCAGGTTAGCGTGGAGTGTTCACTGTTTATCAATCAGCGGGCGTGGTTTGTCTCAAGGGACACCCTTGATGGGCGGGGTCGCAACAAAGTCTTGACATGCCGAAGTGGGCGGGGTCATTCTGGTATGACGGAAACACAGTAGGCGGAGAAAGAATGGAAGTTCCTGTGCTCTGGTTGAGGCGCAGGTTGGGAAGACCCCAGTGTGGGCGTGTGTAGTGTGACGTCACGCGCAGGGGCGCGCCCCGCACAGGTGAGCACTCTGCCCCTGGCCGGCCGCAGTGACAGCGGGCGCCGTACGCGGGCCGGGTTCGCCGCTGTTTCAGTCTGTGGAGCGGCACCATGTCTGCGGCGCTGAGCCCAGAGCCGGCCCGAGGCCGGGCCATGCCAGCCTGGAAGCGCACCATCCTTGAACGGAAGCGGGCTAAGCTGGCCGGCACTGCCCGGGAGACATCACCCGGTCGTGGGTACCCCGGCGGCCGCAGCAGATCTCCGTCCCGGAAGCCTCCCCTCAGTCCGACAGCGGATGCTGAGCCAGGTGTGCTGCAGGAAAGCATCGGTCCGGTTCGCCAGAATCCCTTCATCCGGCTGGAGCAGGAGCGGCGGCGGCAGCAGCAGCCCCTCCGGGGTTCCCCCGGCGCCGCTACCCCCATCCAGCAATTGCTCGACATGTACAGCCATGTGCCAGGCATCCGCACCATCCGCGCGGAGAACATCCTCATCATCGAGTCCGACAACGACTACTTTGGAGGTGGCCGTGCCAGCGCAAACCCCAACCCCCTGGAAGAACTTCTGGCCCGCCGGGGCAGCAAAGTGACAGAGATCCGCGCCTCTGAGGTGGTCATTTATGAGCCCTTGAGCCGCAGCCATGAAGACCTGCTAGCCCCCGAACCTCTTGACGAGCCCCCCGGCCGTGTCAGCAGACTTCGAGCCCGGTTCAACCAGGGCAAACCCAAGCCCCAGCGCTCCCGCAGCACTGATAGCCTTCTGGATGGAGACCACTACCCCAAGCTCCGGGAGGCCCTGCCAAAGTCTGCCCCTGGCAAGTGGGACAGCGGGGATGCGGAGGGTGGCTTTCACCTTGGTGATGATGACCAACGCTTTTATGAGGACTCCCAGGGCTACAGTTCCAAGCACGGTCCGACGCGGTCTATGTCTACTCCAACCTTAGATCACAGCCCAGGCCGGTCACCCGCCCTAACCCCATCCAGCCCCTTGTCCTCTCCGGGCTCTGTTACCTCTTACTCCCCTTCATCTCCATTTGAGGCCTGGTCCCGAGATGTGTTTGAGCCCGCCCAGGAAACAGTGGCGGCCCCCAGCATTCCATCCTTCAAGGAGAGATTACAGAACTACACAATGCTTGTCAACCAACCCCAGCCACGTTCCAAGCTGAAGGACTTCTCCCAAAAAACAGGCAACAATACAATCACAGTCAACCCAAGAACAACCATCAGTTCACAGGTCAGCATTTCCAACAGTGACGAGGGTGCCTACAGAGAGGGCACAGCTCTTACAAATGGACATGCATCACATTCTGAGCTTGAGACAATAGGCAAGGAGCCTGTCAATGTTCACGATCTTCTATTCAAGACTAAAAAGGAGCATCCTAGTTTGGGGAGGACTTCAGGGGGCCATAGGCATGCTCCACCACCACTCACTTCTAATGCACATGAGCTGCCCATGGGAACCAAGACATGGAGGCCAAAGTCTGAGATTGATCTGATAAGATCAAAATTTTCTTCCAAACCAAGTGCCATAACGTCGGATACTGCTGCATTCACTCGCAAAGAAGAGCCTTCAGTTAGTGCCACTCCAAATCAACAGCACAGGGTAACTTCTTCCACCAGCACCAACAGCACTTTTGAAATTAAACCAGCCCCTAAGCCAGACCTTGCCAGCATTCCAGATGGCGACATCCAAGCAAAAGCGCTGGCAAATATTAGGATGCAGTCAAAAAACTCATTTGTCTTCATTCCGAAGAAGAGGTCCGAGACGTCCCTGTCTGCTCAGGAGCACCAGAAAAAGTCTTCTGAAAAGCCAAACCATGGTTCTTCCAACTTTGCCAGTCACCAAAGTGAGTTCACGTTTTTGCCCCTGGAGAACGGCAGCGCTTTCGGCGAAGATGACCTTGATGCTCAAGTTCTTTTGACAAAGAAGCGTATTTTTGATGATGCTGGTGTAACAATCTCGAATGGAAAGTCTTCCGCAGAAGAGACTCCCCCTATACTCCCTTCCCTCTCCGATTTTGACTGGTCCAGTGGCTTAATAACATCAACTACAGAGAGCCATTCATCTGCTTATCAACCTGAAGAGGTTGAATATTTCAGTAGCCTCCAGGATGATGAGCCGGAGGAAAATTTGATGATTCCTGTAACCAGCATCCATGGTGAAGAGTTGAGCAAAACTGAGCTTCCTGTAACGTATATTGATGACATTGTTGGTTCAGAGGACAGAGAGGCCAAATCAGATTCGAAGTCTGACACTTTTGTCCCTTCCTACCGACCGCACAGTGGGCCATCTGAAATTCATTTCAAAGGAGGCAATACGTTTACCATAGTGCCCAAGCGAAAACCAGTGATTTCCCAGTACGAGACCTTAAGTGAGCTAGGCAGGGAGCAGGAGGAAGATGAAGAGGATGATGGTGGCTCAAAAAACAAATCCAGTGGTGGTTCTGATGCCCCGTACTCTGAACTGGGCCTGGTGTTAAAAAAAAGATACCCCACTGTCGACGAGATCGAAGTGATTGGCGGTTACATGTCTTTGAAGAAGTCCTGTCTGGCCAAGAATGTATCAACCAGAAAAAAGGTAATGCTTGCACGATTGAGATTGAGGACACCCTCCAGAACGTAGTAGACACTGTCCTGTGTATAGAGAACACATTCTCTTACCGAACATTCTGCAAAATATATCGGTCCGTGTTTAGGTAGACTTGTATTTATATTGTATTGTGTTGTGCTTAACTAAAATTCGGCTGTTTGGAGGCGCATTTCAGATGTCCACGTTGGATTAATTTAGCCATCTCATTGTGAGTTGCAGTGTTTATTTAAGCTTAAATGCAGCCATTTCAGCAGTTACAGCGGTGGTCGCTTCATCCAGTGGCCACTTTTTTGGGCTTGCCCCTCTGGGGTACAGTATTGCCGCGGATCACAAGAGGGAGCATGTTGCAAACTAGACGAACACCAAAGGCCTCAATTATCTGCTACATTTACTGAAGGCAGAGGCCGTCTCGTCTGTAAGGCTCACTTTTTAATCAGGTGCATGCCCACAAGGTGTTATTACTTTTCTTAGCCTTTCAGTGTCGTAATTTACTTTTTTGCCTTTAAATCTGTTTTGCATTTCTGTTTAAATGTTTTCCATCTGCTGTGCGCTTGCCCCTTGTGTACGTGTGGAGCTCAGCGTTTCATGAGAAACAGTGCTGGTGCACATACAAACAACGGATTATGGGATCATGGCCTCGATGTGGTGTTGCACACATTGTGTAAGAAAGGACTCAGTTTAACTCCTAGTGCTGTAATCTAGGGCTTCGATTGATGCTATTTTGGGTGCCTTGTATTACCGGTGCACATTGGCGGCGTGCAGCTTTAAATAATTCCTGAGACATTTCCATTTTAGCCTGACTTGCTGCCAAGTGGTGTGAAAGATTTATACAAGGCCTGCCTGTGAGCCCGGGTGCTGTACTTTGCAAGGTGGGGTGCGCAGGCTGTAACGCGTTCTGAGACTATCAGACCCAGTTTGATTCTATGGTGGACCTCCGCATCAAGAGGCCATACCAGTAACGTAAAGTGTGCTAAAATATGAAATATACTCAATTCGAAAATATGTCGACATCAGTGCACAAAACATTTTAATAATAAGCTTTGTGTATTTCTTTCAGAATCTTCCGAGAGGGCATGTTAGACCCAGTGCCTGATTAACAAAGATCTCAAACAGCTTAGCAGCCAAAACAATAAATCTTTGAAGTAGCCCGAATTGTATTATGGGGGTTGTCTTAGCAGGGACTGTGGATGTTTGTGTTCTGTGATGTATTTAAATCCCTGTGATGCCAGTGTTTATAGGCTCTGTTTGAGTCTTTTTTGTGAGGGGGATTTCGAGCCGGGGGAGTAGTAATATTCTGAAGTGTATAGCATTGACTCCACTTTGCAATGTGCCCATTAGAGTGCGGAGTGTGCACGTTTATTCCTACGTGCACCTTTAGACTCCCTACTAGGAAGCCTACTGTTGGTCACTGAGGGCCAGGGGTTGTGCTATATTTGCAGGATGTCCACATTAGAGGTGTTTGTGTACTGTACATTTAAATAGTAGGGCGCCCTAGAGCAATCTCGCGCTTCCCGGGCGAAGGGAATATCCTGGCTAGGGGTGCGATATGGTAACATTTTCCAGTAAGGATATCCTTGTGTGGTCTCTTTGCATTTGTCCCCAGTCCGGCACCTGCAGCGAAAGTGTCTTTTTATGCGTGGAACTAAATCGCAAAAGGACTGCTTGCTGAATGTTAGGTAAATGGAGGGCACTTTACTGAAAGAATAAAGGATATATGGAGAATCCAACATATGCAGCCGTTTGTCAGCCGAGACCCTGGCCTGAGTAATAGCTCGCATGCTAGTGCAAATCGGGGTCACCCTGGGGGTGGCGGATGATGGCTTTATATCCTTGTAAAATGTGATTAATGTGAACTTTCGCTTAACACAAGGTCCAAGCCAGTTTTTTTTTTTTAAAGTAATTTGTGGCATGTTCCTTTTGGCGAGTGTCAGAAATTCGTGCTAGAAAAGAACATTTTCCAGTTTCGGGAGTGAGGTGAGATTGCCTGGGGACGAGGTTGCATTTGAAGAATTTGGTGCCCAGTGAAAGGTCAGGATTGTTGTTTGAAAAGAATACGGGAGAGCGACGTCGAGACAATTCCGAGTCCGTTCTGTGTCCGCGTGCTTGGAACACCCATGTATAAATACACAGCAGTAGCATGCCAAGAGTGGCACATTCAAGCAATGAGACCCGCCCTGCTATTGTTAAACAATCCAAACCACGTGGGTTTAATCCCAAAACGTTTCCTCCTAGGCTGCCAGGCAAGGTGGGGCATCGCCCGATGTGGAGGTGAGCTGATGCACATCACGAACTGTGGCATCGTCATCTGAGCTAAGTTATTCATATAAACCCGTTCTGGGCTCCAGCTGGAGTCAAGAACCATTGCATGGGTCCTCGTGGATGCAGTCGTTGTTTGTTTATTTCATGGATGCCCCCGCTAATCAAGAACTGGGATATGCTTTTCGGAGCCAAGTATTTCATAGAAACCTGGTCTGGCTTCTTAGGCTAACCAAGAACAATTAAGTGGCTTCTCGTAGACATATTCTTGTATATATATTAGAGAAGCCTAACATGCATCCACAAGAACAATCTAGAAGGAAAATCTGCCTTTACCCTGCCCTCCTGGATTTATGTGGCTAGTGTACACTAGGTCATATACCCTGATTCGGAGTATGTAACACATTGTTGACCAATATGTGTGTACCCTTATGGGTTGTATCGGGATCCATACTATATAGGCGGGTTCTTCTCTAATTTCAGGTTATTTGGGAATATCTGATTTCCGTTAGTTCTTTGCCCTGCCCCACGGTTTTATATTACTGGGGGGGGGGGGGGGGGAGACAACCGCGCATTGAACTAACTCATTGCACAATTCTCGCTAAAGAATCCAAATTCCCTCAAGAAGAGGGTCTTCTTCAGTGTACCTGAATGTAAAAAAATGATCAGCTGAAGTCTAATTTTTGTCCTGGGTGTTTTCCTCAATGGCATCAGAGTAGAACTAATTTCAAAAAAAGAAAAAAACAGTCTTATTTCTTTTGGCTATTGTTGTGGTGTTCTTCCGGCACCATGCACCGGAAGCATCTGGATACCCATTGGTAACATGCACTGTACTTGCTGTGTACTTGTAGAAGGTTTTAGCATTCACGGTCTCTTCTTTGTATGAGGATCCATGTAAACAGTCTCTTGTCGACAGTTACTTGGTTATGATTTCTTTCAAAGCGGGTGGTCCAGGAAGGCCACGTCCAAGATTTTCAGAACGTAAAATTAAGATAACTGCACATGCACTGAATCTTAACGGCCGTCACTTACTTCTTTGAAAGTCTGGCAGTAACCCAGCCGACCTGGGCCCACATAGGATACTCTTGCGTACACAACTCAGTGCACACCTTTTCTTTCTTTTTTTCTTTGTTTTGTACGCCTGGATTCTTCTAAATATTTTCTTCTGTACACGGTTCCATGCATGCACCGATGATGGGTTGTTTTTCAGAGTTGGCTTGCTTTTATTTTGTTTCTTTCGTGTAGGTCAGGTGCTCAGAATAGATGTTTGATCAGTTAGCAGGTTGTGAGTATCACTGCAAGATACGATAAATGTTTCCTGTCCCTAAGTGGAGGGCGCGTCCATAAACTGCCAGTGTGATCAAGACCGGAACAAGTCACACTCTTCTGGAATGCTGACGCGATCAATATTGTACAGCCTGGGAGGGGTGCTGCAGTCTGAAGTACACCAGCTCCCGGCTCGCCTGCGACAGGGCACGTGTCCGATCAAATCCAATTTACATACATATGCATTTGGAATTAAAAAGAAATTAGAACATTACTTTCTCGTTTGTTGTCAAAACAATCCAAGCCCTGCTTTTAACCAAATCTAAGTTATGTAACATTTCCTGAGTATCATTGCTGTGAGTGCGGCTCCCGCTAGATGCGTGTCGTCAGTAGATGATATATCTCAAATAGGGAAGGTCACAGCGTGAGCTAAGGGCAGTCATTGGACTATCGGCGTTCACTAAAGGATGCTTGGTTAAGTGATATCCACGAGGCCATGAGTTAGGGTCGGTCACTGAAATTTCAGTGCGCATGAAAGGATGCTTAGCGAAGTGACGGGCTGCGGAGCGTTAGCCATGGTCTCTGAAATGTCACAGCTCACTAAAAGATGTTTACTAAAGTACACGGGGCCTCCGTGCAGTTATCTTCTGGATGAATACGTGACAGTTCATCCGGGTGAACCTGCCTCCAATTTCTGACCTGGGTACTAAACTTGCCACAAGTACTCCGTAATCGTGATTCTCAGGCCTATACTATAACTACGTAAAATATAATTGGATTGCGAATGAATCCTATTCTGTGTCTATTAAATTACACTATATTATTCTCTTACGTCTTGCCTCGAGAAGAGAATATCCGGTCTCTCCTTCCCGCAGTTGATGTTTCACTAACCTACATACGCTTATCGTCTTTTTCAGACAACACACACTTGGCTGACACTCGCTTTTTCAGCCTGAAGCAAACCACAGATTTGCAAGTCCTCTGCAGCTCTGCTCAACACAAGCATTTTCATCTTTGTTGCCCGTAAAACGTCTCTTATTGAAATTAGTACTACAGTAACATGGCTTCCCAGTCTTTGACTTCTGCTTTTCTTAACCGTGCTGCACTTTGGCAGACCACAGTTTGACAACCACATGCCTCCATAGACCTTTCACATCATGCAATGTTGAATATGTCGGTACAAACCGCTGCTTGCGTCTCTCTGCATTGTCTCCGCTCCCTCGGAGGCCTCCCTTCTGTGGAGATATTTATGATGGTCAGTCTCAGCGGTTATTGGAACCGATGATGAGAGTAGGATGATCTCGAGCTGCCACAAATCACTTTATCCAGGTGGACATAATGGGATTATTTAATATATTTTTGCGAGACTGACGTAATAATGGATACTTCCCTTATTTTGTGTTATGCAAGCTGTTAAGTTTTTGCCTTTTAACATAACGCAAAATGTCATGTGATTTTTGCCTAGAAAGATTGTTCAAGTGGAAAAGCACTAGCTAAGCTTTTTTTTTTTTCTCCTCGAGTGAGAAAATTCTCTCAAGTAACTCGCCCACTGCGATCTCACATTACTTTTTTGTGCGAGCCATACTCTCATAGAAAAAAGTTACTCAAGATACTAGTAAAATATATTTTGCGTAACAGTGGAAAAATTGTTTTCTTTGCAAAACAAAATTGCATACAACTTATCGTTACCAATTCTTTAAAATATACAGTGAGCTTTAACTCTATCCAGAGATGTTTTTGTGTCCCACCTCATGTTATTAGCTGTTGGATGTCTCCTTCCACCTCCTAAGGACCACTTTCATTAGAATGCAAGAGGACTGTTATATCCGAAGAGTAAACTTGATCATCACACTACTTGCCACATTCAATTTTTTATTTTCTGTGTAAATTTTATGCAGAAAGAAATCCTATTTTGCTACCCCAGCGACCCCCGTATGTATTAGAAATACCAACAGAACTGGCTTTACGTCCTAAACATCATTTGTGCATGCAAGAACATCCAAAACAGATTTGTGATTGCCTGATGGTACAAGCCAGACCGACTGTCTGTAATAGTGCTTGTTTTTAGAAGTCTTCCTTCTGTCCTTGGATTTATTTCTTTATTCTGACATTATTTTCTGCCCCAGCCTAAGCTTTACCTGTCGAACCTTGCGGTGCATCTCCCTTTGCACATCACCAAGTATGCAAAAGTCTACTTGAAGTACTTCATTGGCCACGTTTTTGTGTCTCTGCTGGAAACAACCTGCATTAACGAAATGTGAGACAGGAGCACCACAGTTAAAGGTCCTTCCACGGTCCTTCTGCTTACCAGTCATCGATAGGTCAGTTTCCAAGTTTAAAGAGCTACAGGAATGTATGTATGCCCACTACATTTCAGGAATATTATTTTTAACTTATTTTGCTGTTCTTAATTGATGTACATTTTGTTGCAGAGTTAAATAAGTGTATGTCACTTGCTTTATACAAAGGGGTGTTGTGTATTTTACATGAATGCAAGTGTGCACGTGTAATGCTTGCACTATAATATTTAAAAAAGGCATATGTGTTCTGCCGTACACTTAAATATGTATGCACGTGCTCCGTGCATGCTTTCAGTTCTTTAAGAAGGTATCATTTGTAAACTTATGTCCAGTAGGTAAACACCGTTTAGAACTGTTGTTTCTCAAGTATGTTCACGTGTCAAGAATACACGTTTATATTCAAGGAGGTGCAAGTTGACTTGAGGAATGTAATTTCAGCAGGTTTCGAGCAGTTAGCCAGGACCTCATAAACGCTTGATACCGTTCCTATGGGCTCTGTTTATTTTTGGACTTCATAAAGCCTTTACAGGATATGCAGTCTCTTTCTCTGCACTCACTTGAAGAGTCACGCATGCAACACAGAGTCACTATGTATGAGGGGTTATGCTGAGAGAACATCTGCGCTTTGGTGGGCAGGACTGAAATGGGAACCCAAAGCAGCCATGGCAGACTTTGTCAGATCAGCCCCGATATGGTGCTTAGCAAGTGCAGTGTTCGATCCTGACCACTACAATAGGGCTTTGCCCCACCCCCCCACCCACAAAGAAAATTTTGGAAAACATGGTGCATTCTAGAACACATTCTTCATTATATAGTCAGTTGTGTTATTTTTTTAAACCTAGTAAATGACCTTACAGTGCACTAGGATAAAACAATCTGTATTGGATCCCTCCAAAGATTCTCTCACTATCACCCTCCAGCAGTGCATCTCATCTCTCCATAGCCCCTTCTCACACGTATTTCATTTGTTATAGTGCCTCTCATACCAGTGTAGGGTGTCAGAGCACTTTACATCACACACACACAGACAATGAATCATACATGTGTAAATCAGTATATAGAAAATGTTACATAAGACGAAGGGGGCTACAAGGTGTAGGATTCGCATGTCCTCCATGCTGTTAAGCTTTTTTAAGAGTGTGGTTTACCAGACCAAGCAAACTCAGGTTTCAGAACGTAGCACTGTGGTTAGGGTTGACTTCACTAATGATAATTTATTTTTACCCAAGCAAACCCTCTTTAGCAAAATTAGGATCATGAAAGGCTGGAGAAAACTTGACTTTCTAACCTGTACCATGCAGTTTGCATGCAGCACGTTGATGGCAGTTCATTGCTCACTGTGCTAGATTATGTAACATATGAACTGCAATGTAACAAAATGATCTCTTACAAGAGCCGTAACCCACTGAGCTATGCACATAAAATACTGTTCTGTAATCTGCATAGTACACGGTCTTTCCATCTGGCATATTAATCCTCTACACTACCTTAGATGAGTCAAAAGTGCCATTAGACAAAACTCCACTCTCTCTCCAGCCCGTACCTTAATCACCAAAGTTATCTTGGCATTTTTATTATTACCTGATATACAAGGAACCCTGCACTGCTTTTAAACCGCTGCAGTACCACATAACCGTCCCCCAGTAACTCAAGCGTACACCACCCTTCAGCCTCCCGGGGAAACGCCAGATGCCCGGTACAGCCAATCTGGCCTTGTGGGTACATTGTCCATCGGTTCTTTCACTTACACTTGTCTACCACGTAGGAAGGTCTAGGAGACCAGCCACAGCGAAGACACAAGCGCATGGCCTGGTGAACTGGAGAGTAACATTGTTTAGGAGCATAAAACAATCCCTCAAGCCAGAGTCCACCAGTTCAATAAATGTATGTAACATGGAGGGCAGCAAAGATACTGACTCCTAAATTCTACTGCCTACCGTGCAAAGGCCAGGCCCTGCTAGTAGCAACTGTGGTAGAGGATGCGGCCTAACGGCTGCAGCTGCCGACTTTAAAGCTGGGGAACCTGGTTCGAGCCCAGCGTCCGCTCAACATCCTGTGATTCTGGGCAGATCAACTTAATTTCCATGCGTCTACCGAAAATGAATGTGTTCTTGTGTAACTGGTGCTCTTCTGCTTTTCGTGACTTCCGGTCATTTGACGTAGCTCTTCCTGTGGAGTCCCTCCTAACTGCCTTGCACCTGCGTGCGTTCATTCCATGCTCTCGTGAGAGGGTGTCCTAGTTAGCACTCGAGGCAACCAGGAGAGTGCAGGACCTCGTGTAGACTTTCTCACGGCACTAGCTGACCACCTGTTCTGCAGTGTTGCGGTATCCTAACAAGATGACACGCAGCCTGTGCTGTATTGAAATCCGGAATTAATAAACGATTGCCATCAGCTGCCAAGACTCAGAACGCAGCAATTCACGTGCTAATTGTAGGGTGAGGGTGATGTACCTGCGCCGCGCTCGTGAAAGTACCTCACGTGTTGGAAACCTGGCGTCCCGTTGCTCATTTGTTCTGTTCACGTGGAGCTACGGGCCGGTCGTTTCCGGCTCCCTGGTTGGAACTTAAGAGTTTGAGTGGTGATTGGTTGGTACAACAGGTTAGCTCCGAAGCTAACCTCCGTGAAAATGAATAATCATTTCCTTGCTAACTTCTACATGTTTGTGTACTTGCAGATCGCTTGCAATTCAGTTTTACCATGCGGTTTTGTTTTAAGGTACCCTACCACTAGTATGCCATTTGTGTGTGTGTTTTTCACGTGTTTTGCGTTCCTTTTATTTTTGTGTTGCCTGTGCTTTTTTTCTTTTCGTTTTATATAGCGCGAACCGGACCCGAAGGTATTGGAGCGCATCACATAAGCACCAGTTACTTTTGTTTTATTCCTTTGTCCAGGGATCAAACATATTGATAGGTACAAAACCATCGGAAAACAGGCCACATCCACGTTTGATGTGTTTCATTTGTGTCTCTGGTGTTTTTGTGGTGAAACTGCTTCTTTCGGTGTTCTCATATTTGTCATTAAAAAAAGTTTGTCTCAGAACAGGTGTGAAGATAGCAAGACCTCCTTTAAGTTGGGATGGTTGAAGTTAAGCCAGTGACCTAGTCCAGCGGTTCCCAATCTTTTGACTTCTGTGGTCCCCACTTTATCATTAGTGGAACCCAGGGATCCCCACTGAATCATTATTGGAATGCGGGAAACCCCCCTACCCCCACTGAGCCATTACTGAAAGCTGGGGACCTAATCTGGTGATAATTAATTTTTTTAAGCAGTCACAGGCCCCCTGATGCTGCTTGGTGGCCCCCCAGGGGTCCCCAGACCACAGGTTGGGAACCACTGACCTAGTCCATAACTGGTGTGGCAGATGCAGAGCAAACACCAAGACGAAGCTGGAGACTAAGCAGCGTAAGTAGCCTTCTGGGCGTGCTCGGGAACAACATGATCAGATGTCCCTCTGGTCCACATTTGCAGTTGTTTTCTATTTGCACAAATTTTGAAGGCACGTTTTTCGCACATTGTTTGCAATCCGCCTTGCCTCAGAGTGAAGAGCCTATGACAATTCTTTAAATTTGTGCTGTGCTGCTACGTTTTATATAGGCTTTATATCTAATGATTAACATTCTTAACCAACACTTTGATGCCAGAATAAGCTGCCTTTTCAGCTGCAGCAAAGTTCAACTGGCCAGTTTGCTAAAAGAAAGAGTGTTGAGCGCCGTTGCCATGGTGACTGTTCCTGTGCCATCACATATTTATTTATGTGGTTTTGTACAGCACACGCAGGCCAGTTGGTAGCTCTGAGATTGTAAATTTGTGAGGTTCTGCCACCTTCTTCGAAGGGTGGTTGTGACTTCAAGATTGGGTGACCTATTCATGTTCCAAGTTTCATGTCCTCTGGCAACCCCGCGCGGGTATCTAGACAGCTAGAGAAAGGCTGGCAGTGGGATCCTTGCACTCAAATGGCTTTTCCTCCACGTTTCTTCATTTTGAAGCTTGAGGGTTGTCATCAGATTTGAGTTTCTAAAGTGGCAGAGAGGTTGGAGAGAAATCCTGAGAATATCTTTCTTATTTTTTTACTTCATTTTTGTTTTACTGGAAGCCAGTGGTGTGTGCGCTTTAGAGCTCTGTGTGATGTGACCAGATTTCATCCAATGGAGGCAAATCTGATCATCCCGATTCTGGATTCTCTAAAGTTTCTGAATCTCGTTTTTAGTGGGCTCCGGTGTGTACTACATTGCAATAGTCTAGTTTTGATAGTATGAACACTCTTATTAACTGTCTGTCTTGCTTTTCTTCCAGTAAAGGAGAAGGTCTATAAGTATCATGAGTTACAGTTTGGTGATTTGTATGACCATTGAAATGTAGCAAGAAAAGTCGTGTCGGATCAGGTGTCTGGCTCCATTATTCTAGAATGGGAACTGGAGTGCCTAAGCATCTAAGGTCTTCAAAGGCAAATGTTAAGCTGAAGCTGTTACTCAACACAGGGACCTATTGAGGCCTAAGCAGCTCTCACATATCTAGTAGATGTTTTCTGAGAACCCCCTTGACCTTACTTTGATCATTTCTGTTTTCTTATTTGTAGTTTAGTCTCGATACGTTTGGGATTGCACAGTGTACTGCACATTTAGGTGTTCCAGGGATCTCATGGAGTCATTGAAGAGCAATGAGGATAAAGAAGGCTTTGGTGGGGCACTAACAGGGATATGTTTTTCTGATGAGTGCCAAATTCTAATTTGCTGGCAGCAGCAGGTGTGAAATTAATGTATCTATTGCTCGTAATAAAGCATCTTGTGTCATGGATGTCAAAATAGGGGATCATGATAAAGGGTCTTATGATGGGCTCATAATATCTTGTGTTGGGGGTTCATGAAGCAAGGTCTTTGGTCTGGGAACCATGTTGGATTGCGTTTCCCGTGTGCTACAATAGTGGTCTCTGAATAACAGACTGGGAGAAAACACATTGCATTTTTCTTTGTAGAGTGCTTCCATTAGCTTAGCTCTTTATATCGTGAGTGCATTTTCATTTTCTTCCTTTTTATATGTTTTTAAGCCGTTCCCATTAAATCAGTCAGGAGGCTGCAGTGATGACAGCAAACTCTGTGTATTTTCTGAAACCATCATACTACTCTATCCCTAAATTCAATAAGCTCCATACTGAGACAATCCTTTATAGTAGGTGACTCATGTTGCATGCTTTCCGCCAGAGCAATTTTTTTTGCCCCTTCCCTATCATAGTCTGAAAAAGGCTGATGATGTTGTTCTTCACGAAACTCCTCCGGTATAAGATTCAACACATTTTGGTGCACTGCCTGTCATAGAACCCTAAGAATCTGACTGCTATATGTATCTGTCCACTGCACGCTACACGTTTCGTCCCCTCTGCCCTTAGTGCTGCCTTCTGTATATCTCTTCATGCTCTCCTTTTTTGAGAAATGTTACATTCACAACACCTGTCTCACTGTCATGCACTCTAGCTTCTCCTTTCCATTCATCGCCCATTCTCTTAAACTCTTACATACCACTATTTGCTTGCTTCCTGCCATATGCTCCCTGTGACGCAGATGGCTTACTATATTGTCTGTCACCTGCGCGCTATTACGTGACAGGCTTAATTGCTGCTCCTTCCAATTGTTTTGCTTTCCTCCTATTATAATGGATTGTTTATCACTTAGCAGCTTCTGTTGATGTAGGTTCTCCTTCGCCTGCAGTAGTCCAAGCATGCATCTGCAACCTGTTACATTACAGGGGCAGCTTGCATCACTCCTCTGTGCTCAGAAAGGTTGTTGGAGCAGCTGCTTGCACTTCCTTCGCTGCCCATGACTGTGCACCTGATTTCTTCCCATGACGCTTCCCTGTTTGACTCCCTCTCTGTCTACTTCAACCCCTCAACATACCCACCCTTTGGATCTCATATGACATTCTGTCAAGCCTGGACCCATCCTGCCATCCAGAGGACACAGCACTATCCAGCATTGAAACTTTTACTGCTAGTGCTTTCACTCTAGAAAACATCTGATTAGGTGCACCCCGACCCTCCCGCCCCCCCATTCCAGAGCTTTTCTTTGTTTGGCCAGTATCCAATGACATTGTTAACACACATCAATTCTTTAACTTGCTTATCGCCCATTGTTGGCACTTCCACTCCCTGGAAATTAACTTCCTAAATGGTCTCCCCTGCCCATCCTAGATACCCGAGACTTCTACAGGCCCTCTTTCAGGATACACTCTAGAAATCTGGCCCAAATCATACACTGTAGAAAACAAACGGTTCCTCTGAAGATCTGTGCGCCTCAGCCTCCACCCTCTCTTCACCAATAACATCCCAGAATGAAGGCAACCTCGGGAAGATGTGGGGAAACTCGTTTTTGCTAAAAAATGTTTTTTTTTTTTTTCTTTTTTAAAGCTTAATCTCAAAATAATATAATAGTAAAGGCAGCTTCACTTTTTGTGGTTTTGCCAGCCAAAAGCTGGTTCTCTCAAAGATGCTAATTAACTGCACTGCAGACTATACAAGTGATTGTTCCTAATGTTTTCAAGAAGTCCAGCGCTCGCCATCGTCAAGCGACGAGAACGGTGGAATGCCTGAAAGAGGGACTGATCAAACATCCCTTTGTCTATGTCGGAAGGAAGTAGCCAATTTGTCAGCATTGATAGATTGCCTTATTTTTGGTCTTCTTCCATTTTCTGTATTGCAGTTGTTGCTCCTGTTTAAATGACTTTTTCCCCACCATGATCATTTTGCTCTTTGTTATTCCCATTACGTCATTCCACTGGATTTTCCTATAGTTGTACACGGCGGTAGTGCTGTTGCCTTTGTAACCGCTTTTCATCCCTTTTTGTCCGGTCTGTTCTGCCAAATAAGATTGCAGTGTGATTTTGTTAATATACTTTCAGTCTCTAATAGTTTTAATATCTACCAGGATGTCCTGTGCGTGATCTGTTTACATCAAATTGAGGGTCCCATGATAAGAAGAAAGATTAACATAAGAGGTCTCCCCACAGAAATGGGAGTATTTTGTGTTCGCTAGGTATATGCACAGAGCTGTGTGTGATCTATAGATCAAAGGATAATCAAGCAAGTATCATTAAGTTGGGTAAAAGGATTTATTTTTGAGTTTTGTTGTGCATTAGCTTGTTGCCACTCAGACTCTGTTATCCCTGTTGTGTATGTTTGTGGGAGTGAGTATTTTGCCAGCTGTTCTACAGCCTGTAAATTTAGGTTTGCATGGGTTGGTTCCGTATGTGTGTAGTAAATTTGTACAAGGCCATCCTGGCTCCTTGTGGCATAACCAGTGTTTCTGGTTGCCTTATGCTCCTGGGCGTAACTTGGTCAGTTTGATTGGGGGTGGGTGAGCTTCAGATTTCCAAACAATCATGCTGGGACGTCTTATTAAACCACATATGATAAGCAAGACATGAGGGGGGGGGCTAAGGGGTAATGGAAAAAGAGAGGAGTGCAAATTGGTAGCAGTACTTAAAGCGCAATGTTTTTCATGCTAACCGCTATTGTTTAAGGCCTTCAAAACAAACGGGAGAGAGTGTATGTGTTTTTGCCAGTGTGTGGATGTAAAAATCCCTGATAGACACTTTACATGACAGGACTGAAGGCACTTGTATTCAACTGTTTACTACAGAATACATTTTATATTGGGGTGTAAAATTTCAACCCACACCGGAGCTACGCCCTGGGTTTGCATCTTGAATAGAAGGTCACACTCCGAAAAGGTTGACGTGCCCTATGATTGGAAAGATCATGGGAAAAAAACATTTTTTTTTATTTTTTAAATCGATTGGCAATGCAGTTCTTAGATAACAGTGATTGCTACTTCATTATACGTTACCATGATTTCTCTAATCCTCTGTGTATAAAATCTTCTATAAGTAATTTTCAAAACATTATCAGAATTATTGAAGTGTAACACTCAAAAAATTAACTTGTGTCGTCCTTATCCATCTCTTCCTTATGGGAATGCATTGGGGGTGCAGATTAAAAGAAAAAGGAAAAAAAAGCAAATCATCCTGAATCGTAGCATTGTATATTATGTGTGGCTTTCCAAAGACTTTTTAAAACCAAAACTAGAAGTCTTGAGCTCAGGATTACATTAAAATGATTGACAGAATTGATGGAGCAAGCTGATTAGCTAACTTTATGCCCCTGAAATAATCAATCAAAGAACCAAGGCCTTAATAATGCCCTACTTTGTACTCATCAGTGACACACCAGAACTAGGCTGTATGCTTTCTGCAGTCTGCTGTGTCACTTCAAAGCTTACTCAGCTACACCTACTGGTATTGATGCCTGATTTTTGTTGTTCTTTTTTTTTTTGTATAGAATTTTTGTAAAATTGTTTGACAATTTTTTTTTTTCTGGGTAGAACTTTCCTAAAACTCGACGCTTTTTTTATATGATTTTTTTTCCAGATAAGCTTCACACCTAATTATCATGTAGAGTGCTGACTGTGGCCTTATGACTGTTTTAGCTGTCTCAGTCCTTCTACCCCGCAACATCAGGGTTATGAGGACCTGGTTGCCATAGGGAAGATGCTGCAGTGTTTGTGGCATCTGCTAATTTGTGCGCTTCTTAGTCTATAAATAACCACATCAGGTCTGGAAGAAGGAAGTGAAAACAGATTAATACTTAGAAAAAATGCTTAAACCCTGCACAACAGTTACTAAGTTACTAGGGTTTGAACCTTTGGAATTTGTTTTTAAAGGTCAAACTGCGCGTTTTTACAGCCCACATTTGAAGGCTGGCTTGTCTTCTAGAAAAAAATATGCGCAAGTGTTGACTTTCTTTAGAACATAAGGTCCTTTTTGTACACAAGCCATTTCATTCAGTGAAAGAAGCAGTTTATTATTGCTGGTGGGCGTAGCCCCCATTCGTAATTTAAGAGTGAATTAAATGCTCTTCAACCATTCCAACTCTCCACTGAGCACTTACAATTCCTTAATATCATACCGACAAATTAAGGTCTTTCTCATGCGGGTGTGTGATGAGTTTATCCTCAAAAGGGTCTACAATAAACCCTTTAGGGAAGTACTGTAGGCGGTTATCAATACCCAAAGAGGTAGGGGGTGTAACAGCTTGATATTGTAGCAAGTAAAGGGGCTGCTCTGAGATTGTGTTTGATCTGTTGCCTGCAAGATCTTGATGCCGCTAGTTAAATTGCCTGTCAGTAAACCAAGTAACCAGTAAAGAAAGTACATGACTGATCTACTACCATTCTGCAGGCAAAACATGTTTATCTCTAATGGGCTAAAGCTGCTGCTTGCGAGAACTGTCAACCATTTCATGTTTAGTGCTCTGAAGACTATTATTGAAGTGTATAAGATTGACTGCTCATATTTCGGGTGGAAGCTTCTGGCCGGTTAACGCGCTATAAATTATTTACTCGTCTTCTCGATCCAGACTTGTTAGTTAAGATTAATTTTTGATTTTTTTTTCTTTTTTTCTTTTTCATTTAAACTTCCTTTCTGTTGCTAATGTGCAGTCATGCAGAACCTTCTTCCTGGCAATCACTGCCCTTTTAACTATGTCAAGGCCCTATGGCTGCCACCATCATGCAACACACTGCACTTTCTCCCCCTCCGCGTGGCTATCTGTAATCCAAATATGTTCTTTATTGTGTTTTTAAAAAAAAAATGTTAGTGCCCCCACCATGTTGCTAGCCATTCTGTAGCATCATGGAGTACAGTGCATTGCAGTTGTGGGTGGTAGATATATGCAGTTTGCTAGGGTTAGTAAGGTCCATGTAAAATGGATATCTGGCTATTACCAGGAAACACAATGAATTTATCAGATATTACACTGGATTAACGGATGGGTGAAATTATATTTATGGAGGTTCGGTGTAGAGTAAAAAGTGAGTAGGAGGGTAAGGTCCAGTTTACTTTGCTCGCAGGTGAAATCCTGGTACACAGATTTTCTTGTTAATATTCATCATTACCTTTTAGTATTTCCTTAAAAAAATAAATGGCTTGTGTTGGCTTGCTTGCCTTCTCAGGCGAAATGTAAGGCATAGTCAGAATTTGGGTACTGCCAAGAATCTGCCTCTGTTTTAGTGCTTTGAACTGGTAGATGTGTACCTTAGCTCACAAGTGGCAATTCGTACCTTTCGTACCTGATTTGTGGGACAAATGTTAGTTCTTTGTAGAAAATTATACCTAATTTCTCACCGAAATTGGGAGTGTTCTCGCCCGACAAATAGACTTTCGTTTTCTTTTATGGCGCCTCATAATATATATATATATATATATATATATATATATATATTATATATATATATATATATATATACTTATGCAAGTTTTTGACAGAGCTGCTGGGCATTTCTCAGGTGGCATTTCTCAGGCCTGTTACCTTCCAGTTTACAGAAGAAGTTAAACATTTCCCTCAGCTCGTTGTTTACCTAATCGAGGCAGCTATTGCCCTCTTCCTGGCTCTGTGGTATACTGTCTTGAGTACTTGGCGTCTGCATTATCTACTTCCTGGTTGGAATAATGCCATACTTGGGTCTACATTGTTTGTTTGTTTTTATCTCGCTATTAGCGAGGTCCTTGCATTATTTCTTGTTAAGCTTCCATTCTTGGTTTTATTTCTTTATGCGAGGGCTTAATTTTTAATGCAGTATTCTGGACATATTGATATTGGGTCTCTCCCCAGGGTCGCTTGCATGTCGATAGTCTTTTTTTAGGGTAGTTTTGTAAGCGTCCTTTGTTGCAAGAGTGCTCAGGGTGTTTTATGTCTGAAATATTAAAAGTTCGTATGTCGCTCACAGGATTGTATTGGCTCACACGACACATGCCAGCGTTTGGAAATGGGAAAATTTGAAAAAATATCGGGGAAAGTAATTTCCCCACATTGAATTACATTTAATTGGAGGCAATGCCAGCTGAAAGAAAGCCGTTTTCAGCAGTCTCCCACCTGAATTACACATGATGGCGTATACCACACAATTTTACTTTTTAAGCTATAAATGACTTCATTTTACTTTTCTTCCTTGTACAATTTTCTTTGCTTAATCATAAGTAAAAGGAGGACATGCTACATATCTCCCTCTAATGCAGTGGTCTTCAAACTTTTTAATGCCGCGCCCCCCCAGTTGAAAAATAAAAATCATTGGGCCCCCCCTCAGAAATTTTCACAATTATTTTTGAAAGATAGCAATATTTAAATAGGTCTAAACCTATTTAAACATTGCAGTTAAGTGCTGTTACCTTTTGAAAACTGCAATAACATGCTTCTGCTTCAAACAAAGGCATGTTATTTGTAAAATATTTCTTTTGGCCAGAGTTTGGCGCCCCCCCCCCCCCCCCCGGGATCACTTGAGGCCCCCCTAGGGGGGCGAGCCCCCCAGTTTGAAGACCTCTGCTCTAATGTGTCACCAAGTGTTGAGAGCAGGGCCCCCACGAACTCTCCACGCACTGGGCTCCGCACCTGCGGGCGGGGTCGGAAATGATCTGCTTAACTATGCAGTAACTCTTCCTTTCCTCAGTTCCTGAGTAGGAATTTGAAACGGCGACGTTTCCCCCCTCCTTGGCTGCAGTTTGATACACCAGCCCACGACGCATCTTTCCCATCTGGTGCCGGGTGCGTATTCATTACAGACCACGGCGGTATGTGGACACACACTGTAAGGGGAGACCCTCGGGTTCGACCTGCCGCCCTTTGTTTCTGGACAGGAACGGTTTTGGAGTCTGTCATGATAAACTGTGGGATCAGCTCGTCCCCCAACCCATGCTTTTCTTTCAGTGTTATATATTTTTTGTTTTTATTTTCAAATGCCTAAAGAAGCGGTCAGAAGCAGCTGACGGGATAGTGCCCCAGACCTTGACTGTGAATGATAATTCAGAAAGCAATGTAGACCAGCGCACAGGAACATTTTAAAGGGGAGCGCCGTATTTGTGTAACCTTATTTGTTTGTTTTGCATTTTGTGAGCATTCCACAAAATGTCTTTCCCCTAATGTTACCTGTGCAATGTTATGCAGTTTCTGCAGGTATCTCTCTACCGATGCCTATTCATACCTTGGGATCCGCCCGTCTCCCTAATTGCAGCAAATGTTTGAACATGATGTTAATGATTGTTGGCATTGCTTAGAGTTAAAGAGGTAGTTGCCCATTTTGTTTTTCTGGCTTCTGCCTTTTTTTTTAATGTAATCTTTCTACTGCTCAGAGCTTTTCTACTAGTCTTACTGCTTTTAGTTTATGCCCTTGTTCTGAGCTTTTGTTGGCATAATTAAAACTAAAAAGTGAGAACTTCCTCCTAGAAAACGTGCTTACCCACAACTTTTAGGGAAACATTTCCCAAAGTAGTGCTGCATCCTGGGGAACAGATCCTTCTTGCTGAACATGTGCTAGATTCATCTTTAACTTTTCCTTCTCAAGCAATTTGGAATTCACCAACTTTGTTTAAATAATTCCAGTATTGCAATACTGTGTGACTCATTGAGCTGGTACACAAATACTACCACAAACCGGTGCTGATGTGAACCTGTAAGTAGGAGAAGACACAGGCAGGTGGGGCAATGAACTGTAAAGCGTCAGTGACTTAAACTGAAGGAGAGGGAGGCAGATTGCCCCATAGCCAGACTGCAAGGATGGCTACATAATTGGGTAATTCATGTTTAGCCCAATAGAAAAGCCTCTGGTCCATGCTGCAAAATAAGCGCTGAGGCAGCTGACTCCTTTAAAGGAAACAACGTCCATTCACTTATTTCCAGGGAACTGAATCCCCCTAATTCACTAGTGACCAAACCTCTGATACTGCTTCATGGTGCAAAACTACAAAAAGGGCAAACCTCAAGGGCTCTAGGTTTAAGTAGCCGCCGAGCTTTTCCCCAACCTGGAAGTAAGGATGCTTGTGGGGCGGCGGTAGTGAGAGAATTTAACCTGTCATGACGCTGCAACCCTAAGATGCCCACTGCCTATCTGGCACTGCATGTGATGTGGTAATCCTCAAACCCATGACTTAATTTTGGCTAAGATCACGTGTTGGCCCGTTCGTTTGGTTCATCAGCACTTGGACTAAATAGATTAAGTGAGGCTGCCTTTCACACTGCCAACTAATTTCTCTCGCCACTGACCTAGACAACTGAATTAATTTTTTGGTCTGGTGTTAGCCAGACACTTTTGTTTCCCCCCAAAAGATCATTAAAATGCTTACATGCATGCACACACACATACATACATACCAGGCTTTCAGTCAGCCCTCTTTATCCATTTGTTTCTTTTAGTGTCATTATGCTTCTACTCCTCATAGCATTGGGGAAGGCATCAGCCCACTTTAGCCTCTGGGTTCTTTATGTGTGAGTGACTTCTTTTTGTTTCATAAACATTGCTAGAGCCTGATAGCTCACCAGACGCTGCTACCAGTGAACTTCTTCCTCTGCCCTTCTTTAAACTATTCAGAGATCCATTCACGGGTGTTAATCTTTGGTTGTTTTTTACTTCTGTCTAACCAAACCATTCTAATATGGATGCCAGTGCAGCTGCATGCGTGGACGGACATTTAAGACTAATATTTGCCATACAGTAATAAAAGCAAAAATCATAGAAAACAAGCATTGACGAAGCCCACGGCTTTACAGCCAAATCGGCTTTGTCAGTGCTTGTTTGATCATGTTTTGCTCTGTTTTAGGTGCAATACTGTTTTTTAACTAAACGATTCTACTGCACACTCGGGCATAATCGCTACCATGTGATTCCATGTGGGCTAATCCGATGACTGTTGCATGTGTTTATTTCTACTAAATTAACAACTGGTGCGTTCATTTCAGTTCATATTCTCTGATGCATATTTTCTGCATCCCCTCGTGATATTTTTCCCTACTTTTCATTGGCATGATTTTTCGTTGTTTTTGTTTTTTTTGGTGCTGCCAACACACCACGATTTTCCAACATTCCTTTTCCTGATTTCGCTTTATATCGACACACCTTCCATACTCCTATTTTACTTTTTATTGTGCCTCCTACTTGGAGAAAATCCGTAGTAACACCCTTATTCTCTGCATCTTGCAATTCATCTTTGTCATTCTCCCGCTACTTATACTTCGGGTACACTTTTGCTGCCCTGTCAGGTTGACACTATATTCATATGTGCAATCATACCTGCCTATTGCTGCTTTAGTTTTGCTGGTGATTTTTCACACATTGAACATAGTGTCACCTTTTATCATATCCACGTACATGATCCTTACAGTCATCTACTGATTGAGTAAAAAAAAACCAAAAAACTATGGCAGGCCTTGCGTTCAGCTGTACAAACCACACTCATCCATGGCGGAGAGAAAAGTAGTGGTCACCGAACTCGGCGTTACACTGCATTTACTGAGGCAATTGCATCCGTTCTTTGTACAGACTGCCAAGTCCTAGATCTCCTTGGCAGGTAAGATTCAAAGGATTCAGGAACATCAAAAGATCAGAAGAGAGGCACAAACCTGGTTGTTCCCTACATAATTATATCAACCGCCAGCCTTGGAATTGAACCGAGAACAATAATCCTTCATATATACATTTGTTTCAGAGGTATGGAACAGTCTCTGCCAGCAAACCATGCCAAAAAGGCAGCCACCCTACCCAAACTGGGAACCTCTGCCTAAAATAGCCTCTTAATGACCTTGGCATAAAGAGGGGTTATTAATAACTATGTCCTCCCAACTACTTGCTACACCTCTCAGTATTAAAAGTACCTACTACCATTGAGCATCAGCAGAACTGCTTCCTGGCGTCCCCACACATAACAGATATAGAAATCAGTGTTTGCCCTACCTCCTGCTGCTAGTCATTCCGATGGTCCTCCAGGTCTTATTCTGAAATAATCGGTCACCATTTCCTGTCTTGTATCAATTTGCTACCTAATTCTTAATCCTCAAAAGGAGACATGTCATCTGTTTAAGGAACTGTGGGACCTTACTGGCAGCTGATGTTCCCAAATACATTCTATACCAACTTGCTTAATTAACCACTCAGTACTGACCAGGCAGGCGTGGAAAGACTGGAGAGGTCAGCTGTCACCAGAGGACTTTAGCCTTCCCTGCAGATACAAATAGTCACACTGATCACCAACATCCTATTATGTCAATGATAACAAGCATTCACAAATCCAGTAGGTCTGGGTTTGGCTGCCAGCCTTTCGGCAATTTCTGTTTTATTTTGTCATGGTTTTTGCAAAACGTTATTGTTTGTTTGGGAAGTTGTCAGACACTCATCAATTTAAATCCTAACCATAGCTGAAGGCAAAATGTTTTATGGTCTCAAAAAAGAACACATTACCATAGCACTCTAACTGAAGTGAACTAGCATGTGTGTTGATGTGCTGTTTGTGAAAGGGCAGCATGCTGTAACTCCTAGTGGATACAGCCACTGGCTGAAATGGACAGACACATTGCTCCTTGGCAAATGTGAATGACACAATCATAGACCACTGGCTGAATTCTAGCTAAAAACCACTAAAAGCAACTATGTCACATACATAATTTTAGTAAAAACAAATGCTCTTAGCTAACACAGACCGAAAAAAGCCAGTCAATCTGCATTGGCTGCTAGCCTCTTGCTTTTGAGAAAGAAGACATAGAGAAGAAAAAGCCTGGAAAGAAAGATAGCATGAAAGAAGGAAGGCAAAAGGCAAGAAAGAGGGAAAGAAAGTTGGAATGTAAGAAATAAAGTAAAGAAGAAAAGACAAGGAAAAAAGAAAGACAGAAGGCAAAGTATGCAAGAAAGAAGAGAAAGAAGAAACGAAGGAACAAAATAACAAAGTAAAGAAAAATGCATGGAAGAAAGCAAAAAGCAAGGAAGAAAAAAGAATAACAATACACAATTTAAAATGAACACAGTTTTGTTATGCTGCGAAACACTAGTACCCAGATAAAGAAAAGGCACTCCAAAAGTAGTTTACAACACCTTTGACAGAAGACAGGAACTCATGAGGCTGGAATGTGCATTGGTTACATAAAAAGCGTCCTGCTATTACCTCAGGCTCTAAACACAAAGACAACACTAAAGTAAATATAAAGTAAAAACAAAAACACTGGTTCTTAAGGGAACTACCTTGTGTGCGGATGTGCTCATTGTGAAAGAGCCACTCAAAGCGAAGTTAATCAGTGGCCTAAGTAGACTGTCCCATTCACCCATTCTGTGTGTTATAGTGGGTGGAAGCAAAATGTGAATAGCACAACAGACCAGTGAATGAAGAGAGCTGGCTGAATGCCCCTTTAAGTATATTATCAGGGGTGTGGAATTTCTATAGCCCCACACCCAGGTCATATTGTTTGGAGTCGAGGACAACAAGTTTTCATATTTATTTTGTCCTTGGGGCAAGTAGGCACAACCCCCTGCAGCAAAAACCCTTTGGCTGCCAGTTTAATGTACCACATTATGGATCATGGAAGGGCACTGTGTACAGTAAAGGTAACATTTGTGTCCATATGTTAATGCTGTTCCAACTCATATTTATGGTTCATTAACGTGAAGCCCTTATTATTTGGGTAAGTGCACACAAAGGAAGTGTTGTAAGCACGGACAGCACTACTGATAGTTCAACTATGAAAATGTGTACACTCGTTTGCAAAGCTGAACAATACGAGACTACACATACTACTCCCAGAATGCTCTCTGATTAGATGCAAATATTTGCAGAAGCTTGAACACATTATTGAGGATTCTTTGATTTAAAAATCAAAATGTTCATTACAAAAATGCAATGAGGGTAAAAAAAACGTTTTGCAAAGCTGCTGTGAAAGTTTAGGTACCATTTCTTTTAAGCATCATTCAGTAAAATCTGTTGATGCATGCTAGTATTTCTAAAAAATCTAACCATAATGGAAAATCAGTGTAACCATTTTCAACAAGATTATGGTAAATATGAATATAAACAAGCATTGTCAAAGTCAGTAGGTTCGACATTGGCCGCTAACCTTTTCGTTTTAACAATGCATGTCTTGGTTTGACATGGTTTTTGTAAAACTTTATTGCTGTAGGAGCTGCCGGGCCCTCACTAATATAACAGATTTTGGCAGAAGCAAAAATATGTTTTGGGCTCAAAAAGCTCACATTGCCACAATAGTTCCTGGCACTGAACAAAACTACTTTGTGTGCCTATATGCTCCTTCTAAAAGAGCACAATGCTGCCACTCAAAGTGAAGCCAGCCGGTTGACAGGAATAGACAGAATTGTAATAAGAACAAAAGTTCTTGGTTAACACTAGACCTAATTAGGGGCCCGATCCTTAAAGAAAGTCACAAAAGTCTGCCTGTGGTATGTCTTTCAATTCATGCAGTTTTATGACTAATGAATTACCAGGAATGTACAGAAGTAGGCCAGGAAATGTTACTCCTTAAAAATATTTGTGAACTACATTTTAGCTCAAGCAAATGTGTATGTCTAGATTTGCTCATGTGAAAATCTGTCAGGAATAAATGTCCAAGCTTTCTCAGTATGGAAAACAATTAGAGAAGGGCTAGTAAAAACACCTAAAACATGCAGGTTCGTAGGTTTGCACATACTCAAAAGGGCATTCCAAGCCAGGAAGTATTGCTTACTACTACCTACAGCCTAAATATGCACATCTGTGGAAAGGTGGCACAATAGGGATTTACTAGTATTCAAAACCTACTATAGTATGAGCCCTGGCATAATCAGAGAGGCTATTATCAGGACCCTTATATAATGAGATTGCTGGCATAATTTGTCGCTGCACTACATGGCACGAAAGGGACAAGTGGATTTTGTCACATGACGAATAGATTTATGAAGCAACCTGTCCCAAGGACAAGTAGATATTTTATTAAATTCCACACCCCTTATTATACATATATTTGGGCTAAAATCAAAAGGTTTTGACAAGCGCCAGACCTAAAAGGGGTGGTTATAACACAGGGCATCTCAGCAAATATCTTTAGTTGACAACTCATAATGGCAACTATATAAAAGAAGATTGCAGTAGTCTGTTCTGGCAGATCCCAGATTCCCTTCCCTCTTTCTTAGCCTGCCCCCTCCCCCTTCCGAATACAATCCACTCTGTGAGGTCTGTGTTGCTCTCTCCCTTGTGTGCTTCTGCCTCCCTGCAGTTCCACCTTCACAAGTGCCTGTAAGATGCTCTTTCCCTCTTGTGCTCCCCTGCAACCTCCTGCCCCCATGTGATGGGTGTTGCTCTCTCCATTGTGTGTGCCTCCCCTCCACCCTGAAAAAACAGCTCTGTGCTCCCTGCTGCTCTTTTGTGCGCGCACTTGCACACATACACACACACTCTAAAATCAATGGATTGAAAAGGCAAAATATATGATTTTTTTTTTTGCTTGCCAGTGATTGTTTTTCGTGATCTTCAATGTATCGACACTGGCTTTTTCACTGAATACGATAAGCACTATTCCAACTTCCACTCTTTGGCTTGTACGACACTATTGAGGTCAATAATACTGACCAACAGTGTATCACATCCACTGCATCCTCAAGATAAGTATCTTAATTGCTGCTCTGACCTACATAGCCACTTACCAAGACATGAACATTGTGAAGTAGTAGTTAGGTCATTGTCATGGAGGTGGTATTTTTGTCGCGGAATACAGTGGCAGTTTACCACCCTTTGATGGCAGATCAAAATGTTTGAGTCTTAGAAGGAAACTAAGGGGGTCATAACAAGAAGCAAAAGGCCCCCCAAACTCCAGCGGTCAGTTTTCCGCCAGTGCGGACACCTTCCGGCAGGGCCCCATTACAAGTTCCCCACTGGGGAACAGCCCACAACATTGATGCCGGCCCATAATTGAGCCAGTGGCAGTGTTGCAGTGCGTAGGGTGTAACAGCACCCGTTGCACTTTTCACTGTCTGCAATGTAGACAGTCAAAAACGGGACGGGACTGTTCATGGGGGCCCCAGCACTGCCCATGATAAGTGCATGGACTGTGCAGGGGCTCCCATGGGGCCCTCTGCAGCGCATTTCCACCAGCTTTTTAACTGGCGATGCAACCGCCGTGTAAAAAGCTCGCAGAGAGGGGGGTTGTAATCCGCAGGGCGGTGCAGATTAGGACTGCCAGCACCGCCAGTCCCTTCAGTGGAGAGAAACTGGCGGTGCTGGTGGTTTGACCTTGGCCCAACCGCCACGATCATAATGTGGCGGTCTGACCTCTGCCAAAGTGCTTGGACCACCGTTTTGGCAGCGGTCAGACTGCCACCGCGGCCCTGGCAGTCTGAAGACCACCAGTGTCGTAATGAGGGGCATAGTGTGTAGAAATATTGGTACAGAATAGATTTTCGATTCATTTTGTAATATGTTGCAATTTTCAGAATGCATATCATGTAGATTGTTAGCACTTGTGATTTCTCAACCTGAAGAGACTTTTCCCAAGGAAATCTGTCTCAGTAACAGTAAGGACCTCATTGAGCGCAGTCCTATAATAGTGGTGCAGTATTCTCACATTCAGCCTTACTAATACCACAGATATGTGTAATTGTGGGATTTGAGAAAAGTGCTGTACTCTAACTACCACCCAGAGGCTCCCTGCAGACATGCAAAATAAATTGCTCTCTGAATCTGTACTATTGCACCCAATGCTCGCAGCAGTTCTCCTCAGATCTTTTCCACCTAGAAAATGTACACACTTTTTGCTTGTGAAATATCTGGGGGTGGTAGAGGATATCAGCCATGTGGTGTTTTGGAATCTCCTGAAATTCCTGTTCCAGCCGAATTGGTAATTATATTAAATACTTAACTTTATACAAAGGCTGAGCTTGTCCTAGAATACATTGGAATTAATGAAGGATCTATAACCATGTCCCTCTCCTACCAATTCAATTTGATAAAAAACATAAAGTGTACATTGTGCTTACATCTGCTTGGATTTTTTTTCTTGTTCACAAGTGTTGGTGCTCATGTTCTAATCTAATTTTGACTCTTTGTAAATTAAGAAGCGATTGCACTGGTTAATTATGTGGATGAATAGTGGGGGGTGCACGCTCACTTGTTCCAATTCACATGCTCACACCAACCCATCATAAAACACACCCATCCACTCACAAGCACGCATTCATACACCCACCCTGCACAAACACGGTTGCACGCACATGCGTAAATACACATACTTTCATGCATACACACATGCACCCACATTCAGTAAGCACTTGCCAGTGACAGCAGGACCAGAGGATGGTGAGAGTTAGAAGAACAAAGGCCTTGAAGTTTCTGGAGACTTCGGTGAAGGAAGGGACCCACAGAAGATCCCACCTCCTTTTGTTGGTTGACCTTGTCATGGGTTAGCCAATCAGAGGTCGACCTTCCCTAACTTGTCACAGAGTAGGTTGTGGTCAAGTGAGACTTTCTGACCACCTCCCACTCTGTGACAAAGCGTCATTGATGGACAGTCAGCTGTGGGTGCTTCAGGGTGCCCTGAAGCACCCAGAGCTTACTTTCTTTGGTGGTGCTCCCCATAGTCATGATAGGGAAGACCTCAAGGAGTTTGTTGTGCTGATGAAGCTACTGCTGTCAGGGTTGTTAGATCTTCAGCTCTGCAAAGCTTGGCTTCGGCTGCCAGGCGCCTGCACAGGGTGCATGTAAAGTGGCTGATTCTGACATGATGAGTGTCTGCCAGACTGATCTTTACTCAGCCTGACAGAAACTCATTATGCTTTCGAAAATTGAAGAGACAGCAGCCTGGCGCCTGAAATGATTGGCCACCTCTTGTTAAATGTCAGCCTGTTGGTGAGTTTTGTTGTTTTAGTGGAAAATGAATGTGTGCATTGGTTGCACTTGTGCTCCAAGAGGTGGAACATAAATAAACCAGGGCCTCCTGCTTCTGGGGTAACTTATACAAATACCTTTAAAGAATAATTATTATAACGGGAATCATGAAACCCATAACTCGAAAACAAATGGTGAAAATAATTGTTAATAAAATAATGGGCTCCTACATACGTTATTTTGAAAATGTATCACAAAAATTCACTTGATTCCCTTTTGTACCAATTATGCAGAAGTGAAAGGCGACTCCCATCCTCTCACTTAAGAGTCTGTGGAACTTGCAGGGAGCGGACCTTACCAACCGTGTCTCATTGAGTACACAACCCGAATGCTTAGAAAGTGGACAACTGACATTTTCTCGGGATACACAAAATCTGCAGGCGTCAATCTCGTAACAGAGCTGCACCTCAGGTGACGCAGAATCTGTGTGCTTAAGGAATAGACAACGGAACGATCTCTTCGGTTCCACAGAATGCACAGGTTGAGACCTAAGACATCAGAGCTATCCCTCCAGCACACAGAATTTAACAAGCCAAGGCTTTATACAAGAGAACTAAGCCTGCAGGTGCACCCAAGCTGTCACACACTGATGAGAGCTCGTGTCTCTTTATGCCCTGTGCACAGTTGCGGAAGCAGTGATGTAATTATAGTCTTCCCTTGGGTACCCGGACACCAGCACGTTAATGCCGGGCGACCTGCTCTTGGGAAATGAAGTCATCCAATGGGTGAGTCAGATCTTTTCCTTCAGATGATAATTGGGAATACCTGGCTGGGGGAAGCCCTAAAGACTTCGAAGATTAGACTGTTTACTTGTATGTTGCACGTGTGATGGGATTAACAAATACTGTTCCTTTTAGTCTTTCAAGCTCTTAGTAAGACTGTTGCTGCATGGTTGACATTCAGTGATGGCCACATTCTAGGGCTCCATCTGTGTGTTTTCTTTCTCGCTTGGCTGAGCTATACCGAAACAGCCTCCTCACCAGATGGTTGCTAAGTTCAGAGTTCATGATGTCAACACGTAGTGGAAATGTTAAAAGACAAGGCTGAGAAGGAACGTCGAACTTAGCATGCTTTGTTCAGGGTTTAAATCTATGGGTTGTTAACTGCGTTAGGTATATTTCTTAAAGGCAATCGTGAAGTGTAAAGCATAATGATGGTGTTTGCTTCTTGATCGTAAGCCACGTGCCCAGTAGCCTGCAGAGATAGTCTAAGCCACATAGAGCAGCACAAAGTGAGCTTAACTTTGAGTTCCAGTTCTATGGCACTGTGCACATGATATTTTCTGATGTAGATACTTTTTACCAGTTCCCTGTCTTCTACACTGTTCCGTAACAATTACCGAGGTTCCTTGTGATCAACATTGCTTACTTGTGATCGGAAATATTTTAGTAGGGTTCAAGTTCAGGTAGATCTTGATTTCTCCATCCATCTTCCTGTAGCGGCCAGTGTTGGAAGATACCTGCTGATATAACTTGGTATCATGTGCACCCCAATTCATTGGGCCCCCCTCCCAGACCCATGTTTGAGTAGCTAATGTCATTGTGCTACAGGATGAGTAGCCCCGATCTTTTATTTCCTTCTGCCCCTAGACTTGAGGGAGGCAATCGGGGAAAGTGAAAATGTGATGTAACTTCCACTGACTTATTTCCTCTCTCACCCACTGATCAGATGATGTCTTAAATGAAAAAAGTAATGAATTACACCCATTTGTGGTTGAGCAGCTCCCAAGCATTTTTCTTACTTTTGAGGTGTGAAGTGTGATTTGATTTCTTCCAGTTTGCAATAAAAGGAGTCCAAGAAGCCCTATCTAGAGTATCTGGCCATCAAATAGCTTGGCTGTGGGCCATCGGGAGCAATCTGGCTTTTATTTTGATACATATGTCTCATTTTACTCATGCCTTACGAGCTTAGACCAAGGGCACACACCTATATATAGCCTAGCTACCTTTTTTTTTTTTTTATAACCTTAACAGTGTACTGCTTAATGAACTTGCAAGTTATCCCCCAACAGCAATAAAGCTTAGTTGATTTTGACCCAACAAAGGGCATGTGGCTATCAAATGTCCAATAGAAATGAAGCTGAAGCTATTTAAAGGAACCTATTTATGAAGTATGTGTCTCATGGCATTGGCATATCTCAATGTATAGCACGAGTTCCAGAATCTAAGATTATACCACTGTCAATATCTGGGAGATCAACGTGATCATCCTCACACCATATTCTTTCTTTAATGTGGGGAGTGTCATCAGTGTAGTGACAAGTCTCCGTGGGGTGTTTATAGGAAAAGAGTACATATGATTTCCATGAAGTGGTTTTATCAGCAACTTACTGATATTCTTATCTCCTTAGCCATCATATGTGGAATCAAGTTCACAGTTCAGGGAGTGTCCAGAGTGCTTTGCCAAGGTATCTTACAAGTTTAGGTGCACGTTTAGCTGTTTCTTCATCCAAGGTGTTCTCTCACCATCGTACCTGGCTGCATGGATTCCACTTCTATCCCTTCCTTTTTGTCCAAGGGACTGGAGGAGAGGCACATTTCCTATCATGTCTTGATCTCTGGGCCTTATATGCTGATTTCTTCTAAATTGAATTGTCACTGCAGTGTCGTGTTCGGACAAAGACTGACTTGCTTCCCTGACACAATAAGCAGAGGGCTTCCAAATGAAATTATAGTTGTTTGCATTGTTATTTAAACAGGGGGCGTGGATGACTTGGTGTTCATGGTTATTTTCCAGTCTGAAAAAAAATTAAGTCTATTTGTGTGATTGTCTACGGCAATTGGGATTGCCCCCGCCAATGTTAAATGTAACATGTTTAGAGATGGTAGCACTAAATGTCCTTGTATAGTCTCACAGAAAAAAAACAGGTTAAAGTGAAATTCTAATTTGATTTGGTTATACAGCCTAGTGTGTTTTTTTTTTTTTTTTAAATCCCTTTTAAAAACACAGGTATGGAGTAGTTATTATTAGGAATTAAAACTGAAAATACACTCAAATTTTCGAGTAGTGGTTAGGACCGCAGTCCATAAATCGCACAAGAGCCATGCAAATCATAACCTATTCCACTTAGAGCAGGGCTCGTGACCTCTCCCTTGATGAGATAGATGAAATTACAAATATCTTAAATAACTTTTAAGTTGAAACTATATATCATATGAAAGTACTAGTAAAGGGTCAACTTTGAATTTAGTGTTATTTATTTGTGTATGCATTGCTTAATTATGTTGAGATTTTAAGCACTTGATGTGTGAGTTATTGTTTGCATGGCTGTTGTGTGAGATATGGATTCCACTTTAGCCGTGTTTTTAAAGTGAATTTCTCAAGCATTTTAAAAAACATATGTTAAGGTTTTGGAACCGTATTTACCAATAACTTCACACCAACTCTTGTTTTTTTTCCAGTGTATTTTTTTAAAATCATATACTACATCCTGCAGCTGTGTGCAGTGGGGGTTGTCCATAGGGCCTGGCCTTGTATGGCAGTCACAGCCATTAACTGTCCTATTACATTTTTTGTAAAGAAAATACAGTGCCATTTATAACAGTGTATATAAATATATACACATATAGATATATGAAAATATAAAAAAAAAGTTTATTAAAAGTTCATTTGACTTTAAATAAACAATTCATACGTTAATCCAAACCCTTAATCAAAGTTCTAGTTCAGCATTAATACATATGCATTACATTAATTTTAACTTTTAGAATACAGTATTGTCACCTGTACTTTAATATCAAACTTCCACATTCATACACATCTATACTTGTAACAAAAAAAAAAAAAGGTTCCTGGTCACACAAAAAGACAAATGAAAAAACAAATTTCTGCACAAATTTTAACACTGTCATTTCTTAACCAGGGAACCAACAGAACACGTTGATACATGTTTTGGTGGAAACAATACAATAATGACCACCTTCTACAAGTCCAACATATATGCATTAACACTAAAAACAGAGGGTTTAGATACGTAGACAAATGAGAATATAAAATGACGAAATTCTGCAAAGAAATGGAACCAATATCAAACACAAAAGATCAAGAAGAGATCTAAACCTTTAGTCCAACCACAAAATTAAAAAAAAGTCCCCAAAGCATAAATAAAATACAAATGGTTGTTATCCCAATGTGTGTCAAAAAGTAAGAGACCGATATTGTTGCAGCATTTTATATGTGGTGATTAAAAAATTATTGTCAGCATGGAGTCTGCCTCATCACATAATGTATTTAATTAAATTCCATCTACATCCTACCCTTAGTCAGTGGTGGGTCATCTTAACATTACAGGTGATGAGCAACACAACACACAGTAGATGTGAGTGGTGCGTGTTCCCCACAGAGGGTCCTGGACGAATCTGCTGAATGGCTGTTCTCTTCGACCTCTGCATAATGTGCAAGATTGCTTCATGTTAATTTTGGAGACTGACATTTGGTTAGTCGGGGTCCAGTCAAATTAGGAGAGAAGTGTTACATTTCAGATTTGTAGCAGATGCTGCAGGTTGGAGAAAATGACAGACACAAAGTGTTAGTTTAACTGTGAGAGTTATGTCTGTGCATTGTAACACCCCCCCTGTTCTTCCTGCTCTGTCTCCCTTCTTCTCACACCTTAGTTCACTCTCCATTTACTTCATCCTGAACCTAGTAATGTCTCTCTCACTTACTACTACTCCTGCTGCCTTTGGCCTCAATACAATTAGACATTCTAATAGGAGGTGATAATAGCAGCCATTGCTGGCCGCTTAGCAAACAAAGGCCTGGGCCCTGATGGTTGAGTTTTACAAAGCGCATGTCTGACTCTTGGAGGTGTACATGGAAGTTATTCTTCATAACATTTTGCCATTTGTGCGATGCTATGATAATAGTTCTGCCCAAACCAAATAAACCTCCCAATAGGTATTGAGGACATTGTCCCTTCTAATTGTAGACAGTAATATTTTAGTTAAAGTCGTTGCTGCCAGGCTAGCACTTTGGTTAACTAAGCCTGCTCATCCAGACCACATGCGCTTTACACTGGGTGAGCCTTAGTTGCAAAATACAGAGGGTGTTGGTCACTCCACCTGGAAAGGTCTGAATGGACCTGCAGTGTTGATTCTAAACATAGGAAGGGCCTTGGGTTCAAAGTTATTGGTGTACATGAAGACTGTAATAAAGCATTTTGGTTTTTGTAATTGATTGATTCGATCAACCTCTTTTTGCTACAGTCTGTACAAATAAAACTGTCTCTCCACAGATTAAGTTGCAGAGGTACACCAGACCAACGGTGTCTGCTCTCTTCCATCTGACGTCAGCTATGGAAGTCTTGTTTGTTAGCATCCAGGATGGACTGGTGGGCCCATAAATGATCACACAAACCTTTTAATCTATAGCCTCGCTATGTGGTGACAGCATTGAATTTCAATGAACCAGAGATGAGCTTGCTGATGGTCTTAGAAATTGTGGATCAAGATAAGTTGAATGAAGTCAGAAATTTGACCCCGGGGTAATGTAAAACCAGATAGACTACCTAGATTTCCATTCCTTTGGGTACCTTGCACAATTAAACACCTAGACATTAAAAGTATACGACTCTATAAAACATAACATCAAATTTAAACTTGAGAATGTCCTAGTAGCATTTGAAACAAAGAATGGACAAAACTTAGTTTTTGCTGGTGGGTCAGGTTACAGTCCTCAAAATGACTGTTGTCCCCAAACGTACTTTCTTTTTTCCAAATTGCTTGTTTCCCTCATATCCTTTTCCTACATATATTGTGTTGGTAGATGCACGAGAAATGTCTCCAGGCTTAACTGTGGCACTGGAAGGCCCAGGATAAACTTGACATCCTTTTTAAGACTGAATGATAGTGTTGGTTAGTGTTCCATTTCGGTACCAATATTTTTCATGCAGCTCAGCTTTTGTATCTCTGACTCTAGTTTAACTCAAACTGGCGTAACCCACATCTTGAAATGGATGTGGCTCAACTTGCACCCGTACATATAGTTATTATATGTGCATTTATTGATTATTTGCAGCAAGGAGCCAACTTAAGCCATTTGAAGGTACTATGAAGGTGTGGAGGATGGCCGTTTGCTTTCTAAAAGTACACAGCCCCTGTACTCAACAAACTGAAATAAATCATGCAGCAACAGTTTTGCTGAAGTTAAACCCCAGGGAGCTCTCTATGTTAAATGAAGCAAGCATACACAAGCTCTTTGCCAACAACAAGCTCATTACATTATACAAGCTGACACAAAGGGGTTGGGCATTCTCGCCCTAAAGTATGCCCAGGAAAGGGTGATTATCTCTTGCAGATGGGCCCAAGGCATGTCGGAACCTACCAACACTCAGTAGCTCTGTTGGAGGACCTAAGAATCTGATTTTGAATGTATGGCTCTGAGCATCATTTATCAGCTTCTCCAATATAAGTATTAAACCCGCAGCCATGGCTTTTCACACCCAGTCAGCTGGTTCTGACCCTTTTATTCTCCTAAAACCACACAAACTACACCTGTATGGGCTCCTGTTTTTTACATTTAGTATTGGAATGAACACTGAGATTTGATTACTTGCACAAAGAGATGATTGCGATTTCTCCGAATTTTGGTTTTCTTGCGGAGATGAAACTTGAGCAGGTTGACATACAATAATATACCTTGAATACACAGTTTTTTAAACATTATTACTGCTAAGTGACTATCTGTTCTCCAGTTGATTGATTGATTTGAATCGATCAATCAATATTGTCCAATTTCCTTGGTGAGGTTAGTGACATTGTCTTGTTCATGCTCTGTTTGTTTTATATTGTAAGGCACCAATACAGTTTGTAATACCTATTTGTAGGAAGGCGTGACTCAACCACAGTCTTTGAAAGTCTTGATCATGTACAGGGTAAGTGTTTGTGACGTTAGTAGGGAAGGTGTAGCACCTACAGGCATTTTCAAGAACCTGCAAGTGTCTCATATCCCTCTTTCTTTAGTGCTGTTGAAGAGCTAATCTTGTTAACATTCCATAAATAGTTGTGCTGTCAGCTCTTAAAAGACTCTCTAAGATAAAGCATACCTACTCATTAATAGTGTGCTTTCCATTGCATGCGTCATATAATGCACAGTTGCATCAGATAAGGGACTTTCCTGCAGATGACGTCCCACCTTACCTTCTTGCACTTAGCAGTGCCTGTTTGCTCAGGAAGGCGTGCCGCAGTGGGAGAGAGAACACTGTAAGGAAGTGCAGGACTGATGCACGTGTCCACAGACGCCTTGCGTTTACTCTCGGGCATATTTGCATAAGAAGGCTCTTTGTAGGACTGTGCTTTGACTAACCCGTAGTGGGATTGTCCTCTATGAAGTCCATGCAAATCCCTTTTGCCTGATCTATTATTGCTTGTTACAGGAACACATCGATGGTGCAGCACGTTCAGGGCAGGTTGAATTCAGTTTTTTTTCGAAATCTTTACATTATTGGGGACTGTAGGGCAGTAAAAATGAACTGGTAATGTGTGCAATACCAGAAAACAAAGAAACGTCTGTTCTGCTCCTACCTCTCCAGAGAATTGTTAAGAAGCATTATGCTGTGATTATGACTCCAAAAGTCTGGAGTACATATTTCTTTTTTAAGTCCTTTCCTGAATTGGAGGACAAGGTGTCCCGCTCTGAAGAGCATCTCCAGAGGGCTGTCAATATAATGACTAGTGCTTTCCTGGACAGTGTTCGCCACAACAGTTAATAATATCCACTACTAATCGAATTTAATTCATTCTCCTGCGAATACTCCACCTGGTAGCCAATTGAGAATTTGGCCTTGTTCAAAAGGCAAAGAGTTGGTGAAAACATTCTGTTCTCTAATCTGATTAAATTCACTATCTAGATAATCACAAGGGCAGCACTGCCCTGGTGGATTAGGACCGCCAGCACCGCCAGACCCTCCTGTGGAGGAAAATTGGCGGTGCTGGCAGTCCGACCGCAGCGCTACTGCAGCGGTCGTAATGTGGCAGTCAGACCGCCACATTGGCAGTGGTCTGACTGCCGTGTAATGAGGGCCTTTGTGTTTTTCCTGAATATTCACTCTTAACATATAATGTCTGCAAGTTAACACAGTATGTGATTCCTACACCTTACTACCACTGTTGTCTTATGTAACATTTCCTGTACGTTAATCTATAAACTTGTATAATTTATTGTATCTGTGTGTCATGTAAAGCGCTCCGACGCCCTATGCTGGGATGAGTAACGCTATAAATTAAATTAGAAAAAATTGGTGTCATTTAAATATTTATTTGTGTAATAACTTGTACACACTGATACATCTTTCATTCTATAATGGGGTTGACCGAAGTCAAAATCCTGCCCCTAAGTCATAGTTTCTCAAAAGTACTTGAGAAGTGATAAGCTTTGCGTCTTAGTTTCCCTCCTTTGCATTCGTGTCTAGATGTAGCCTCGAGACGGCTTCCGATCAGGATAATACCTCAATGAGAGAGGGGCTAATGGCCCTTCAAATCAAGCCTTTGTTTTTGGCCGAGCAGAATGTTAAATAAAAGAAAGCCACCTGCAGGGTGTTGCTCCGTACAAACCAAAAGCAGGTGCTGCTGAATTGTGTCCTGGTGTCAGAAAAGTACACTAGGACAGTAAGTATAGTTCCCTGGGTCAGCCAGATCTGACCCAGGCGAACCTGCCGAAACCAGGATCCATCAGGATCCCCCTACTTTTCAGCACTCATTACAGTGTAGTGGTGTTCAGTGTCTGTTACTTTTGGTCAGTTTCCTTTCAATATACTCTTGTTCCCAAACTCAATCAAAGTTTTTTTTCTTCCCCTCAAATATCGTTATACTCACCATGACCAAGTTAAAAGAATTAAGCTCAGGAACTGCAGTGGCTAAATTGGGATTGGCATGGGCTTTTCTATCCAAGTACACAGGCCTGATCCAATTATGTGCTTTCAGATGTTCAATATAAATATGGGAAGTGATTTGTATGGTCTGTCTGCTCGCTGTTTGTGTGCTAATTTGGATATTGGCATTCCATCATCAAAAAACACCCTCTTTGGAAAATTACTTTATGCCTCATCGGAGATGCCAAGAAACAGAAGGGACTTCTAAGCAGTTTTTCCCACTTATAATTTAAGGTATACCCAGGCTTTGTTCTTCAAAGTGGAAAATATGGAGCCAAAGTGAACAGGATGGAGTGGTATAGTGCATTTCCACTAGGAGCGTGGCAAAATCAAATAATAGGTTTTGAGGAAAGCATAATTGATCAAATCATCGCTCTTGATAACGCATCACCAATGTTTACACATAGTTACAGAGTAGACACCTCAATTTTTAAATAAGCACCTAAACAATAAATGAAGCTCACCGTGTGTGATAGATGCTAAATTTATGGCATAGAATGGAAAGTCTGTAGTGGGCTTAACAGTTAAACTTCCTGTTCCTGGTTAAAAAACACTGACATTCCTACACTGGGCCACTGCATGTTTTAGAAAGGAGACAAATATGTGATAACTTAATAAGCCCTGTATTTAGTTGGTCCGAAGATTAGGGTTTAAGACCTTAGATCTAGCAAAACTTGACCATTTCTTCTTAACTATTTGGACTATATGATGCTGCTGTCCATTTAGTATTGGGTGGGTGATCTTCTGGATTCCCTGGTTTAAGGGTGCATTTCTGGTTAGAAACTGTAGTTATCTGTGTAGTAACAATTACTTCTTTGTAAATCATTTTACTGTACAAAAGCTAATATTGTAAATGGCAACTAGAAAAGGGAGTTGCAAAGAAGACTGAGCACGACTCCCTCGTACTGGAGTGTTTCGTCATCTCTATTGTATGTAGAGGTTCCATGGGTCTCATGTGAGTAGTGAAAATGCCCCGGTGTTCCTCTTGTTGTGGAGTGGCCCCTTGCATCTCTGTGTCCCTGAACATGCTGCACTGATGGTGGTTATGTCTCTGGGTGCATGTTCGTATGGCTTTCTGAGTGTAAAGTGGCATATGAAGGGCAGCTGCCCCATCATCAATTACCTCAGTAATGAGTGGGTGTGCACCATCAGACAATTACAAAAGGCTGCTGTCTGACAATGAGTTGTCAGAATCCAGGTTAAAATCATGCGGGAAGACGTGTGCTTGTATCCTTAACAGAAAAAAAAAATGTAAACTGTGTTTTTTTTTTTATTTATTTTTTAGGCCAACTTCTGTTTTTGGTAAAGTGGAAGACAGACTGTAGTGTCTCTCTGTGTTTACACAAGGAGTTTTGTCAGTCTGTTTCTATAAAGATGGACGATAGACTAGGAAATGGAATGTGTACAGTTGATATTGCATTGTAAAGTGAAAGCCTTTAGAAGTAAATAATTGCATCTAAATTGGTTCAGATTATAGATGGAAGTTAGCCTTACAATTGTGGCTAACATTCAACATCTTGTACATTGAGAGCATCAAATAAAAAAATTAAAAAAAGGTGACTTAATCTATTTTGCAGCATTTATTCTCTATTATTGATGGTGGTAATACCAGAAAGACGATATATGCAACGCACATATTTATAGAATGCGTGTATTTTCTTTATCACCATAAAAGTACAACGTTGAAAAAGATATTTGCATAATATAATATTATTATTTTTAAAAATGACAGTTGTATATTTTTGGTGGCAGTGAAATGATTTGGCTAGTAAGCTGGGCAGCAGCTGATTCTTTTGAGCAGTCCAGCAAAGATGTTTTGAAGCTGGTCGGTCTTTGGTTTGACAGACCAGTAGCCTTTCTCGATCGTCTTTGTTTTTTGGGTCTCATATACTGAGTAATTATACAAATCAGTTTGTAGTTTATTTTTTTATGATTTTTGATTCACAGCTTACTCGTTTTGTAGTTTTGACTTAACAAGTGCTACTTTTGGTCATTAAAGACCAGGTTTAGAGTGGGGCGAGTAGAATGGTCCGCTTTGCAGTTGTTTGAGCGAGAGGTATGCTAGCCTCTTTTTTTCATGAATAGAGGCCGGTTGCTCACTGCCCTCACTAACACTGTATAACTGTCTTTTTAGGACGAGTTTTAAGTGATGAAGTGTGCCCTATTCATGTAATTGCAACAGTTGTATGTAGTTCACCTGTGCCCATCTGTTGGGTGCCTCTCTGCACTATTGTCAATGCTCCATGTTTACTTGTTTACGAATCAGGTACTTGTTCTTGACTTTCGCAGCTATCTAAACGTGGTGCAGGCATCTGAGCTGCACTAAGCTGATGCTTCTGCTGCTGATGGTGGTATTATTTTAGATGTTCTCGCGTTCCCAGCAGAGTACGTTTTTCTGACGTGTCCGGATGCATGTCTAAGGAGAGAGTGGTGTTCAGGATTAAGTCTACATTCAGGTGATATTGTAAGTAAATACTATGCATGTGGCAAACCTCTTAGTTAGCTCTAATACTTTTACTACAAAGTACCACACAGTTAGTAGTACACCAAGAAAACAAACTACTGGGGGGTGGGGGTGAGTAAGATGTTATGTAGCTTTAAAGCTGGGGTTTCTGTGTTGCTCCTTTTTATAGGTCTACATCTCATAAATTGCTGAAATGTTCAGGGATAAGCAACACTCCCCGCCCCCCACGAGTTCAGCTGAAAATGTAGCTCCAGCCTCTGCTTTACCAGCAACATTGAAGTTTTAAATAAATCAAACTGTGGTGGGTCTATGAATATCATTAAATGGATTGGCCTCGGATCGGGCAGAGAACAGGTTGGAGATTAAGCGGAGGATGATCCTGACCTGTGGACATAAATCAATGGAAATTTGTTCTGGTACCAAGATCCAGTGGATGTCTTAGGAAGTCATTACTATTTGGTCTAGTGGTTGACTAAGTTGAGGCGGATCACCTTTTGGACAGTGATAAGTTGAGAAGATGTGTTAATCAAAGCATTGAACTGATTTGGCAGTAAATATGGGGTATTTACTGTGTCCCTAGTAAAAGTTCAATTGGCTCAAATGCAGTCAGAAAGATGTGTTCCACCCCTTCTTGGCAGTATAAAACGGGAGAACATATTGGATAAAATACGATAGGCATTTGTGGCTACTTGGAGGTAGTACTTCGGCTGAGGCCCTTTAATGAGAACTTTTCCTCCGATAAGCTGAAATCCAGAGAAAGGGAGTTCAGGGTGTGAATTTTTGTGGCTTGATAATGGAATGAAGTCAAGTAATTTATGTACAAGTGGCATCTCTTTTCTTGATCAGAGGCTATGCTCCCCTCTAATTACTTCAGCAATACTACAACCGAGTAGTCAGAAGAACTCAGCTATAGTACTACAGAGTAGTCAAAAGATATGTTAACCAGTGTCCTAGACATAGGACCAACTGGATCACTGTAGGTGCATCCATTTTACAAGATGGAGCAAAGCAGAAGTCACAGTTGAAAATAATTAAAATATTTTCTAGACCCCGTCTCTAGGAGTAAAGATCTCCAAAGATTTATTCATCAGAGGTGGCAAGCCAGCCACCACTCCTTTCCAGCAAGGCTAGTCTTGTGAGCCGAGCTTCTTTAACATCTTTTAGAAAGAAGAATAGCATATCTAGATAGAACCATAATGGTAGCACATGATACAAAGTGCTCTATGATCCTGCCATAGGTTCTAGGTAAGCCTTATGGAAATGTCTATGCATCTAACTGATTATAGATCCTCGAGGTAAGGCAGTGTGGAAATGTAAGAGGAGCGCTGTGAAAATATGAAATTGATTTTTGGATGAAGATTAGTAAAATGGGCATGTTTGGCTATTCTGCCATCAAAAGTTGCTTAGACAAATTAAGTGTCTATCCTAAGAAGGCTCCATCAAAGGCGCATGATTTGTTATAATAGAAAGAGGCAAAACTTAATAAAATAGTTGTGCATCAAGCAATTCCAAGTATCCATATAATGCATGGGAGAGTCCCTTCTTGTTATGTTATGCACATTTGTAGAGCACACTATCACCCGGGAAAGTATCCTGGTGCTGAACAGATGTGAGCGTAGCCATACCTAGGGCCTAGTGGGATTACTCAAAAAGCCAGGTCTTCAGCTTCATATGGAATTTGAGAAATGAGGAGGGGGTGGTAGGTCATTCCATGTTTAAAGAGCAATGTAGAAGAAGACTCAACTGCTAGATCTAATTTACCCATGTGTGGAAGTAGGAGTCCAGACTAGCAGAGGTGTCTCGAAGGCTGGTGAAAACAAATGTGATTGTTGAGGTATGCTGGACCAGTGATGTGTAGTGTTTTGAAAGTGTGGGTGAGGAATTGGAATAGTGCTCGTTTGTATATGTGGAACCAATGGGATTCCTTCAGGTGTGGTGTAATGTGATTAAATCCGTAACGTTAAACAAGGCTGCATGTGTAGTAATCTAAACGCAAGACTGTGGTGACTGGGCTGAAAAGACAAAAATATAGGTTGATGTATTTCTGCAGTGGTTTGTATATTGATCTGGTTGGTGTGTTAATGAGAAGTTGTGCAGATCTTATCCAAGCTAACACATCTGAGGGTCTTGTGTGAATTTTGGCGTCTAAGGCACCTCCGCTGCCCCTTTTATTTGACTACAGCTGAGACTTCTCAGTGGTGTAACCTATGTCAATTTGCCTCTGGACTTATTAAATGTACTACTTTGATCTCTGAATTTAGTTCTATCCAACATAACTTTATACTCACTGGATGGTGAAGGTAGGTGGCTCTCCCTTGGACTGCCATGCGCTTGTACAAATGCCAACAGATTAATAATTGCATGTTGGATAGGAGCCAGCTTTGATGATGATCGTTGAGCGAGTCATTGCAGTGCCGGAATTGTATCAATACCAGAGAGAGGCTGGCAGGAATGAGGAAGTTCTGACATCATCCAGTGATGTCTTCCTAATGAGACCTGGAAAAAAGAAGTGACATTGAACCAATAAATGTGTGTGGCACCGTTCTGAAGCAGCTCTTTAAGCTTTAAGAGAGAGCTCACAAAGTGAAGGGTGCGTGGCCAACTTTCCAAAACCAAAGATTTCTTAACAGATGGAGAAAAGTGCTATACGGCAACAGTGGTGCATAAAATAAGAAAATAGGATGCAGGGTTGTGGAATTCCTATAGGCCGACACCCAGGACGTTTTGTTTGGAGACAAGGGCAAGGACAAGTTTTTATATCTATTTTGTCCTCTGGACAAGTAGGCTACAACCTCTACTGCACAAACCCTTAGGCTGACAGTTTACAGGGAAGGTAACTGTCTGCAGTTGAGGTAATATTAGTGTCCATATGTTAATGCTGTTCGAACTTGTATTTATGGTTCAGTAATGCATAGTCTTTATTATTAGGGTTAGCACTCTAAACAAACCCTTTAAGGTCAGCTGCACTATTGACAGTTGTTCCAGTAAAAAAGTGTATACATGTTTAAAAATGTTTAACAATATGAGATAATTTTCCCATGATGATTAGATGCAAATGTTTGAAGAAGCTTGTAAGCAAGATTGATGATTCTTTGCTTTCAAGATAAAATGTTCAGAAAAAATGCAAGTAGGAAAAACATTTCGCTAAATTACTGTGAAATTGTAGGTATTATTTTTTTGAAGCATTGTTTAGTAAAATGTGTTGAGGCATGCTAGTATTTAAAAAAATATTCATAAAGGAAAACCAGTTTAACCATTTTCAACAAGATTATGTGAAACATGAAAATAAACTAGCACTGGCAAAGCCAACTGATCTGACAGTGGTTGTCACTCTTTTGGTTTTGTCAGAAAAAAAATTTGTATTTAAATGTTGCCCAGTGCACAAAAATTGGTGCAATCTTGAACAAATAATTTCAAAGATTGCGAAGAAAAGGTACAATAGTGTTACGATTGCAATTTAATAGCGAACAGCAGTATGGATCGCATATTTGCATTTCTATTCCAGAACAAGTACTATCTGCATTAGGTATACTCCCAGTCCACAAATGCCCGCCAATCTCCCCACAGTGACCATTCATGTTTCTCTGAAAGCAATCCATTGGTTCCATACTTTCTCATATTTTCTCGGACAACCCTGACTTTGATACATGACACGCCTTTGCAGTGAAACTCAAAGCCACCCCACCTGCTAACATTAACCAGATCCTCCAATATCTGGGCCACACTTCATCTCCCGTAATCTGTAGTACAAGCCACTTGGCATCCAGAGGTACAGTGAGACCTGTGACTTGGGCCATAGTTTGTACCACCCCCTTCCAGTATTGCTGAATTATGGGACATTCCCAAGGAAATGGAAAAAGGACCCCACCATACAACACCCTCTAGCGCATAGATCTGAGTTTTATCGCCCCAGTAAGAATTTATTGTTGAGTGAGCTGCCAGGCATGGACCACTCTAACAAACATTGGCAAAAAGGAAAAAAAGTTATATGTACATGGTATATATCTTTGCATTAGTGGCTTTCATGAATTCACAAACATTTACAGAAGTAGACCAGGAAATCGTACTTCTAGAAAGTATTTGTGAACTGTATATTAGCATGAGCAAATACGCATGTGTAGATTTGACTGTGCAAAAATCTATTGAGTGTTTACTAGTTTACTTTCCCTCCGTTCACTTTTCCCAATCCTGGAAGAACTTCTACTTCTGCCCCTGTTAGGAGTAAATTTACAACGTTTCTCAGTATGTGAAAGGATTTGAGAAGAGCTGGTGAAAATCTTTAAAACATGCAAGGTATTAGGTTTACACAGACTCCAAGGCATTCTAGCCCTGGAACCATTTCTTACTGCTTTCTCCAGCCCCAATATGTAGAACTGAAAAAAGGTGGCAAAATAAGGAAATGTAGTAGGGCTTGAAATTGCTAATATTTTTGCCCTACTACAGTATTAGCCCCAGCATAATCCGATGCTATTATCAGAGCTCTTATTACATGGCACCAAAGGGACAAGTAGATATTTTCTTTTTTTGTTTTTTTACAGGACAGGTAGATTTAAGAGGCAACCTGGTCCATGGACAGGTAGACATTTTATTAAATTCCACACCCCATAGGATGGAAAAGGAGGGATCTGAATGTAGAGGTTGAAAAAATAAATGGTGCAATAGTATTCTGTTCCGTGTTGAGAGATGTTAAAAATGAGTTAACTTTGGAGATTCGGTGCAGGGCACATAGAGATTCTTTAAAGTAGCTAACAAATGTGGGTGTCTGGTCAGAAACATTCTGCAAACATAAGGCAGACCCAGGCGTAAAAAATGTTTGCTCACATTATTCCCTATTACTTAGCAGTGGTGTCACAAGACTGCAAACAAACCAGATACTTAAAGGCAGACACAGCGGCCGACTTTGAAATTGGAGAACCAAGTTTGATTCCTGGCATAGGCTCATCATCTGTGATTCTGGTCAAATTACTTAATTTCCCAGTGCCTAAAAAATAATGAATCTGACCTTGAGTAGTGTGATGTAATTCAGGGCTCATGCCAAGCGCTCCAGTGCCCTTGGGGCGAGTATGCACTTTATAAAACTGCAAAAATATCCAGTGCAAACAGCAGTGTTTTTTCACCTTTTTTTTACTCCCTGGTTATACATGAATTTGCTAGTGTTGTCATCTTGCCAGGCAGTTTTTTATGAGGGAAACGGACTGACCGGAAACACCCTGTCCTGTGACTCTTCAGCCTCTATCTCCTTTTTAGTCACAGCCTACTAGACAGGGCAGCTGTCTGGTTTGCTAAAGACATCTTGGGGACATTCAGAAAGCTGACCTAGGAATGCATTCTGCCCAATGCTTGCCATTGGCTTTGCGTTTTGTAACTCACATTTTCTTGCTTTACACTTGTTTGCTTTAATTGTTTTAGGCTGTCCAGCTTGAATTTGCACTTTTCCATGCCCAAACCTTATTTACAGTATCCTGTATTCAGTCTTGTAAACCTTGATCTTATGTCATCACATTTGCTGTGCATTCAAAGACCGAGGTCAAATGTCAAGTGCTGTCTTTCGAGTGTGCTTATTTACTTTTCTCTCTCTGACTACAAAGTGAGAGGATTTACGTGACAATCTTGCTGGATACTGGGGGTAGAAAAGAGTTTTCTTCTAGCATCAACAACATTTAAATGATCTGTGTAAGTATTTCAGAACATATTAGAATTAGGAACGTAAATGAAGCACATTTTTGTTATTTCTGGAGTGTGTTGGAAACAAATACTTTTAATATGATCAAAACAAATCATTACCCTAGGTGATGCAATTTCCACACATTTTCATCTGTGCCCTGTATAGTTTTATTAGTAAAACTGGATGTCTGTGCAAAGGTGTAATGGTCATTTCAATTGAAAATGTGTTGTCTGTAATGGCAGTCTGCTACCACACCGTGAATACTCCAATCTATGCCACTCCACTCTACACCACTCCACACCACTGTCCTCTACTCTGCACCACTCCACTCTGCAGCACAGCACTCTATGCCACTTCACACTACACCTCTGTACTCTATCCTGTACCACTCTACTGTGTGCTAATGCACTCTTTGCCATTTTACTGTACAGTGCTGCACTCTTCACCACTACACTCCACACCCCTCCTGGCAAGGACGCACCAATCTACTCTTCACAACTCCACTCTATGCCTCTGTACTCTACGCCACTGTGCAACACTGCACCCTACGCCATTACACTCTGTGGCAGTGCACTTATCGCTGTAACACACAACTCTTTGCCCCTGCACTCTACTCCTATCCACTGTAGGGCACTCGAATATACTCTACACCACTGCACTCTATGCCACTGCACGCTACACAACTTTTCTCCATTACACTGTATGCCACTCTACACAACTGCACTCTACCCTGCACCAGTCCACTCTATGCCACTTTACTCTGAAACAATCTACGCCACTGCACTGTACACCACTTTACTCTACACCACTCTACTCTTAACCGCTGCATTCTGTGCCAATGCACTCTACATAACTGCACTCTTCGCCACTGCACTCTACCACTGCACTCTAGGCCACTGCCCTCTACTCTGCATCGTTGTACTCTCTGGCACTGCCCTCTATGCTGTTCTACACCCCTGCACTCTGACACTCTGCTCTGTAGCACTGCACTCTTCGCCATTGAACTCTGTGTCAGTGCATTCTGTCATTGCACTCTGCCACTGCACCATACGGCACTATACTGTACTCTGCACCCCTCTACGCTACTCTGCCATTGCACTCTATGCCACTCTACTTTTCTCTGCACCGCTGCCCTCTGCATCACTCAACTTTGTCACTCCACTCTGCACCACCCTATGCCACTGCACTCTACTATGCACCACTCTAATCTTCACCACTGTGTTTTATGAAGCTACATTAAACGCTAATGTGCTAATGCCACTACAATTTATGCCACAATTCTCTGCAACACTCTGCACCTATGCACTCTACACCATTCCGCTCCACACTGTTTCACTCCAGTGTGTGCCTCTCTACGTGGCTCCACACTGCCACGCCAAAATACAACATTCCCTGCCACTCTACAACACTCTAATCCACTTTTTGCCATTCCACTCTACGTTTAGTCATGCTGAACAGCGGCCACGCTGGTGTACAATATGGCTAAAGCACATTGGTAAAGACAATAGCTATTGACTAGGCGAGACCTATTGGCTTTGCCAGCGCTTGTCACTTTTTTTTAGGTAACATATCATTGATGAAACTTGTGTGGCGTCAGAGCATTTGTTCGCTCTCCTGGGTCGATCCGCCCTGCGAGCTCACAGGTCTGATTTCATAGCACGTGTTTTGCTTTGAGCCCGGTTGCAGTGTCGCATTATATAATCCACTTGACTCATGTTGGGTACTCAAGGTGTGGTGCCCAGGAGGGACACGGGGCAGACCTGGCTGACAGGATTCGCTGCAGCTTTAAAAGCAGGGTGCGGCTCCGGCAACAGGTTACCGTACCCTGCTTCTGTGCACGTGAGGGCGGGGCCTACGTTCTACAAAGGCGGCTCAATTTTGGGGGTTTAGAAATGTGGAAAGAGTGTGCAATTAGAGAAGAGATTAAAGCCTGGAGATTAAGTGATAAACATGGGTAACGTACTACAGGGATAGGAGAAGGGCTGCAGCACACAGCGTCGGAAGAACGTGCATCGTTTACATCATAAATAAAATGGTGCTATTAACCGCTCGTCCTAAACGGTTTGCGCGACATCTGTCGCCTGTAGGCACCTGCATTATGTACACTTTGGTGGGCTCCAGGGACGGACAAGAAAAAAACTCAGCCGGTTTGCGATGTCCTCCCTTCCACCAGAACACCTTTCGTAGCAGTGCTCAAATGTCCGATAGCTTTTCACCGACACAGCTGATTTTTGGTTGAATGTTGTTAGAATATGATTGACTGTTAATTTATGTTGCACAGTGGTATGTACTCATGACAGCGATTCTGAAACCGAGTTTCCCCGTTTTTAGCTCTTGCCTTAGGCACCTGTAGCTATTTGTTGTCCACAGTCCTACTATTATAAAATTCTCCATGTAAGTTTAGAGTGGGCTTTGTTGCAGCCCAACTAAACTATTTGCTTATTGCATTTGGTTCTCGAGCATTGGCTTGACGTTACAAGTCACATCTTAACTATGTCTATTGGCTAGTGCCTCCCACCTCATTCTTTTGACTTATTGTGTGCCCTTCAACCTGTCGTCGCTTGCATTGCAGTACATACGGGGATATTTTATCACCACTTGTCCATGTGTGCTGTATAGTTTCCAGCCCTGAAGGCCCACCATCGCTTTCTTACTCCCCTGTTTTGGTCTCCATCACCACGTTGCCTTACCTCTTCCCCACTCATTGCTATTCCCTTCCAGTTGCTCCCCGCCGTTGGTTCCTCACTGCCTACCACCATGTTGCCATCAGTTTCCTGCCTGTCCACCATCTACTGGAGCCTGGACACAACAAAGATGGCTGCCCGCCTTTCCCGGGTTTTGATTTTTCAAATGTATATATAATTATGGTCCGGGCATTTGGAAAGAGAATACTGGTGGTGGCGCCCATCTTTGAATCATATCTTGTACTTTATTATTCGACCGTTGCTTAATGGCTGTCACCTTGCAGCTAGACGCCACATTTAGCTACACTGTGATGGCCATTTTGGAACGGTGCCACAATAAAAAGTGCAAATTACCATGCAGAGATGGCTACTTGTCATGCTATTAGCTTTACTAATGGTTGCTCTGCAGTTATACAAGTATTGGCAAAATTAGTATCGATGTGTGGTGTCTGGTCATATTTGAAAGCAAAAAAACGCCTAACCTGACTTTTCTTGCCACACAAATTGAAAGAGAAAAAACGAGCGCGATCGTGCTATGTAAAACGCAGCATGATTGCACTGCGTGAGAAAAAATATAAAAAGATAAAGTAGTGCAGAAACCGTGCTGAAAACATGGAGCCTCGTATGTTTTCAGTAGTTGGCTGGTGTGCTCAAGGAGGGCTAAAAACCGGAAAAGGCATGACACATGCATGCCTTTCACTGAAAGTGACAGGCATGACATGGGCGTGGTTAAAAGTCCAAAGAGATTACAACAGGGACAGAGCGCTTTTGTGCACGACCCTAAAAAGGGTACTGAACAACAACAGCTGCTGGTCCCGTCACTTTAAGGACTGACAGAAATCATGTTACCATGTGAACATCGGTGCTTAAAATGACCTTTTGGAACACAGCATGCCTTTTCATAAAGGTGCCACTGAAAAAAATTAGAAGCCAAAGAGAGATGTTAGCATCTCCTGTAACTTCTACATCTGTTGATCAACATGTTTTGTCCAACTACGGCACCCAAACTGGTCAGTGGCCTTCTTCAGGGCAAATTATCCTGGATGCTCTCCTTATCCTACTGAGTATATGTGTAAAGGTATAAGGAGTGATATCAGAATACAATACACTAAGTCTAAGACAGGTATACTTGCAGTTACAGTTGACGCACATCTACTTCTGTTGCACAGGGACATGTACCTGTCCTTCGTGTTATGGAAGTTTGCTGTGCTGCAACCTCCTGTACCTTTGCTGTGCCTTAATGAAGCTTTGAAAAGGACTTTCGGTGTTTAAAAAGAAATAATAATAATAATAAACACACACACAAAAAAAAAACCTTAATCCATTGCTGTTGTCAATGCTTGGCACACCCTGGAGGTGTTTCAGATCCCTCCAGATTTTGTATATCCTCCTTGTATGTGGCAATACTTGCCATGAACATGGAGATGAATCTGAAGGACTGCGGTGCATTTTTCAGGCTCTTCAACTGTGATGATGGTGTGTATGACAAATGCAACATAGGAGTGATGTTTACCAGCCTGATTAGGAGCTGATGTTCACTGGATTTAAATCTGTGCAAGCTTGGCCCCCATTCATGAACAGTCATCATGGTCATCATGTGTAAAAGGTTATCTTCACAGATCAGTAACTGAGAATATTTTCAGAAAATAGCTGTGAACATTTTCCCGTATTGCGATATTGTGTGTGTATTGCTTGCCAGTATAATTCTGATGGTATGGATTTCTCTTTCTGAATATGTGCACCTTTCCCTGCTATTAAGTGTAGTATCAATCAATCACGTAATTTATAAAGCGCGCTACTCACCCGCCAGGGTCTCAAGGCGTTGGAGAGGGGGGGGGGGGGGGAGCTACTGGTCGAATAGCCATGTCTTGAGGTGTTTCCTGAAAGTCAGGAGGTCCTGGGTCTGGCGTAGGTGGAGCAGTAGGGAGTTCCAGGTCTTGGCGGCGAGGTGAGAGAAGGATGTTCCTCCGGCGGTGGTGCGACGAATGTGAGGGGCGGAGGTGATGGCGAGGCTTGTGGAGCGGAGCTGGCGGACGGGAGTGTGGAAGGTGAGTGTCGTTGAGGTAGGCCGGACCTGTGTTGTGGAGGGCTTTGTGTGCGTGAGTGAGTAGTTTGAAGGTAATTCTTTTTTATATGAATAGGCAGTGTAGGTCTCTGAGGTGGGCAGAGATGTGGTCGCGGTGTGGGACGTCGAGGATGAGTCTGGCGGAGGCGTTTTGGATACGTTGCATTTTCGTTTGTAGTTTGGCCCCGGTTCCTGCATAGAGTGCGTTGCCGTAGTCCAGTCGGCTGCTGACCAGGGCGTGGGTCACTGTCTTTCTGGTTTCGACGGGAATCCACTTGAAAATCTTGCGGAGCATGCGAAGGGTGTTGTAACAGGAAGAGGAGACTGCGTTGACCTGCTGAGTTCAAGATAATTCCCAGGTTCTGTACTTGGGTGGTGGGAGTGGGTGCGGCTCCTAGGGAGGTAGGCCACCAGGAGTCGTTCCAAGCGGAGGGGTTGCTGCCGAAGGTGAGGATCTCTGTTTTGTCTGTGTTTAACTTGAGGCGGCTTGATTCCATCCAGTTGGCGATGGCGTGAAGTCCACTGTGGAGGTTGTTTCTTGCGGTTGTATTCAAGGAACACGTTTGATAGGCCCCAAACACTGCTTCATCCCATGCTCTGTTAGTTTTAGGCATGTCTGACTTGGAGTAGTAAAATGTTTTAAAAAAAAAATATTTTTATGCCACTCAACTGGTGGTGCCCACATCTGAAGTATCCTACCCAGGTCTGGAAACAACTGCTGGAGTATCTTAAGCAGTTCTGGAGCTCATATTTTGGAATATTATACCTACTACCCACTTATGGAGTTTACATGTCTAGGGACTCAAGCCGCAGCATCCAAGTTTGGTTTAGCAAACAGGTTTGAAGAGTTCTTCACAGCTTTCAAAGCAGTATCTTCAGAAGGATGAAGACAGATCAGACTGTAAAGGTTTGACAGTCCAAAGTGGTAACCATTTTTAAACTTGGCTTGTGTCCTCAAAGGAGAGACCTAAAAATCTAAGCAAGCATAAGCTGGAATAGAAAATTAAGTCCTATGATGGGTACTTTCACACTTCTAAAGGGCATAAACACCTTACAGGGAGGATGGGGATACAATCACACACAGTTTCAGCTTGAATACAGCTATAACTTGACGTTATTGCATTTATTTTATTTCGGAAATTTGGTAGTGGTTTTAAGCAGAACAGTTGCATTAATTAATAAACTAATAAAGGATATTTTGTGAAATCATTACCAGATAAAAAGCAGCACCAAAAAAGAAAAGTAAGGCCAGAATGAAGACCTGGGCGGGGTGGTGGATGTAAAATTCACATGGTTGAGAGTAAACATGCAACAGTCTTATAAATTAATGTTTAAAATGAGACAAGCCCAAAGTCATATTTCTAAACTATTTTTCGTATGCAGGCAGTGCCTCAGCAACACCAGGAGATACATAGGTCTAATGGCAGGTATGGCTCTCCCCTGCTTACTCACCGGCCTTCACCTGCAGCAATAGGGAGGAGTTGACGCAAGCAGACACCGCTCCAACTACCAATCCAGTGTGACCTTATGACTTAAAGTATGTAAGGTGCAAGTGTACTGAGCAGGTGATCTTTTTCTGTTGTGTAGAAACCACTGCACGCTCGTTTGTCTGTTTGACTCATCTCATTTTTGTAATTTTGATTTGACAATGTCGGTGGATAGCTTTTAGTTATGTATTACAGCTGACATATTATTTGACTCTGTCCGAGTAGCAATACATTCCGCCCAACGAAATGTTCTTCAGTATAACCCCCTTCGATGAACACAACGTTGGTTGTGGCTGCAAGTAACGTAAATCAAAAGAAAGCTTTCACGCCCAGATGCCACACCCCAGCAGTTCTATTGTTTTCATTCTTGGGACATACCTGGGTGTGGGCCTGAGTATCTGTGAGATTAGTAGGCCGCTGTAGCTGGGGCCCTGATAGCAGTGGTTGAAACCTGTAGTGTTCCCTCAAGAAAGGGGAGGCCCATAATCTGTTGTTTTATTTACTCTCGATGGTAACACAACCGTGCGTCATAGTTCACCCTGTCTTATTGACAGGGGCTCGGTTGGTAGATGCCGCTCCCTCTTGTACTGAGAACCAGTTAATGGTAGGAGGACGTGTACAGACTAGTCTGTGCCTTCGACAAGCCACTGTGATGTCACCAACCAAACTCACAAATTCACACTGATCCTCTTTGCAACACGGAAAACCTATAGCCAGCCTCTAGGCCGTGGTAGCTGGCCTCCTAAATTAATCAATATTTCTTCAGCATTCCGAAGTCTGTAAAAGGAACATAACTAGGGCCTAGGCTGGAATTCCTGGTGCAGTGTCAACAATTTTTTTTTTTTGTGTAAACGTATTTCCAAAAATATACTTTTTTCCGACTTTAGGTTTCTATTTTTCTAGTTCTTATTTATAGGCTTAAGCTGGTAATTGTAAAGATCCAGGTTGTGTTTTTACAATACTGACTTGAGTCACCGCTATTATTTTCAAGAGAATCTTTTTTTATTTTAGAAATTGCATGGTATAATGATTGTATCACAGTATCCACCAAACTGCATCACTTTGTTCCCTTAACCTCTTGGTTTGTTCAGTATAATGTACAGCTTTCTCCTGCTAGGGTTTACCCCCTTGATACTTTTTGTTACGTTATTCTACTGTAGACTAGTTTAGCATATCATCTGACTTTGTCTGAGCCTTTCAGATCATCTGGTTTACGCCTCCACCTGGCACTACGGGGACCGATCCAGTTCAGTAAGCAGCGGCGGCTGTCGCAAATCTCAAGGGGAGGGGGAATGGGGTGGGGGATTAAAAAAATAATAAAAATAAATAAAACGTACCTCTTCCTATCTCCGCCGCCACCTCAGTCCTCTTCTTCTGCATTTACTGGGACACCAGCGCAGGCTCCCCAGCAATCCTAGAGCTGCTTTCATGCTAAACCTAGCATGGGAGCAGCATCAAGATTGGTCTGTGTAGCTTGGACTGCTACTCGGACACTGCCCTGGGGTCTGTGCTGTTTCTCGAGCCCAGCTGTTCAACACAGCCAGGTTGGAAACCTAAGTGTGCATGTGTGTTTGGCCAGCCTAAGATGGCCGGCCAAACGTACATGCGCACTTAAGTGCACTCTCTGCTCCTCCGCCTCCCCTCCCCCGTACCCCAGCGTATATATAGTTTTATTTTTCAGCTCCTGGCTTAGCCAGGAAAGAGACGTCCCTTCGCCATTGCGAAGGAGCTGCCCCTGTCAGTAAGACTTGCTGATTTAACAACAAGACCAGCTGCTGACGTGGAATCGCAACATTTCCAAACATCGCTGCTACCTCTGTATCTGCAAAATGCTGTGTGGCTGCTCACTGCCATTGGGAGCCCTTTACAAACCAGCCTTTCAGCTTTGTCAGTGCTTGTTTTATTTTTTCTTGGCTATTGTGAAATATATTCGTTGTTGGCTCCTCAACAATATAAAAAAATTACATTGGAAGAAACACAGAAGCGTGCTTATATCCAAACACAGCCACTGAAGGAATATACTTTGCATGTGGACGTGCTGCTTGTGGAAAAAGAGAAAGCTATCACTCGCCGTGAATTTAGCCAGTGGCTGAATTGTGCTGACCCATTACAACCTGTAGTATGCTGTAATGGGTACAAGAAATATGAATGTTGTAGCTTCAGACCAGTGGAGGGATACAGCTGGCTGAGAGCCCCCATAAATAAGTATATATTATTTCACTAAAATCAAAAGGTCTACAGTAATTCTAAACCTAAAAACAAAAACAAAATTAAACCAGAGGTAAAACGTTTTTTGTTTCTAAATAAACTTTAAATCTGCAATTTAAATCTCACTGTGACTTCCATTGGTAAACGTTTAGATTCGGAACATGATTTTCCATTACTCCCCCAAAAAAAAGTGACTTAAAAATTACTGCTTGTAAGATCTCTAACCTCATAAATCCACTTGAGCTGTGACAAATGTCCTCTCGCTCCCCACTCATTCTCTTCAGTTGGGAGGCTTGTGAGTTTAATTTTTTTAATCCAGAAGTAATTTCCAATTTACAGTATCACTTTACACAGACAAGATAATGTAAGCAGTGTACATCCAAAAAATTAAAAGGCCTACCAGCCTTCAGCATCTCTTTATTTAGCAATAATTATTTCTAGGATCCCAAGGCTCTGTAATTTTGTTTTGGTGGCACTTATGATTGGACCTTTACCAGTTTTAAAGGATGCACAGAAGCCTGAAACCCAGGAGTTATGAGAGGGATTTTAAAGGGCCTACATCCTCCCTTATTACGCAGTGGCGGTCGCCATTGTGTAGTTATAGTTAGGGCAGAGTTTCCATAGGAAGAGCATTTTTATTTTACTACTGACTTTAGCACAGATTGAGAAATTTTAAAAACCTAAGAGTTCATCCACTGCAGCTCCTTCTTGGAAAGTGTGGGGGGTGATCTGTCAGTGGGGGAGTTATCGGACTATGATCTAAAAACCCAGAAACCCACCGAAAAAACAAAGGTTAAAGTGGCGTTATAGATGGGTGTGGTAATAAGATCTTACCTGACATTTAAAAAATAAAAACATTTTTAAAAAAGAGGAAGTCACTGAAACAAAATCTAGGGTTAAAATGAGGTTATAGTTAGGAATGGTTATAAAATCTTAGGTAACGTTAAAAAAAAAAAAAAACTCCTAGAAATTCACTGAAAAAAACAAAGGTTTAAGTGAAGTTATAGCTAGTTAGTGAAATATTACTGAAATTCACCAGTTAGTTTATTGTGCTAACTGTGACTTGCACCCCTTCCGTGTACTGCTTGTGACCTCACATATTACATTACTCATGAAATGTTAAATGACAGCATTGATGAAATAATTGATGAAATCATCCAATGATTGTCACAGTTTGCTATATGCGTTTCTAACTGGAAAATTTTCAGCAAGCTACACCCTGACCCAATTTTATGTCACCTATGTAGTGCTAATAGGTGTAGCCTTTCCCAGTATGCAGGACATTCAGCATATCTGTGAAATTACCTACATTTAGTAGATATAATTTGCTTTTAGTGGTAATTTGGTGCGTAAGAAACTTAATGACTCAAAGACGTCATTGCAAACAGCAACCTATTAACCCTTGAATACCATTCAAAAAACTGTTTGTTCATTATTTACATTAACAATGTGTGCTTGTTAAATACCTCCCCTGACTTAGAATTTTAAGTCCACACCTATACATTAGTCAACGTTAAGGCATGCACCTTGGCCCTATGGACTTCCCATTGTAGTTTTTAAAAGTACCCTACAGATTCCTGAAATGAGCCGAATGGCTTACACAATTAGAACAATGCTTGCAGTCATGCTGAAACTTGAACGGTCTGCAAGTTAGTCACCCATACACTGTACCTTCTACAACAGTGTTTGTCTCCAAATTGTCAGTGAACTAATGGAAAAAATCTGTGCATTTTAATGTCCAGATCATATAGAAATTGTCAATAGCACTAAATGAGAACTCTTAAGCATCCATTTGTGCACAGAAATCCACTGATGAATAATGTATTGTAAGGAGAATCTATAATTTGACACACGTTTTGCCATCAGACCTTTGATTTAAGCCACAGTCTACTTAAAAGGTATGTATGGGACTCACACTAGTTGCACTCGGTCTTTACCATGTTCAAATTAAGTACTGCTTGCACACTTGTGGTTATACTGTGCCCCATAGAAATGTTACCATACTAAATTGTTCTTGACTCCTTGTCTACAATATTTTTATTTTGTGCCTGCACACATGTACATCCAATCTATCCTATAAATGTTTGTGGACACTTTACTACCTACTTTGTTTTAAAAAAATGATCTGGTTGTTTATAGATTAAATTGAGAAGCAGTAGTTTGAGTGATGTCAACAATGATGTAATCTAACATTTCATGAGTGATTTAGTATGTGAGGTCATAAGCAGAGCAGCAGATCATGCTAGGGTCCAAGTTAGTGCTAGGTAGCCCTGTAAACTATAATGGGTGAATTTCAGTGTTATTTTTGGTTTTTAAAAGTTTGTTTTGTACATTTCAACACCTAACTATAACGTCACTATAACCTTTGGTTTTTTCCATGATCTTCTATGTCTTTTTAAACCTACGCTAAGATCGTATTACGATACGTAACTATAGCATCACTGTAAACTGTTTTTTTTTTCTTTCAGTGAATAATCAATTTATATAACTTGTACTTAATCCATATGAAAGACTCTAAGGTCCTTTGCCTCTTGAATGTTGTCTACATTGGAATTTGCTGTGTTTTTGTTTACTGAAACAAATTATGCACGCTCTTCACTGACACTAGGTAGCATGTTTCATCCGTGGGCTCACCTTGAGCTCTTTTTTAGGAATATGTGTGAGTACTAGACATGATAAGAGATCTTGAGGATGAACCTAAAATTTGTATTGGCCCAAACTACATTTTATTGGTGGTTATCTAGCACAGGAATAAGGTAAATAGGTAGACGAGGGTTTGTTGGGACCCTACATATCTGTCTCATGAGGGCATAATGTTTCTGCCCTCTGTTACACGCCACCACAGTTTGGGCCATTGGTCACAACCAGTATTTAATCCTATCCTTTACCTGGAGAGTCTGCTAACCCTGACTGTTTTTGTATTATGTGGTGTAGCGAAAGTGGAAAAATACAGCATGTCAGCCATCGCGAACAGACTGCTTAACCTCCTCAGAGAAGTTCTATTATCTGAGCTGTCTGCTGTTCACCTGCCCAAACCTGGGCAGTTGGAATACAGCTTTTAAAGCAGTTCTACGTGCACCTGCCTTCACTTTCATTTGTCAAAAGATCTTTTCTGATGTAGGATCATAAAGCATATTTTCCATCTTTCATGTAAAGACTGCATTCCCTGCAAAGAGGACATTATAGAACTGGCTCAACATTGGTGGGATAGGGAGAACCTACACCCTACTCACCAATAAATATAATAATTAATATTTTATATAACACCGCATGTAGCTGAATCCGGCTTAAGAGCACATGTTGCCATAACACGACAGGCATGGGGCAGAGGTTGACATTTACCTATGGATTTGCAACAACTGGTTAATATAATATTTCTTCATTGGCTGCTACTAAGGCTGAAGCTGGACTTTTAAAGGTTATCAGATTATTTCTAAATCTAACATCATTTTGTTGAGTCAGCACTCTTCCTGGTCCGCTTGATCCTCCTCCTAAACAGTTTGCTACAGGGTGTTAACGTCAGTTGAAGTTCATTAGTCCTTAAGGACATTGAAATATGTTTTGTAAATAGCAGTGGCTTGGATGGCAATCTGCATTTTTCCATGGAATACAGACCACCAACTGAGAGTATTCAGATTTGGTGGCGCCAGGCCATCTATGTTGGAACTTGATATTTGCTTGGCTGCATGGCTTTGGGTAGTCTGTAGGTCTGCTGGTCTTTGTGGTGTATATGGTGTTGCAGTAATCCATGAAAAATCATTCTGTTGTGATAACAAGTTGAACCTTAGTCATTCGCTTAGTTGTTACTGTCTATCGACTGATGTTTTGCTGCTGTTGATTGGGGGCTGAAGGGTAGTGCTGAGTTCAACAGTTCTTCTAGATCATGGGTACTCGCAAACATTTTCCCAGGGGCCAAAAAGTTTGGTCTGTGACGTGCATGGGGGCCGCATTGATGCCAGGGCAGTGGGGGTCGAGTGGGGTGGCTGGGGGGATTGGTGGCAAGGTAGGTGAAGGAGAAGCAAATTATATACATCTAGTGGCTGAAATAAACAATGGGAAACCAGAAAACCTGGAACTAATCCCGGCTTATCCACTTTTCAAAATTGTGTGATCCTAGGCAATTGTTTAGTCTCACTTTCCCTCCTTTTTCTGCATTATCCCATTTAAGATGACCTCAAAATACATGATTCATGGTGTGCGCTGCACAAAACCTGCTTCTATGTTTGATTTATTAAAGTGTAATGTTGTTCATGTATGATAGGAACCCAGGCCACCCAGAAAGCGCACACACCAAGTGACTTGTCTCTTTAATTTACTATTGGTGGTGTTCTCAGGGTAAGGGAAATAATTAATGTTTCCAAATTTATGTTTCAAAACTATCACTTTTAAATGGATACATCTCAATGCGCTGATAAAATAAATTGTACTAAGGCGAAAAGGTTCTGCATGCTAACTAAATACACATTTTTAATTTTGAAGAGGCTATCTTAGCTTTACACTTGTGTTGCAAGATGTCTTTAAAAATGAAGGCGTTTCTAAAGTTAAGTGCAGGAGTCCCTAGTTACTTCCTTTCTTTAACACCAATTGAGCTTGAAATAAATGATTGTGCGTGTATTTCATATATTTATTGTTAGTGCAGAGTCGGGCAAACAGCTGCCCAGTATCCTGTTGCTTGAAGGGCCGCATGTAAAGGTCAGAGGGGCTGCATGAGGCCCCCGGGCCGTACTTTGAGTATCCATGTTCTAGATGCATGGTGTCATTAACTGATCAGGGGTTGGTGCACATGCGAACAAGAGCAGGCAAATAAGAAGTGGTGATAGTTGGTTATGCCCACCTGATGGTTTTCCGATTTGTGTTCATTTAGAAGTAGCAGGTTGGTGCATCTAACTTTCATTCATTCTGAGGGAATCAATGACTTTCCTTTTCTGGACTGCATGGTTTTTGCCCCATTTGAAAAAGAACGCCCGTGCTAGCGTGGATTTTAAGATCTAAGGCTATTCCTGTTGTCAAGAATAATGAAGGCGTAAAGGTAAATGAGAGGTCATGTGACACTGATGCCGTGCTGAGGGATGGAACCTCCACCAAGAGAAGTGTACTTGTGGTGACTGTACAGTTTTTGCATATAAGATCCATACATGTGACAGTGCCTCACACCGATCAGACCGAAGGTGTCCCCTTGTTGGAAGTGCACTGATGCCAAGTTCCATTTCCTTGGCTAATGAGGATTTAATAAGAGCACAGGAGCGCGACGCTTTGGACGCTGCAGGCCCAGCCCCTGTCACGTTCAGTGCTAAGAAGAAGTGACGTGGGAGGCAGGTTTGTTGTAGCCTGCAGATTTATTCTGTTTACCTAACTCGTAAGTCAACCTTTGTTTGTCACCCAAACAGGTTTTCACTTCCAGATGAAATAACTGTGTTAAACCTAATGGCAAGTAGTGTATTTCCCACTCCTGTTTGCAGGTTGGTTTCCTGGCAGGATGGACTTTGCATATATGGTTTGTGTAAGTTCTCCATTTTTGTCGTGAATTGTACGGCTCTTTATTTCATTATTTTGTGTTCCTCTTCTGCTTTTCAAAAGGTCTGCTGTGTGCAATCTGATCTATTGACTCACAATGCAGGACTTTATTTTTCAATGCACTGGAGCTAGCCCCTGTCACGTTCAGTGCTAAGAAGAAGTGACGTGGGAGGCAGGTTTGTTGTAGCCTGCAGATTTATTCTGTTTACCTAACTCGTAAGTCAACCTTTGTTTGTCACCCAAACAGGTTTTCACTTCCAGATGAAATAACTGTGTTAAACCTAATGGCAAGTAGTGTATTTCCCACTCCTGTTTGCAGGTTGGTTTCCTGGCAGGATGGACTTTGCATATATGGTTTGTGTAAGTTCTCCATTTTTGTCGTGAATTGTACGGCTCTTTATTTCATTATTTTGTGTTCCTCTTCTGCTTTTCAAAAGGTCTGCTGTGTGCAATCTGATCTATTGACTCACAATGCAGGACTTTATTTTTCAATGCACTGGAGCTTAAATTGGGTTTTGGTTCCAAACAGCCCCTCGTTTCAGAGGTGTTTGCAGTCTATTGACTGAACAACAATGAAACCTCTGGTCACAGAAAACAGAAATGACATCTTTTCAGGGGAAATGTAGATGTACAGTTTAACATGCAGAACTATTCACTGTTTTATTTTACTTTTAAAGACGCTATCGTTTGAGGAGCTTTTGTAAAGTAGAAACATTAATTTAGCAGCATAGTCTGCATTCCTTATAACCTTGAATTGGGGACAGGCTGACGGCTGAAATCCGGCTGCAGTAGAGATGTTACCGTCTGATATTGGGGTCTTACGATAAGTCACATTAATAATATTACATTTCATCGAACCTAACATCGGTCAGTCTGTGATATCACTCCAGGACCCTGATGTCTGATTTTGACATCATTCCATTAACATGAACCTCAGTCTGTCTCTCCTGTGGTTGGAAGTCAGTTGGAGAATTCGCCAGGGCTCACCTTGTATTGAGGGGCAAGCTTTTACAAATACGCTGGTTCCTCTCCAGAAAAGGCTCTGGAAATCATGCACAGTACCTGAAATTTAAAAGGTTGCAGATGCTGTTCTTTTGTTCTTTCTAAACAAACGTTATTAGTTCTGTATCTAAATACAGTGGACTGTCAATGCAGATATTCATTTTTTGAAGTGTGCTATTTTATTATATTCACCTAAAAATATAAAATACACACAATACTAACAAATAAAATATAGTCAATATGATATTACAACAACAAAATAAAATGGTAAAACCCAAGCAGGGTTCCAAGATATCGGGATGAATATATCCAAACATCTATATTTGACTTTTAGGTGTGGTAATTTGCTGGGTTGCTGGTTATTTGTAATCTCTGAGTGGATTCTGTGACTTCTCAATCCCAGTCATGCATTAAAGTGTGTATTTTATAATAGAGTGGATACTCTTCTTTTTCTGAACTCTGGGAATTGCCTACACACCATAGCGTGCCCTTCCTCACATTCTATCTTGATGTCCTACGCACCTAAGGGTTTCTTGTAAGCAAATGCTTAGTTTCTGGTCACTGCTTCCTTGTAGTAATAATTGGCATGTGCTATCCTACAAATGTACTTCCTTCTGAATATGATGCTGGTCACTAGCTATACACAGTGTTGTACTGGTCACAAAACCATCTGAACCTGGGAAATTATCTGTTACTGCATCGCCTTGTCACTTACATGTTCTAGATAATCTGTGTTTGCAAATAGATGGTATGTTGTGGCAACATTGAGACAGAACTGCTCTTTTGAGATGAAGCTTTCTCTCCAGTCACTCCATTGTCACGTGGTTTGTGACATTGCGTTTGTGACATAGTGACATTCAGCAGTAGTGAATATGCTCAGTTGTTGCCGGGTATCTTCCGAAAGGCCTGCCAAACTTACTTTTAAGAGAGCTGCATCAGTTCCAGATTGTCCTCATAAGGTATATTTAGATACAATGTCTAGTGGTTATCTTGTATACACTAGGTACACTGTTCCACATATACTCCACATGTGCGAGACGCCGTGTCGGAGGGTAGGTCCTTAGTAACGGACCTGGCGAACAACCGTGAGTAGAGCCGTGGTTTCGTATCAAGCTAAGATACGACTGCCCAACGTATTACTAAACTTTATTTTTCTTTGGGCACATCGTGCGCCTTAATACTTTCCGAAGTGACATTATTATTTCGCTATAACAGGCATTCTGAAATAGAGAAATATATAAATAATTTTTGGACACACTATTGTGAGCACTTTTCTTTGATATCTGCTTTTATCTGTGTGGCACTTTTGCTGTTTTGCACTGACTTGTATTAACTTTTTGGAGCATTTGCATTAAATATGTTTTTTTTACTAATACAACTTACGCACCAAGTTACTGTGTTACCCATGTATGTTATCAACACCAACCAAGTACCACTAATATTGCGCACCCACAATAGAGCGCATGGTGCTACCGATATGATTGTTATATTTTAATTACATGGTAATTTTGTGCTGGTTGTCAATTTATATTTACCAATAGGTAGTGTTTCCAAGTCCCCGAAACGTGCCTCTTAAGGAGCCTTTTCCTGATTGGGGGATGGTAAGCCCATTTCTCTACATAATGACTGCTTGATCCACGTTATGAGAATAGCACACCTACACCATAATATTCACAACAATAGATATTATCAGGTGTACGTATATATAAATTTTTGTTTTGAATAAACCCTTCTCTGTCCCCTAGGGCGACCTGACAGTGACGTAGCCAGTTTACTTGAAGTGTAAGTGACCTGTATATATATTCATTTTTCGTCACTTTTTTCGTTTTAATTGGAGAAGAAATTATATAAAATTTTCTTTTGGTCCTGATGAAGCGTCACCGGATCCTGTAGGACCACACGACGCGAAACATGTCGACCCCCAACTTGTGGGTACTGTTAAAATTACAGACCCCGTTATCTTTTTGCTCTTTGAAAGTAAGTGAGCATCAACACTCAGTTTATTACTTTCTTTTGATTTTAATCTTGGTCTTCATCTTAGTATATTGTTTAAAGTTATGAAACAATTCTTAGGATGAATAACCAATTTTAGTTTCACATTCTTTTTCTCTCCGAGCGTTTGCTGGTGCCTGAATATAGGCATAACTGTCTGATTATCATCAGCACAGGACGGCTGAGTGCTCCCCTTTTCAAGGGGAGCCCGTCAGGCGTTGCAGCGCCGGCCTGGCGAGGAGCAATTCCCAATGATGATGCTAGTCATCCATTGTGATGCTTGAGGGCTTTTGCTCCTGACACCTCTGGTGCCCTAGGCTACTTGAGTATATGTGGAACAGTGTACCTAGTGTATATTAGATTATTGGGAGACTGTACACTGGACCAAATAATCTCCTGGTCCCTCTCTTCCTTGTTTCAGATAGTGGTTATCTTGAACATATGGCATGGTTCTGGCGCTTCTGGATCTACGTTGGACATCCCTATTTAGAGACTTTGATTTCGGTTTCATAGCCCTTTAAAGAAGGTGTGATCATCTGCTCCTGAGATACCTTGATGAGTCAATCATTTACAGTTAAGATTTGAACATGATCTACAGGTTGCAGAATCAAATCCTGGAAGTCAGTTTCCAAGTCTGATGCAGTGAGAACTAGCATTGTTGAGCCAATTTAACCATGTATTAAGATGTAAGCTAAGTGTTGTCTCTGTAAGTATGAATTGCTATCTACTGCTGTGAATGGTTGGTGGGTTAGCAGCCTCCTGTAGAAGGCACTGGGGGATAGGCCCTATTAGTGCTAAAATGGCAGCTCTTAAACTGCTAGCTGGTCAACAAAGCCAGTTAGTAAGCAATAAATGTTTGTTGAATTTACACTTATAAGGAAATACCTGTGAAGTCCTGGTGAGTGCTTAATGAAAGTGTAAGTTCCAGTGTGTGACGAATCTAGTAATATTGTTTGATGTCCTCGGGCTGCATGCCAACACCCTCTGGAAGGCTGACTCGCAGTAGAACTTCTCCGGGTGGTGTAACCTCTTCACACGATCAAAGAAATGCTAAGAGGTTACTGCATGTAGCAAACCTTGGTATTTTTGATTTGTTATATGCTAGGTCTTTGGAGATCAAAAAGCAGGATCCACATAGAGTACTTTTTATCTTTGGTCATGCTGAGGTGCTGATGTCCCCTCCCAAAGGTTTGATAAGAGGATTAGGCAGTCCAACGACAAGATGGCAGGAAACTACAAGATGTCTTCAATCAGTTTGTAAATTCAAACCGCTGCATAGCAGCTGCGGCTGCTGAAAACTGGATGTTGATTGTGGTGGATAAATGTATCTTTAAATGTCCACATGGCTGCCAGTCATGCCCAGTGTAGCGATATGGGTTGGCACCTGTACCAGTGTTTACAGGCATCTGTGCTCTGTTTTATTGTGTGTTTGTGAGATGTCCTTTGTGGTTCCTGGTTAGGGCGGAGTCAGGAGTGTACTGCACTGATGTCTGAGCCCCATTGTCTCTGCGCGTGGGACTTGTAGTGTCGGCTGTGTTGGCACCCCTGGGTTTCTCTATGGAAAACTTTGTTGCTTCTCTCATTGCTGTCTCCAACTGATTTAGAGGCTATAGAACCTACTGATACATGAATATCCAGAGGGACCCCATCCAGATCACTTGAGTGCCTGGTAAACCAGTGCAATGTATCACTGGGATCCATCTGGATCTGAAAGCTATTTATAGAGCAAGATTGGTGATCTGGGCTGGCCCCAGTGAAGTATGGTGAAATTGTCCCAATGTAACTTGTTAACACTGGGACACATACAACAGAGCGTATATGATTCCTGCTTTCTGTTCTAAGCAGCAATCCTTTCAGGTGGTGAAGGAGCTTTTTTTGTTTCACTTCCGGGTGGGCCCAAAACAAAGGCTTGAATGAAAGGGCCATCCGCCTCTTTTTCTTCTAGTATCATCCTGGACGAGAGCTGCCTGGGTTCTAATTTTTAGATGCCAATGAAATGGAGGAAAACAAAGGCACACAGCTTGTTGTCACTGAGGAGGAACGATGACTTGGAGGCAGGTTTTTTATTTTGTGCAAACCCTGCATATAAGAGATGCGTTTGCTGTTAAGTATGTCAAATGTGGCTGTTGTATGAGTAATTACACTAATCATTTGAATAGCATTTACTAATTTATTTTTGTTCATTTAATTCATCCATAGTGCTGTCATACTAATGTATGGTGCTGGCGTGCTTTCCATCACATACATATTATGCAGAGATTATAAATCATACAAGTGCGCGAGTCAGGGCACGGGAAATGTCACATAAGGCAATGAAGGAATACAAGGTTTAAGAGTCACATATCACCCATAGTTGCAGGCATTTTATGTAAAGAGTCGAAATAAATGCAGAGTTGGAACTCAAAACGTAACCGAGTGATAGAGGCTGTCTGTACTAGTAAGACTTTATTACCTCCCAGAGGAATCCTTTCAACAACCTTAGAATAGGGAAAGATTGAGGAAAAATACAAATCTAAATGCTTGACCTGCAGTTTGCATGCAGAAGAACCTCGATGTCCGTTCTTAACTCACTGAGCTATAACAGAAGGATTTTGACTTATGAACTTCAAGTCACAAAAGGTTCTCCGTGTCAAAAGCAGTAACCCTCTTATCTCTTTACGTGAAATAAAAATCTGTCACTTGCATGTTACACGATGTCCTTACAGCAGAGACATTAGCCTTGTATGCCATTTCACATGTTAAAACTATGACTATACAAAACACAGCTTTCCAGCAAGTGCATTAACCATCAGAGTTATCTTACTTTTATTTTCACCTGGAGGTTGTTGGGCACACAAAGAGCTTTGAAGCAGGTGACGTAACCCCTTTAAATTATTTTAAAATGGAGCCTCATGTTGAGCAGTTAAGTAATTCAGAATACATTTACTGTCACATTTGTTCTTCTTGGCTATTTCTTTGCAGCAAGGTTTTGTTTTTAAACATAAATGTGTACGTTGACTGCCGACATCTCTTCATGGCTACCCCCTTTTGACGCCGCCGCTTTTCCTCTGCCACGCTTTGAGCCCTAATGTATGGGTTCCATAGGCTTTTTCAGCCCCAGCACCGCTGTAGATGCTGGCCCACCTGGTGGCGTTTGTCCTGCTAACTGTTGATGTGCTGGGAGGGGGCAGGGGTTCTTATCTTACAGAACATCTGTCGTTTGCATGCCCTGTTGTCGCTGCCTGCTGTCTCTGATTACAAGTGACGTTAAAAGATGACAACAGTACCAAGAAAATGTGTTTACCGTTTAATGCAAACATTTGTTTTTACCCTTGTCCAAAAAATGCACGATAGGTTTAAGCAAATACCTCTGTGACTGGAATTATGCAAGTGTTTTACAATTTTTCATCATTGGTTTTATTTATTTATTGAAACAAGTATCATCAATTCGTATCCCTTTACAGATATTGCTTCGTGTCTGTAGGCACACGTGGCTTCATTTCTAATGGCCCACGTATGAAGAAAGGACAGACCACCTTCTTGAAACTAAAACCAGCGGGTGCCACTGGCGCCTGTGTAAATATGTTCGCGCTTTGCATTTCTAATGAAGACAGATCTTTTTCTACTGAAGACGGATTGTGAATTTTAGTCTCTTTTTTTCGTGTCATTTTGATATTCTGAATAATCTCTGATGGTGTCTCTGTAGGGTGTCGGGCGCCTTACAGCTGGTTCTGTGATGTGTTAGAAATTCTTCTAGCAGCAGTTTAAAAAAAAGGAAGGAATGAGAAAAGTCAGAAGGTAGGCAAGGCACTGAGATACACACACGTATTCACTGCCTGAATTACACAATGGATTCAGTGCAGCCTTAACAATTCCAGAAGTCAGGCAGTCAGGGGAGGGGGCGGTAATTACCCTGGAAACTCCCTTGTGGGACTCTGACTTGCTTGATGACCTGAAATGCTTACTGGGCCTCTGACAATGGAACCTTATAAGCATTTACAAGGTGGGAAACCTAAGAGGTCCTGGGAGGATGCTAACATTTGAGGAACTACGAGAACAGTTCGACTTTTTGTACTCCCAGAGATTTAGGTACCTTCAGGTAAAACATGAGTGGTCAAAATGCACAACACACCTGGAAGAACTGCCTAAAGAAACCCCATTGGAATACAGGGTCCTGCCCCCGTTGCCATGCAGTTTCACAGATTCACCCAACACTCACCCCAAAATAGTCTACAGCCCTTAGACAAGCTAAATAAACAGGTTGGAGCAGGACCTAGGGACTATTGAGGACCAAGACCTGGAGACGAGGCATGCAGGTATCCTAGGAAAGTAGCAATCCGAGCGGGTTTGAGGCTCATACAATTTAAGATACCTCACTGGCCATACTATACATGTACCAGCCTACACAAAATGGGTAGGAACCTCACCGATAGATGCTTTCTTGGTTGCAGTCAAAGAGGAACAATGATGCACATCCAGTGGGAATGTCGCAAACTGCAGGCCTTCTGGCTGCACATAGGAATCCGCTTGGAATAGGTGTTGGGACACTCAGTCGACCTAACAGCACTGTTGGTATGCTTAGTAATGTCGGGGGGTCATACAGTTCCCCGGTACACCTCGTTATGTTCTGTAGTGTAGCACTGTTTGGGGCCAGGAGGGAAATCATACAGTTTTGGGGCTGCGGAACAATACCCGGCACAACTCAGTGGGCCCATGGATTGACTGTCGGTGCATGAAGGTAGAGAGAACTGTACAGTAAGCACCAGGGTGCCCTGAAGAAATTCGACAAAATGCGGGTTGTGGAATGGATGCATTCTTGATACAGACAGGTTCCCGAGATCCCAATGTTTATGTACAATGATTATGTACGGTGTCCCTGTACACTACCAAAAAACGAATACAATAAAAAAAAAAAAAGCAATTACAGAACTCACTAATCCGGTAACAAGTGACATAACATATAAAGGGTCACTCCACTAATAAACGCAACTTTCCCAGTTGTGGCTACTGAATTGCCGGGAATACCTTTCTATTTCTAAAGTGGCTCTGAGATGAGACACTGAGCCATTCGTGTTTTTATTTTTGACCCAACATCACTTAAAATGCTGGCACTTGTAGGCCGATGCCTATAATCCCAGCTACAAGACCCAGAATGCAGTTTAAAAGCCATATTGGCTGACCACCATATTTGCCACGTTGCCACAAGGACGCAATAGGCCTTTCTTTGAGGGCCTGGGGATTAGGCAGTGCTGCCCTCTTGAAAGTACATTTAGTATCTGCAGTTAATCTGCCAGCATAATAGGACGTTTTGGTTTACTTTGCTGCTTCAGTCGTTTTTTGAATAACACATGAAGGAGTTGTGCGACATAAGGAGAAAAGTGGTGGATCCTCGGTGCACGTGGAACATCGTGGGGACCTGCAGTTCCCAAAGGCACTCACATGTCTTGCCCATGCCAGTTGCGGCAAGTGAGGTATTATGCAGTGGAAATGGCGATCATGTACCTGAGACAGGCCAGCTCCAGCTGATTATCGCAGTGTTTGAAGCAGCCTCAGCCTGTTTAGTTAAATATAATCCCTGACGCTATTCGCGCTAGAGGGCGAGAACAGTTTAAAGAAGGTCAATATATGCAGGAATACCAAACCAAAGTATCATTAAAATGCATTATTTCCTTCCATATTCTGGTCAAAAGTGGTTGTACCCTGGGAGAGCTGCTCATTTCACAGAAGGGCTGGTGAAGGCGTATGTCCTCACTAACCTATAGTTAAAGATCTTTTTTGCAGAAGTTATTTTCTTTGTAGAATTATTAGACCAAAAAGAACACCGTTTATAGTTTAGTCGCCACTAAGATGCCTTTCTTTTTAGTTTTGATGTGTATGGCACGTGCACCATTTGTGTCAAACATATGCAAAATTGTACATAATCTATGGTATTTTTGGGTCAGCCTCTTCCAGCCATTGACTTCTTTTGCCTTAGGACCTTCAACCATTGGCTTGGCGACATATTCATTCTAATTTTGAATTAGCACACAATAATATTGTGGTATTACAGTTTTTCTGGTGCATTATGCACCCTTCCTGCTCTGCTGTAATGCATCGGGGACCATTTTACAGTCCGAGAGCAGCAAGACACCACTGGTGAGCGAGACCAACAATAGCATTTGAGAAATGGATACTACAGAAACAGCGTGTTACTTTGTTATGTAGCCTCCATTTTTCAGATGCTTTGTCAGCACACTCCCTCCTGCCAGTAAACAAACATGCTTGGGCAAAGCTATACAAACTTCAAACTTATTGACTTTGATCGTGTTTGTTTTTCATGAAACCTGTCACACTTGTCCCATTTGTCCCATTTACTTCAGTCTGCCTGGTACACAGGAGTGTTAGCTTATCAACCTTAGTGCTGCTGGTATGGTGCTCAGAGGTAGTTCTCGGGTCATTGTGGTGCCTGGTGGGCAAGTCATAGGTGATACCCATGTTGCCACTGTGGGCTGGGCATGCAAAGGATAGAGGATGCTTGATCTTTGACTCTTCCTTGGTAACTGTGCTTAAGGAGATGAGGATTAGCTCTGCCACAGGTGGTGTGAAGTTTGTCTCCAAATGCAATGTACTCAAATGTTATTCCACTCAAAGCTCACTGTTCAGTCAGAGGTTTACTTAGTACAGAAATGGCTCATTAATAAATGTTTAGAATTGAGCACCCAAATAAAATAAGGAAGTTTCTAGCCCTTACCAGTTTTGACGTTGTACAGCTCTCAACACAGACGGGAGCTACTACCCCCTTAAAAAGAAATCAGCCAATTATATCCTATAATCCAGTTTTATGTATAAGTTATTTCTGGTCTGGCACAGTGGATACCTGAAGGAGGTGTCTAAGGTGTCAACGTTGCCTGTGATGGATTTTTGTGGGTAGACTTTGCTGTTATGAAAATATGGAATGTCTTGTTCAGTAGTAGTCGGCCGCGCTCCGGCATAAACCTGTTATGATCTTCATATACCAGGTTCATGATTATCTTTAACAGCCTCTTTGCCAACACATTTGCCAGGATTTTGGGGCCAGATGTACTAAGGGGTTTTATCCATTCTGTGTCTATGGGAAAATGTTCGTACATTTGGCCCTTGGTCTCTACGTTAAGTAAGGAGATGACCGACACGATTCACATTTGTCCGGTGGTTTTTGTGACTTTAGGAATACTGAAATTGTGGCCCCCTGCAGACATAGCAACCTCCAAGAGTCAAGTATCTCATCGTACGGTGGAACATCGCAATGTATTATTTCCTGACGATTTCGAGTTGGTAGCCGTTATGACCAGGATTTTTTCGTGAGGAATGTGACTGGATGGCTGCCAGAATGTCATATGCAGCCAGTGGTTCTTACAAATCCTGCCTTTCCATGTTGGTGAGTCCAAGTATAATCAAGTATTCTATGATCGGGTGGGTATGTTTGGCAGTGGGTAGAGGTTGCTCTGGGTGGAGGTGGGCGTAGTAAAATGCGATTGAGTGATAGTTTGATTTGTGCGGGAGATGATGCTGGGGACCTTTTAAGTCTGGATGTCAGTGTAATTGTCACCTGAACTTTTAAGCTATGCCAATATTATTCTACAGTTCTTTGCTTCATACAAATACATATCTATTCACATGGTATCTCTTTAAAATACTTCACATTACCATACACCATTCCTTTAAAACCAGACCAATTAGCATTGCCAGTGCTTGTTTCTGTCGAGGGCAAGGAGAATCTGTGGCAAAAGGGCAGCACCAAAAGCACATTGGCACTGGAAACATAAAACGTGGTTAAGTGACCTTGATTTGAGTTTCTTAAGCAGTGTTTCTGGTGGCCGCCAAGTTGTGCCCTCTTACCGTACACTGTTTCTGTTTGTTTCAAAACAAAGGTCTGAAGGGCAGCTGCGCGTGCCGGGAGCAGAAGAAAAAGCATGTTTTGTCCCTGGGACACAGGATAGATTGTACAAGAACTGCTCATCCTTGCGAACAAACCTATGCTCGCTGCCAAGCGTGAGCTGTGCCTTCAGGCGAGCTGTTCCAACGATGCCCTCTCAAGAGACCTCTCAGGACTCTCCTCTGCCGAATTTAACGTGTGGCTTCACGACATTTTTTGTTTGTTTGCGAGTACAGTATATATACGTACAATACATAGATCGTACTTCAAGTAATTAACTTTGCAACTTTTTAATTTTGGAGCCAAAAGTCATGTCATATTAAAAAAAAAAAAAGTGTGTATTTTCTGAATGAGGAATTGAAAACAAAAGAGCGAAACTCTCCATGCTGATTATGACCGCTCTTGTTGACGCCAAACACTGCACACAAGAATGTGAGCGCAGCGCGAGACAGGCGGAGAAACCACTTTCATAAAATAATTAGGTAAGATGAGCCGAATGCGCGCACGGTAGATGCTGCCAGGAGTGAAGTCTGTGGTGTTATTTAAACGCATGAAGTCTTTAGATAACTATTTTTGTTTCTATTTAGATAATAGTTACTGAGACGCTGAACCTCCTTCAGAGCCAGGATGATGTCAGAACATTTCTTCAGGTTAGAACAGAAACTACTGCACCTACGTCTTGAGCCCTGCAGAACTTTGGTATTATAGAAGGGGCTACAGATGCTTGTGGGGCCTATTCTGCAATATGGGGCGCTCTGGCGGACAGCTATCACGTGCGTATCACCAGGGGACACTCCCTCATTTGCATGGGAGTGTGGCCTCATGCTCATGAGAAACCACTGCCTCTGTGCCTATGCTGTACTGCTGCTTGGCATCAAAACACAAAGTGAGAGATGGATAGCTTGAATTAATTTCAGCCACTGGCGGTTGCTCGGGCCACATCCCAATCCATCATTTTTCTCCCAGCATCCCACCTCAGTTTGGACCCAGCCATATGCAAATCAGCCTTGAACCGGCACCAAAGTGAACAGTCCAGCCTGATCTGCCAGGCCAGGTTCTCCATGAACCAGGTCACGAGCAATACAGGACTGGTTGCACCCTCATTATGGGCTCATCAGCCAGGTATAGCTGGACTCCATGACACAGTGAGCACAAGGCACATGTCTAGGCATACCCGTCACACTACGGCGAAACCGGTCCTGGGTTGCTTATGCTCTGGTTCAGGGAGGACCAGGCCTGGCTGTTCGGTCTGGACTAATCCCATTGGAGTAAGGTCAATTTGCATATCACTGGGTCCAAACTGAAGTGGTATAGTGTGCCAAATAACAGTGGATTTGGACTCTTCCATGCTATTACTGACTTGGATGCACAGGCAAAGAAGCAGTCATGTGGTGCTTTGACTGTGCACCAAATAGAGGTGGCACACAGTTTGCCCCAAGGAGAGAGTGCCCAGTAGGGCCCGCGAACAGCCACCCTACATGCAGCTGCCAATGCTCAACATTATCTGCCTGCTGGGGGATCTCTGCCCTCCTTTAAAATGCAGGTTGGTTGCTGGCTGCACAGTGAAAGGCAGAGGGGTAGCTTCAAGCAGTCGGTCCATCTTTCACTAATGCACTGTCCTCAGCGCAGGCAGGATGCATATCTGACGTTTATTATAAAATAACTCACTGTCACACACAGTGCGTAGAGCATCCTGCTAAAGGTGCATCGCAGCGCAGACCATGACACTGTGTCCTATATATAATATGGGCCCAGATGAGCAATGGACGAGGCTTAGAAGCGCAAATAAATACATACATTTCTTAAATGTTTGTTAAATATCTTTGCTTCTGGTAAAAGCTACTTCAGTAAGCAGAGGCGTTGTCAGTAATGTATGCATAGGGGTTAAAGGCCACATTCTTTGCTGAATACTCTGAAAAGCAGGCCTACCTTACTCAATAATTTATAAGGCACGCTAGACAAGCATTCGCCTGTTCATGCATTGCCTCGTTTCTCGCATCCTTTAAGTACAAGTGGTGCTCGCCCATTTCTTCACTGCTCTGTTTTTTGTTGGCGTCTCGACCCACCCTGCTTTCGCTCACTTGCCCACTATTTCTGAACCATGTATACGCTTGCGGGAAAGACACGATTTCCAAATGTTATCACTCCTACTCTTTGGTGGAAAGATGTATCAAGAACAATAGACTCTTCCTTAGTAGACCACTTTTTCAGTGGCGTAGCGTGAGGGGTGCAGGGGGGGCCGGCCGCACCGGGCGCAACATCTTGGAAGAGACTAAATCCACGGGTTAGGGGGTGCAAATTACTTGCCTTGCCCCGGGTTAGGGGGCGCAAATTACTTGCCTTGCCCCGGGTGCTGACAACCCACGCTGAGCCACTGCACTTTTTGTCATTGGTCACTGCCATACACTGCCAGCTTCGAGCTGCAGCAGCATTTGTCCATCTATCTGCATTCTTCTCTTTGCCAGATTTGGTTAAAGGATTCAAACTCTTCTTCTACCACAGACTTGGCAATAAGCAACACTTGCCCTCGACTGTGAAATAGAACATATGCTATGCTGCTAGATTTCAGAGCTGTGGAGGCCCCAAAGACAACACAAGGCAGATTAAAGCTGGAATTGCCGAGGGTGTAATGAGGAGATGGTTGCTTCGGGTTGTTGGTTCCTTTCTCCGTCGTCTGCCTTGCACAGAGGCGTCATATTGCTTGATAAACAACCATTGCCCAAAATTGCTGGGATGTTGATAATTATTGGGTTGTGGGGGTTGGGTCACTATATTATGACCTTTCATCAACCTGCTACCAAGCACTCCTCTTATCTATGCCTTGTCACCCACGCCTTTTGTGATGGTTTTTAGGGCAAACTCGTTCCCAGCGCATTGATATGCATTAGCTGTGCTCAGAAGAGCAATACTAGTGCTATTTGGAAGAAAAAAGGGGTTCATGTCCTTTTAGGATGATATACTAGTTTGTTGTAAGGTCAAGGAGGAACATGATCAATGATTACCAAAGGAATCTCAAATGCTGACAGCAAGGTATATTACCTTTTAAAAGGGACAAAATGAAAATTGAATTATGGTGTGCTGGTGTGCGACTTATTAATAATTTATTTAGCCGCCCTAAGGAATTTGGCTGAACTAGAATTGAGAGAACACTTTAGTCAGCGCTGTGACTCCGGATGTGGCTACTCATGTTTTGGCACTCGTGCAACATTACTTGAAGTGTATTCACATTTTCTTGGGCCCAACGCATTAAAAGAGAGTGCTAATGATAGAGTGCATTGTTTAGCTGGTTGGATGTATCAGAAGCATTTTGAGGGGCTGAAAAACGAATTTCAAGCTTTGTGAATTTTGATTTCAAAGCCAAGAAGGAGCTAGTGAAAAGGGAATGAGATTGTGTTGTCAACAGGCAGGATAATGTTTAAAGGGGAGATATTTATTACACGTGTGTGTGTGTGTGGTGGATCGTGATGTGATGCTATTCAATCTAACATCTATGCATTAGAATTTCATGTCATTACAGGCAGCCAATTCAAATTTTATTATTTATCCTGGGGGAAGATGAGCTTTTCTGTTCAGCAAACAAACCTGCAACAAGTTTCAGATAGAGAATATTCCTACACAGTAGTACTGTTATCCTACAAAAATGCATTGCATTATCCGACAAGCCCACAGTACAAGTATACAGCTCGGAGAACGTGCATTGCTTCTGATGGTTCTTGAGTGTTTGGGTGAGAGTGCTTGCTCCACTGTTTGGCTGAAAATAGGATTTCCTTTCGTGCTGAGATGCAAGGTTGTGTCAAGGTCTGATGAAAACGAGGGTCCTTCCTTACCATGCACCAGATGCTTCCACATTTGAGGCATGTCTTGAGAGGATGGGTCAGTTGAGCCCTAATGTAGGCCCACCTCAGATGTTGTGTGTAATGTGAGAGAGACTAGTTCAGCTCAAACCTACCTGGACTCTTTATCCCCCAAACTGTGTGGACAGTAATTCCAAATAACGGTTTTATATCATGATAGCAAAGTCTCCTTTTTTTTGCATAGTCCAGTAAAGGAAATACTAGTTTTATCTATTTCAGTGCTATAGGGTGGCCTGAAAGGGAATCTCTGCCATTAGCAATGTTTTCTTTTGAAATACCTTTATAAACATAAAAGATGCCCCCCATCCCATCACCACAAATACCAGTTATCTCTTAGTTCTTCTACCATCCTGAGAAAGTATCCGGTTCTTTGTAGCCTACTGTACCATCACAGAAAAAAAACCTCTCTCCTCCTGCTTCGTCCCACTTGCGGTCATCCCTCTTACACCGTTGCCCCCTATAGAAAGTAAAAGTATGTGGTCTACCTTTGCCACATATAGAGTCCATGGGGGCCTGTGTAGCAGGTTACCAGCTCATAAGCAGATTGGGGGACAGTTTATATTTATTTTTAATTAAAAGTAAATATGAAAAGACCACAAAAGGTTAACATGCAAAATATCAAAGGTTTTTGTTTGACCAATCCGACATGAGTTAAATCATGAAGAGTAAGGAACATCATATATTCTACTTTTAGTTAAAATTACAAATCTTCCTTGCAGATACAGTTCCTCCCTCTCACATGTGGAGTATACAAATAGCAGCTGTCAACATGCGTATTTGCTGCCTTACCGTGAAGCATTCGTGGGATCCAGCAGGTTGACTTCCAGCTGTATTTACAAGCTGTATTCAGTGAATCTTAAAATTAGTGTGTGCTGTGCTAAATGTCGTCTTGATGTACGACACTAAAAACAGAGCATAGATCTTAAAGGTCAAGAGAGACACCTGCAAGCACTGTTGTCCTGAATCCTGAGAGCTTCTGAAGTACGGTTCATAACATCTTCCTAATATCACATTGAAAGGCTGTGTCTGTGTTCTTCATGATCTTCTCCAGTCGTCAGAATCAAAATCCTACCTGGCTTTGCGAGTTTGGATTTCCAAGGAATTGTATGGTGTTTGCTGATACTGTTAAGCAATAAGGTGTGTTTTCACTTGATTTGTAGTACACATCTCACTAACCTATGATTATTGACACCAAGCCAGCTTTCAGCAAACGTAGTCATTTAAATTACAAAAGGGGTTTTGTTGCAATCGGTTTTGTCTGATTTGGGCCGTGATATCACTTTGAGTTTAATTAATATAGATCCAAGAGTTGCGTCCATTTTTAACTCAGAAATTGCAACATTGTGCCTCGGTATTTATGGTTGATGTTTAAAGACAAAATTTCTCAATTATAGAAATATTTGCTTAACATACCATTAATATGGCACAAGTCCACGATTAAAAGTTTTGTACAGCAGAAAAGCGAGTAGAGGGCTGTTACTGTGTAACAGCCAATGCCAGGGTATTCAATCAATCAATCAATCTAAAATATTTATAGAGCGCACTACTCACCCGTGAGGGTCTCAAGGCGCTGGGGGGGGGAGGCCAGGGAGGGTCACTATTCGAACAACCATGTCTTGAGTTTTTTTCTGAAGAGCAGGAGGTCTTTGGTTTTGCGGAGGTTGGTGGGGAGGGAGTTCCAGGTTTTGGGGGTGAGGTAGGAGAAGGACCTGCCTCCTGTGGTGGTGCGTTGGATGCGGGGGACTGTGGCTAGGGCGAGGTCGGCTCATCGGAGGTTACGGGTGGGAGTGTGGAAGTTCACTCTGTTGTTGAGGTAGGTCGGGCCGGTGTTGTGGAGGGATTTGTGTGCATGGATGAGGATCTTGAATGTGATTCTCTTGTCTATGGGGAGCCATTGAAGGGATTTGAGGTGTGGGGAGATTCGTTTCTTAGCGGGGGAGGCCAAGGACGAGGCGTGCGGCTGTGTTCTGGATTCTGTGGAGTTTGCGTTTGAGTTGGAGTGTGGTGCCGGCGTAGAGGGTGTTACCGTAGTCTAGTCTGCTGCTGATGATGAGTGCATGGGTGACTGTCTTCCTGGTCTCTGGGGGAATCCATTTGAAGGATATTTTTTAGAGTGCAGAGTGTGTGAAAGCAGGAGGTGGTTAGAGCATTGATTTGCTCTGTCATGGAGAGGGAGGGGTCAAGGATGATGCCGAGGTTGCGTGCGTGGTGTGCGGGGGTGGGTGCGGGGCCTAGGGCGGTGGGCCACCAGGAGTCGTCCCATATGGTTTTGTTGGGGCCGAAGATGATGATCTCGGTTTTGTTTGAGTTAAGCTTGAGGTGGTTATTTGACATCCAGTTGGCAGTGTCGAGGAGAGCAGCGTGTAGGTTGGTTTTGGCAGTGGTGGGGTTGCGGGTGAGGGAGAGGATGAGTTGGCTGTCATCTGCGTAGGAGAGGATAGTGATTCCGTGTGATCAGAGGATGTTGGCTAGGGGGATCATGTACATTTTGAAGAGTGTGGGGCTGAGGGAGGACCCTTGGGGGACTCTGCAGATGATCTTGGTAGCGGTGGAGTGGAAATGAGGAAGGCGGACTCTCTGGGTCCGGTCGGTGAGGAAGGAGGTCAACCAGTCTAGGGCTTTGTGGTGAATTCCTATGTTGTGGAGGCATGTGCGGCGTGTGCGGTGGCAGACAGTGTCAAAGGCAGCGGAGAGGTCTAGGAGGATGAGTGCGACGGTCTCGCCTTTGTCGACTTTGGTCCTGATGTCGTCAGTGCATGCGATGAGGGCGGTTTCCGTGCTGTGTTTCTTGCGGAACTCGGATTGTGAGGGGTCAAGAGTGTTGTTTTCTCCGAGGAAGTGGGATAGGGGGAGTTGACTAGTTTCTCGACAAACTTGGCGGGGAAAGGGAGGAGGGAGATGGGGTGATAGCTGGAGAGGGTCTCTGGGTCAGCTTTTTTTTTTTTTTTTTCAGGAGAGCAGTGATTTCCGCGTGCTTCCAGGGGTCTGGGTAGGTAGCGGAGTCGAAAGAAGACTTGATTATGTCACGGAGTATCGGGTGATGTTTGGGCTGGCTTTGTTGTAAATGCAATGTGAACAGGGGTCGAAGGGGGATCCGGAGTGGATGGAGTTCATGGTTTTTTCGGTTTCTTCGTGTGTGGTGGGTGCCCAGGTGGTGAGTGTGGTGGGGGGGGGTTCATGAGTGGGGGTTGAGTTGGGTGAGTGAGGGGTGTGTGTGGTATGAAGCTGTTGTGGATGTCCAGGATTTTGTGGTGGAAGTGGTTGGAGAGGGCGTCACATAGGGGCTGTGTGTGTGAGGGGTCTATGCTGCTGCCTTTGGGTTTGGCTAGTTCATTAATAATGGTGAAGAGTCCTTTGCTGTTTTGAGAGTTGTTGTCAAGGCGTGTCTTGTAGTGATCTCTTTTGGCGGTGCGTATGAGTTGGTGATGGGTGTGAATGGTGGATTTGAGGGTCGAGAAGTTGGCTGTAGAGGGTTCTTGTCACCATATTTTCTCGGCTTGGTGGCATTTGTGCTTGGAGTTTGGGGGTGAACCATTGGTCGTTCTTGATGTTGCGAGTGGCGATGTGTTTTCTGAGGAGGGCTAGTGTGTCTGCGCAGGTAGTGATCCATTTCGAGAGGTTGTGTGTTCCTGCGCTGGGGTAGTTGATGTGGGGGACGGGGGGTTGTGAGCCAGTTGGGAGTCAGGCATTCTGTGGGGATCTTGTCCCACATGCGGTAGAGTGTGGTGTGTTGATGGTGGTGTGTGGGGGGTTTGGTGAAGGAGAAGTGGATGCAGTGGTGATCAGTCCAGAGGAGTTCGGTGGTGTGGGTGTAGGCTCTGTATTGGCTTGAGGTGAAAATTGCGTCGAGCGTGTGTCCTTCTGAGTGGGTGGGTGCGGTGACCAGTTGTTTGAGGCCGAGGTTGGTGAGGTTGTCTATGAGGGAGGTTGAGTTGTGGTCTTGTAGGTTCTCCAAGTGAAAGTTGAAATTACCGAGGAGGATGTAGTCTGTGGAGGTGAGAGCGTGCGAGCTGATGGTGTCTGCGATGGTGTTGCAGAAGGCGGGGCGTGGTCCTGGTGGTCTGTAGATTAGTGCACCTCTGAGGGTGGAGCTGTTGTTAATGTGGATTAGGAAGTGCATGAGTTCTGTGTTGTCGATAGTGTCTTGGGAGCTGGTGGTGACTTTGATGGTGTCCCTGTGTAGGATGGCGATGCCCCCACCTGGCCTGTTGAGGTGGTCTTTGCGTTGGAGTTTGTATCCCTTGGGGGTGGCGATGGCTATGTCTGGTTCCGAGGAGGGGTTGGTCCAGGTTTCCGTGAGGAAGGCGATGTCAGGTGAGTGTGATTTGATGAGGTCCCAGAGTTCTATGGCATGTTTGTGAAGTGAGCGGGTGTTGAGGAGCAGGCAGTTGAGGTGGTTGTGGTGGGTGGTGTTGGTGTGGTGCATGGGATGTTGTTGCAGGGTGTGTTCTGGTTGTGGGGTGGTGTGCTGGGGGGCTGGTTGGTGGGGGTGGGGGCAGAGCAGGTGTGTGTTTCGTTGGGGGTGTTGTGTGTGTGTTGTCGGGGGGTGGCTATGGTTGGTGTGTGTTGTGAGGGATGAGGAGCAGGAGAAATGACAGGTGAGGCAAGTGAAGGGGCCATGAGTGTGTGTGGGGTTGGAAAGGGTGCAGGTTGGGCGAGGGCCTGGGTTGAGTGAGGGGGGGAGTAGGTTTGTCTGAGAGGGCCAGGGGGACTGGCGCTGGGCGCGGTCTTGGCGCAGACGGGCTTGCCTTTGGCGCGCCAGCGGCGCGTCCGCGCAGCAGCTGCCATAAATGGGGGGGAGGGAGTGGCAGCTGGGAGGAGGGAGGGCTGGATGAATGGGAAGGCTGGGGGTGTTGGGCCGCAGGGGACGCAGTGGCAGGGGAATCTGGAGAGTGGAAAAGGAAAAGATGGTGAGGAGGAGGGGGAGGCGGGAGGGGCCGCAGGGGACGCAGCGGCAGGGGAATTTGGAGAGTGAAAAAGGAAAAAGACGGTGAGCAGGTGGCGCTGGGCGGCAGGGTGGGGAGCGACCTGCCTGCTAAAGCAGGGTCAGGGGTTGCTCAGTAATTCAGGTATTCAGTAATAATATATATATTTAGTGTTTATTTCAGCCCCTTGTTAATTTTCTTCTGTCTCACATTACTATCCCTAAGGGTCCTGAGCAAGTCTCTGAAAGTGTCTCTGGTTCTTTAATCAACTTTTGATGGTCTCTGGAGCTATGTTGACACCAGCACAAAAAAGTTGTGCTTTGACAAGTCCATAAACTGAAATGTGCATCGATGCCTCCGATTGCAACCAGCAAGGCTTCAATGCCAGTTGTGAGTGGGAAACAGTCCTAGTTTGTACCTGCATGTAGCATTGCCTCTCGTTTTTACCATTCATTCGGGGGAGGGGGGGGGGGTTATGGACTGTTCCTGATATCGGTCAGGGTGTCCTGACACAGTCACTTCAATTCCTGAGATTCAGTCAAGAAGGGAAAATTTCGTTTGAGAGCAAGAGGGAATTGTTCCTCAAAGGCAGAGCGCCAGATGGCACCTGACTTCCATTATTGTCTGTATCCTACATTGAAGTACATTCTTGGAGAATGATGGAGAACGTCTCCCATCTTCCCAGGGGAACGAGTTCTTTCCGGTTGTTTTGGCGGTCCCTAATGTTGACTACATTCTCAGTCTAGGGTGGCTGCATGGTGTCACTCTTGGGCGTGTGAGCACAATTGACAAACTTTTGAGCTTTGTAATTCAAGCGAGAAACACTGTTATTTTTGTTTTAATTTCACTCTTGTGCCCTATTCCCTCACACTCTAATGCCAGCTCAGATGAGCCATGTGGGCAAGCTCGCCCACGTGCATTGCTCTTATCATGGTATGATACAATTTTTATTTCGGACTGGAATTTTGTTCCAACCTCCGATCTGAGATGTGAGTGTCCCTCGTAAAATAACGTTAGTGTGGTATCCTTACTCCGGGTATTCTTTCCTCTACCATGTGGTGTAGTATGTGCAAACTGTTTTCACCCATCAGAGGCCACCCTCGAAACCTTCGATGTTAATTTGCATGCCGTGCTCTCTTTTTCCCATTTTCAGTATTGCATGTGTTCTAGATCTGGGTTCCCGAGGCTGGCAGATTTTAAGTAACTAGGGGTGTAAAGCACTGGCCACGCTATTAAACAAGAAGGTATGCTTTAATCTCCTTTCCAACACGATGTAGTCATCAAAAGGATATCGAGGCAGTTAATCCTTTGACTTTGGGCTCATGAGCCACCAGACAACAACTCCGTCTTAAGCCCCTCTATTGCAAACCGGATAGAAGGAACACATTTTCAGCAGGGTACTTCATTCTCCTCATTGAATTAATAGTTTGTGTTGGAACATAATGGGTGGGTTTTCAAAGGATGAGAGGATCTTGTCTTCTGTAATATTTCTAGGGACAATAAAACTCTTGGGCTGTGACACCTAATATGGAGAAGCGGATGGTGGTGAAATAACTAAAAAGGAGCTTCAGCAACAGATGAACGGCTGCATTTTTTTCTCTTTTTTTTTTTTTTTTTTTTTTAAATATTATTTAAATTTGAAGGCCACGTTGGAGACCATGTTCATAGTATTTTTAGACGAACTTAATGACAACAGTGGAACCTTGTGGGAAGGAAGCAGGAGCTGTGTTACAGTGGTCCTTAGATGATAGAGCCCCACAACATCTTGAAGTGCATGTGTGCAATAGGTGAAGTATTCACATTATCGTCGAGTAGTGGACACAGCACCTGTAGAGAGGTGTCAAAGATATCAATACAGTGTTTAGGAGCGTGTGATTGTAGCCACTTGTGGCACCGCAAGTGAAGTAGACCCTTCGTGCAAAGCTTTAGCATGTCTGGCTTTTCATTGAGACCCATCAAATTTTGGGAGGGTTTTAGATATCCATGTTAAACAGAAATCTAAAAGATCCACGTAATCAAGCACATTTTTAAAAGACGTTTATTTTAATTTGTTTCGCAGAGTAACCGTACACAAGAAACCTTGCTTTCACTCACAGGACTTTCAAGAATACATATGAAACAGGAAAGAGGCACATACATGAACGAAAACAAAGTTTCCCAGATATAGATTCGAGTAATTCTCCAATGTGGCCCGACATAAACGCTGGATCAAAAGTGTACACAATTCCGGGGACCCTTTCTGGTAGATCAAAAACCTATCCCTCCCGTTCAGTCACGGTGTTGTTCAGGGGGATCCAGTATTTTCACCATTTTAGCCCATTTTACCAGGTCCTCCGTGACTTTTTCATCATGCCTTGTTATTGTAATATGCTGTTAATCCACCATAGGTCATTATTAGAGATCTTCTTGCCACTTCCCAAGTACGGAAAGCTGTGGTTCTCCCAATTAGATTGTTATGAGGCGTTTTACCAGCACTCTTCCCCATGCCTGTAGGCACAGCCTCATTTTATGGAAAATACACCAAGTAAACATTTCTTCACCGATGCCTCCAGTGCCACCTCTGTCACCTGGTCACAGAACGTCACTTCCTGGTGGACAATTCTAAACGACATGCAAGAAAAAGGTCCCGTCTCCCCTACATCTCCTGCATGAAGCACATCTCTGAGAGTAAGTCAGAGCCAGTCGCATGGGGTTGGGGGGAAATTGCAGTAATTTAAACTGGGCATTTGGGTAGACCCCTTTCACCTGCTCACACGTCCTCCTCAATTCCCCACGATAGCAGTTAGGGAAGTCTTCCTGCCACCTCTGGTAGGCCCTGTCTGTGCCCCAGACTCTGCCCCTCCCCAGTCTATGGCAAGTGCTGTATATAGGTGTGTAATCCGTCGTTGACATCCTTGTATTGCAGCAGTTGTTTCATAACTGAGTGCTCTGGCGAGGTTTCAAGAAATACCGCCTCTAAAAAGAACTTGGGCAGTGTATATTCCCGATGACTACCCACCAGGAGGTATGTCTTACAGTTGGGGCCTTATGCAAACCATCTTGAGGCATGTTGAAGATGGGCCACTGCATAGTACAGAAAGATGTCTTGCAACTCCAGACCACCTTCCACCCAAGGTAGTTACAACACTTCAAACTTCATCCTGCAGCCTTTGCCTGCTCACACCAGATCTCAAGCAAGACACCCAACTTGTGAAACGTCCCCATGGGGATGAGGACATAAAGGCATCTTGGCAAAAACACAATCTTTGCCAACAAAATACAACCCATATTGGACCATGGAAGAGTTTTTTTGAAACTCCACAAAACTATGCAGACCTGCTGCCATTCTCCCATATTTCATTAAGCAAAATATTTTGATTACATTTTAAAAAGAAAGTGAAAGAGACAGTGACTTGTAAAAAGAGGTGTAAGAAATTCTTTGGGTTCTTTCAAATGTGTGATAAGCGCTAACTTTGCACTTTACACCGGAGAACTGCGTGTTGGCAGGTTGGACATCGAATCATCCCATGAAGTATTAACTGAACTTCATGAAGGCATCCCTCCCACTGTGGACTGTTCTAACTAAATAGCTAAATAAATGCCTCCAGAACATTTTTATGGTTAAACAAGAACAACTCCACTATATTCTTTTTTCAGGATTGTGCACAATAGCATATCTTTTGAAGGGGGTCGATGGAAATACCTTTGTGCGCCGGCTTAGAGTGAAATACCTTGCTTTCCCTAAATATATAAAGGTATCCCTGACATCACCTATTTCTAAATGTTTATATCATCAACTCCCAAGGTATGCCTTGTTCTATCGAAGTAGTTTTCTGCTGGAATTCATGCTTTATTTAGACCTCCAGTTTTTCTGATATTTATTTTTAGACATTTCCATCTGTAATTCATTTTTTTTACTCCTTTTATGTTTTTCTATATGTATTTTGTTTAACCTCAAAGTATAGTTCCACATGTATTTAACCAATGAACGTACACTAGAAAATTGACATCTGATTCGCTTTGTTCTATAAAAAGCCATAAATAATGCCTCAGCCGCATACAAAGCCCACATATGACATTAGCATCTTAGTGAAATCATGTGCCACCTACACTTGTCAAAAGCTTCATTATCAAAACTTGCTGCTCGTGCGTCACTCTGCACAGCTTTTGGCCTAGCAGTCATGACTTATCTAGACATTTATTTAGCATCCATCATCGCTCAAATGAACGCCTATTTTCCGTTTCTTCCCATACTTAAAAATATATAGAAATCGAAAAATATATGGTTTTCTGTGTGTCTCTGTAAAAATTACTAAAACTGTAAGCCTTTTTGGTAAGTGGCTCTTAATTGAGGCCTATTCCTGATATGGGACTAAATACTTATTTTGCCTCTTGTCCACCTCAGTGAGCTTGACTGTTTTCTGGCATTTCCCTTGTGTGTATGTGCCAGGAAATCTATATTTACTGGAAAGGAATAGGAACACAAACAAGCATTGACAAAGCCAATAGGTCTTTCCTATGTAAGATCTATTAGTTTTGTCAGTGTTTTTTAGTCATGTGTACTTCAGTACAGCCGTTGTGCAGCATGGCTTAAAGTTTAAAAAACAAAACAAAAAGAACGCTGTAACATGGTCAGCGCTGGGCAATTTATAGTTTTTTTTTTTTTTTTTTTTACCTTGAATCATGCTGCATAGAAGGAAAACATTGATAAAGCCAAGTAAATAGCTCAACTATTTGGCTTTTCGACATTTTGTCGGAAACAATCAGCTCCGACTACCAAAGGGCAGAGTTGCTCAATATAAAATGCAAAAAAACACCAACAGAGACGGTCACTCAATAAAAACAAGCATTTCCAATGCAACAAGTCACACATTTGCTCGAGTTAGAGCTATTAGCTTTGTAAACTCCTAACTGGAGTTTTCTTGCAACATAAATTGAAAGAAAAAAAAATGAGCGCGATTGTGATGTGTAAAACCCAGCGAGATCGTGCTGCGTGGAAAATATAAAGATAAAGTAGTGCAGAAACCAGGCTGAAAACATAGAGCCTCGTATGTTTTCAGTAATTGGCCGTTGCGCTATGCATGCCTTTCACTAATGAAATCAAGCAGATTTTAAAAGGCAAGCCCATGAACCAATGAAAGTGACAGGCGTGGCATGGGTGTGGTTAAAAGCCCAAAGAGATTACAACAAGAAGGGAGTGCTTGTGTGCTCCACCCTAATAAATCAAGCTTCACTTGACGGAAGTGATGCAGGAAGTGGCCTATGTTGCGTTGCAAAGTGACAACGCAGCAAAGAAGACTAATAATGATGCTAATAAATGTTGAGTATTGGATGGGCTAAAGGCCCCCTTTTAGATTTTTCTTTACATTTTATTATGTAGAATAGACCATCGCCAAGTGACAGCGCAGAGGCAGGACCTAAAAATGTACCGTTACTAGGAGATGTAAGGGAGTGTGCTAGATCAGCATTCCATTTCGGCACAGAACTGCGAAACTGACAGGTTTCACGATGATCGAATTGTTACCTCTGACACACTTGGTGAGTTTCAGTCAGTACAGTGTGTGATCTGTTCGTGGAAAAAAACATGCAATGTTACGTTTTTGTGCCTGAGCCAAGACCATTGATTGTGTGTGAGCCAAGCTTTTTTTTTGGTCTTGAAAAGCAATTTAGCAATTTAATTGCTAACAATGTCGTGTAAGTTACCTTTCATGGGAATGACACCTCGTGCTTTAGGCATCTGCGGTGTGAAACTTCTACCACAGTTTTCAGTGCTCAGATCACACACAACAATCTCTAACTTTCAGAGGCAAGAAAGCTATGTACTATAAAGGAGTCTGGCAATGGTTGATGAAAAGTAGGTTAACTGGCACCCACTCTGTACACCAACACCTTCGAGATGAGTGGTGGAGGAAATGCTCTATGCCCTGGAAGAGGAATGGACATGTGTTAAGCTGGGGAATTAGACACTCTGGAATTAGACATATATGTTGTGTTGGTGGGGCACTGAAATAGCCAACCGTAGCTGTTGAGATAGAGGAGGATGGGGAATTTAACTTCTAGAGATGTATACGTTTGAAATAGACCGGGTCATGTGTATTGCTGAAATCTGTGAATGTGAGTAGACAAATCATAGAATCTCTGTTAGTCGCCAGCATGAAATATCCCTTTTGATTGGAGTGAGCATGGATGTTAAATACAACTGCTGCAGGATGGGTGTTCTTTTGATTGTACTACACTTTGTGTGTGTGTACTATGTGTAGTGTATCTGAATTCATACATAGATCTTATTACGCTTGTCAAGTAAGACAGACCACTTGGAACGTCCTCCTCATTATCTGCATTTGAGGTTGTAGCTGGTCCTCCACCATGAGCGGTGTGATTCCTTGAGCCTATAAGTAGATACTTAGACGTGGCCGTGATCCTTTGCAGTGAATCCGACATCCCAGAGGCTCCTCACTCAGACTGAGGAGCCGGGAGCACTGCTGCTCATCTGCTGTTTGATCAAAGATTTCAAAAATAACATTAGCCCTCGCTCTGACCTAATGACCAACAAATCAAAAAGTTGACTATTAAAACAAAATCAAGGTAAAATTAGAAGTATTTTGAGGTGCCTATTGAGGAAGGTCTTGTACCCTATCAGCATTTGGACTGATTTCAACTGTTGTAGTAACTTCTGAATACCAAGTTTTAGAAAGCTCATATCGTAAATCTGCTGCGTTGCCCCAGGTGATGGCCTTTCTGTTTCACTTGTTGAACAAGTACATTAATCTACATTCCATGCAACACCTTCTACATACATCTTATCTTTCTTGGAGAAATAATTTCTGAAACCAGTTTCCTTTGCTTCAGTCTGTCATTGCTGTAAGTGCCTGAGCACACACAGTCTTCATATTTAAGATTGTTCTTTTGTGAAACAAGTCCTATTTTATATAATGCACTTAACAATGCTTGTCAAATACCTTTTTATTAAGAAGGCGTGTCCTTGTTATTACTCTCAAGCCTAATCACTACTCTCTGTCAGTAATATGCACCTTTAATTATTCTGGAATGCCAGTCAATCTACTCTGAGGCTTTCGCTAGAAGTAGGGCAGAGACTACATTAAGGCAATAAGAGCTACATTAGAGGCTCATCACCAGTGCCAAATGCGCCCCTGTTGCCAAGAGATGGGGAAGGATGGGTAACATGAAATTTTGTTTGCGGCTGTCAAAATCTGGCGTTGGCTTTGTGTTGAAACACTATACATTTTTGTCGCCTGGGCTGTTGGCACTGTGAAGGGCCGCAAGCCCAGAAAGGAATTGCTGTGCATTTTATAAAGCAATCCTCTTGAGTAAATGTAGCTACCTTACCTATAAACATAACCGGTGTGGTGGTGCCTTCAATACTAGCAGCACACATCTGGTCTGGTTAGAAAATGGGAGGAACCTTGGCAAGCCCTACTCTACAGCATCCAAAGGTTCCTTGCAGTAGACGACGTACGTAGGTTCATTGAAAGTTCATAGATGGTGAAATTGAGCATCATGAGTTGGCCAGGGAATTGAGCTTAAATGGTCCTTGTTAAGGGCATTCCACTTTTTACTGTTAAGGGTTGTGATATTTTGAACAGCTTCAACCAACCACCCATTTCGTTGAGGGTTCGCCTCTAGTGAGAAGCCTGCGTGGATGTCTGAGCCCAGACGTGTGTGGTTCGAGAGACAGAACACAACTGGAAGTCTGAACACACCAAGGAAGGCAGGCAGGCACAAATGCTTGTGGTGCAGAACTTGGAAGCAGATGAGACTGCTGGAGCAGTTGGGGAGTGTTGTAACCACCCACGTCAAGAACTGCTTGAAAAGAGAATTGGAGATTACTCCCAGAGACACAACATGGTGTGTTAAGCGTTTGCAACTGAGAAACCGCGCTTCTGTGAACACAGCCCATTTGACTATTTATTGATTTTAATATTTTTTTCAGCTGAGGAGGGGTTTCAGACAGTACTCCGATTACCCTTAATTCGGCTGTGAATCTCCAGAAAAGAGTGTACATTTAGCTGAAAAAGCCAGGCAGGACTCCACAGTAAAGAAAATTCATCGGCAGAGGGAGGGTGATATGGCAGATTGAGATTACTACTGTAACTGAAAAACACCATTGCAAAAAGAATACAAAATCAAAGTTGGATCTATTTGTATAATCCAGAAACCTTTTGTTTAGGATTTAAATGGGATAGATGGGACGCATGATCTCTGATTCTATAGTTTGATAGGGAAGTTTTATAATATCAGGCGAGAGGGCATGGGAGTGGGTGTTTTTAAGGCAATTGCCTACTGAGTTGTGGTTCTTAGCGGTCTTTGTGAATTTATCAGCTGAAACTGCGCACAGATCATGCTGCTTTTATCACATTAGTGTTTTTTTAACGAGCTTATATTTAATATTTTGAAAAGTCTTTAAACTTAAATGTGAACATAAAAAAAAAAAGAAACAAGAAAAAGTCAAGAAATTACAATTTCTTGCATGGCAGGTTGTACTGAAATTAATACTCTTTTTAAAGCTACATGGTTTTTTCTGATGCTTTATTTAAAAAATAATTTAAGGCCATTTAAATAGAATACATGTTTAACATAGCTGTTTTTTCATGTAAACTAATTTACATTTTGTTTTAAAAAAATGTACCCTTTTAATGCTTAAAATGGTCCCTTTTCGATGTAAGTTCTTGCAACTGTCTTTCACCCTCCCACATGAATTAGTTTTTAGGTCGAGCATAGCAGCGTGCACGTGCTGCTTTTCGGATGTGTTGTATGTATCTGGGCTTTTAACCACGCCCACCTCACGACAATCCGTACCAGTCGTTTGTGGGCTTGCCCTTCAAAAATCCTTTGACATTGGTAAATGGTTTACGTTTGTCCCTCCTTGGGGAGGTTTTGTTTCGTCTTGGCCATCACCCCTGTTAGTTGAGTAATTGCACTTTTGCCGATAAGTTTGACTGCGAGTGAACTTCTTTTTCATTTTGTGTGCTCCTTCACGCTGATGCTCATGGCAACCGTAGCGCTGTGAATCAGCTCGCATATGTGAAACTGTTTTACTTTTCATTTTCAATTTATGTGGCAAGAAATGTCTGGTTAGGAGTTTACAATGCTAATAGCTCTAACTCAAACAAGTGTGAGACCCATTGCATTGCAAATGCTTATTTTGAATGACATTTCCTGTTGTGTTCAAGATGCTGAACTTGACAACCCTGCTGTAGTCTTTCCTTAATGCTAAGGGGAGTTAAATTAGCTATCGGCCATAGGGAAGTGTCAATTTATGGGCTGTTTTGTTAATTTTATAGTTCTTTCCGGACCCTAACTTGATGTATTTTCAAATAAAAATATGCTCTAGGTGTTTTTAGTTGTTTTTAATTTTGTTTTATATTAATTTCTATATCCTCCTTTTTGTCTTTATTTTTTCATTATGTTTGCATTACTCTTCTCAAATGATTTTTTTTTTTTAAATGCTGGTATGTGCACACAAAGCAGTGCTTAATTTGTGCTTGTTGTTTCCGGTGCGGAGCACCAGCACTTATTTTTGAGGGCCGGCGCTTAGTTTTCTGCCTCAAGCATTTACTGTGAGCAAAAGAGACAGAGGAAGAGAAAAACGAAAAAGTGTCACAATGGGATAAAGCAGAAAGCTGCAGGAGTAAGCTGAAGGGGCAGGAAATGGCTGTAAATGTATTAAAGAGGCCTGAGATGGCTTCAGGATTACGCTGTCTCAATATTCCCTGTTTGCAAATTTAATTGCAGCAGCTTCGTGTTTGAGAAGGGCTTTGGGCACGGCACGCTTTTATTTACAAATGAAGCACTGACACAAAGGTTGTTAAATTAGATGGTTTCTTGCTTGAAAAAGTATAACTATAGGAAGTAGGTCAGACCCGCCCTGTCAGTTGTTATTAAAGAGTTAACACATGGCACTAAGCCTCCGGCTGCAGCGATGAGTGGAAAGCCCAGATGATTACTTTAACAGCTATTTCAATTAGCGGCGCTAGGTCTAAGCCCTTCAACTAAAAGAGATCATGGCTTTTAAAGACTTTCAAGAGGATGGAAAGCTAGGATTCACGGGCTCTGATGCAGCAGGTGTGGTTGTGTGTTCAAACTCTGCTGTATTGAATATCTAAAAGTTGCTGCATGTATCTGCGGGGTCTCAAACTGGCCTTGGTGCATTAAGGGACACGTCTTATCTGAGTTACAGTTGTTATTTGCAGCAAGATGGCCATTTATGCTGCCCCTTAAGTCAACAGCTCTTTAGGTAAATGTGCGTCTTATAGGTAGCGAGCCATAAATGGACTTCTTTGGTCTAGACAGACCGCCATATTTCTCAATGTAATTGCAAGATCATCTTTGCTCTAAACCTCTGGTATTTGGATTTGTCTAATATAGCATAGAAGCTGTGTCACTTTAGGTTTTTGGGTGGCACCGCCCGCACTTTACATGGTATAGACCCATCCTCCTCTCCCATCCTCTTCTTGCAATCATTTTATAGGTGCAACATGTGAATGTCTAATTGTTTCTTTAGTTGCAAGTAATATTAAAGACTCGGAAACCTCTACCATTTACTTCACAGCACAGTCTCTCATTTCGGTCACAGTGGAATGTGTTTTCTTGGCAAAGGACAACTCTCCGAGGTGGGTGGGGTTAAGGAATTCTGCTAAGGTATTTTTAATCTCTCAGAATTAAGGCAGGTCTAACAGTATACAGACATGGCCCTTTACTAGACCTTAAACCTCTGAAGCAAAGTCTTATTCCTCTGTAGTGTCTAAAACCTCAGCCCTCCTCTAAACATTAAGACCTAGGTATTAGATCTCCTTTCTGCGTGAGGATGGCGGTTCCTTTTTCAACTCTGAGCATCCCCGTGGTTGTTTCTAGCCCAGTTTTGCCTTCACTTTTTTCTGCTGTTCTGGGACCTTTTCCAGTAACTTCAGGATTAGGCGATCCCCATTCTTGAAGTCTTTCTTATTTCTTTATAGCCTATGTATGAAGTCCCTTCCACCTGCCCCCGCCTCCACCAACATGTTTCACAGGGTCTATGTCTTGGTGCATTTCCTGGGTGCTTCCGTTATTGATTTCCATCTTGCACTGGTCCTAGGGCCTTTTTCTGCTTCTCTGGTCCTTATTCCTAGCTCCCACTAAGTGAATATTGATCTGTGCTGTCTGCATCACTGTACCTTTAATGTCCCTGCCATCTTGACAGCCTATGACTGTAACAAAGATACCAAGGCTTCCAAAGAAGGAGAAGTAATTTAGGTACAGAATAAAATTTAATTTAATGGCATATTTCTTCCCATTGAATTGGTCGTTGTATAACATCACAAATGCGTTCAAAATTGAAATCATAGTATCATAGTCGTATCACTTTGTTGCTCGACTGGAAATCGGTAGTAAATAGAAAAAAGCACTCAATATAAAATATTTTATGTACAATAAAAAGCCATTGTTAAAATAGGGGGCATCAACTATTTTAGAAAAAAGTCAAATGCATGCTGGACAGGATATTATACTATAGTGTTGAGTAAAAGAAAGCTCTACTGCTGCCCTTGCTCTGATCAGATCAAACTCCCCATGTATACGTTTGGTCCCCGTAAAAGAAAGACACAGAACTTTTTTGCGCTTCTGTTTTAGAGAAACATATCTGCCTATTGTGTAAATCATATTTTCAGTAAATTGGGTACCAGAGGCAGCTTCCTGTCCTTATTAACAACCGACCCCCTGAGCAGCTCCGCGTGGATCCTTTTTATTGAAATATATTGAGGAAGGTAGCAGCTAACCCTTTCTGGGGCCCTCCCATCACAGTTGAAACCCTCCTGTTCCTAGGGAGTATACCTGGAGCAAAGGTTCATGGTTTGGGGAGCTCATAAAATTTCATTTTGACAAACCTTTAAAGACAAACGTCAGCTGAGTGGGATATGATATTAAGACTTGCCATTTAAAATGTGTTTTTATCCGCACAGTCAGGTTGGACGGGTTTGCACTGTGTAAAAGCCTAGATTTGGAAGGCACGCCCCCCCTCACCCGGCCGGGCCCTGTGTTGGGGCAACAGTGCAGCATATTCAGTAGCGAGTACGAAGTACTAAATGGTCCATGGGGGTGTCTCTCTGCAACCCTAGACCTTACTACTCTTACAAGGATTGCTTATTAAAACTGAGCAGTACTAAAGGCCTCTTCTCTAAGATTCAAGCATTTTCTCCATTGCTGCTGGCACAGCCCGCTCTACCAGCAACGAGTGCTGGAGAATCCAGTTGTCAAAGGGTCTTTGTAGGGGTTCAAGTGCCTATGCAGAAATTAGCATCACTATTACATATGGACACAGGCACACAAACACAAGCATACTCCTCTAACACACTCTCCCGCCTCCTGTTTACATCCTGCAATGTGTTGTTGTGCATCAACCCACTCTGTTGGCCCCTCTACCGTAATGAACAGTCACCTGCGTAAGCAGCCTGAAATAAATTCAGACGCAGAGCGCTGCCGTCTTGCGCAAACTTCATTTCTTTGGAGTACTTCCTGAACCTTCACTCGCAGCGGTCTGGAATTCCAAGGCCTGGAAGTCCGCTCCGCGTGCACTGGTAATTACCATGTTGTGCGTCTCCTCAGATTCAGGGGGTGGACTGAAATAACCAACGTAACTCTTCACCCAAGAGCCTTGGACCTGTCTCTGAGTCTCATCACACACGCTTCTGGTTAACTCTGCCCCCCAGCCCCAAGATCACCCCCACATCCGGACAACAGTTGTGAGGTGGGCACGGGAGCTGCTCCTAAAGACTGAAGAGAAACAGGTTAACTCTGAACACTTCTCTGATCTCCCATATTTACCTTTTTACGTGCAATTATGTAGTCTGTTGCCTTTGGTTTTGTAATGTGGCTTACATTTTACCCTGCATTGGTCACTAATGGCTATAGTGAAAGCAGCTGGTTTTTTTTGTGGGACTTTGGTGTGATGTTTCTGAATAGATTTGCAAATCTCTGTGATGCCACCAATTCTATGAAATGCATCCGGAGGTTGTCACACTATAGCTGATGTAAAGCCACCTAGAATGTTGATTGTCAACATGGTAAGGGTAATGAATGGTCTCTTGGGTTTCTTGGATCTAAAATTACAGGAATCTTTTACTTAAGACCCATGGGTATTAACATCAGCTTATGCCTGATCTCCTTAGTAACTTGCCGCCCCTGTGCCTGATCTCTTAAATCTACGTTGTGGGTATGTGCTGCCTACAAGCCATACAGCTCTTCAAAGGACGCGAGGTTGGCCACACAAAATCAGCCGAACAGCATGTTTGCTTTCCAGCCACACCTGTTGTGAATGTTCTATAAATAAATGTGCCCTACCACACCTTCGTCCTCGAAACTAGGACATGTGTCGTGCAGCTCATGGCAATGTTTCTTAGGTATTTCTTGTAATGCACCTATAAGTAACTTGCTGTGCGTCTGTAATCTCTCTTTTGGCCCTAGCGTGGTGTCATTTTATGATTTTAAAGGTTTGCACTTTAGATGAGTAGGTGGGGAGGGACTTAAAATGAGTACATAACACCTTGAGGAGCCATTGCATAAGCACTTTACAAGTGTAAAGCTCATGTATGGAGCCTGGGTATGGGTGATTGCTGTGTGCTCCAAGGGCTTTAGCACAACTTTACAAACATGGAGCTGATATATGCAGCCGGGTCAAGGTGCTGGCTGTGTGCTTGATTACAAATTTAGAAATCTGGACCTTACATGGGCTCAGTCCGGGGCTGACCTATGCGGCTCAGTTAGGGTGCTGGCTGGGCACTCTAAGTGATCGAACACAACATTGCCAACCTGGAATTGACGTATGCACCTGTGTCATGATGATGGCTGGGTGCTGTACTTGCTTGATCACATCTCTAAAACCTGAGGCCGATTTTCGTACCCGGTTCAGGGTACTGGACTTGTGCTCAGGAAGAGACAAGGGATCCTTGTGTAAGTGCCAGTTTAATGTTCTTGAGCTGCCCTTGTTTTTTTCTGTTTTGCTGCAGTAACTATGGGAAGCCTTCACTTCATTAATAATGACTATATTGGCCATCTTACGTGTCGCATACAGCAAGCTAAATAGCTTTCAGGCGCACATGTTGGCCTGCAAGGCAACTGGGGTAATGGTGTGAGATTGTGAGTGCAGTGGATGTGCAACAGACTTACTCCAGTGTCAGCATACCGTGTTTGTATCCATGATGATGATTAGAGAGAAAGCATGATGTGTTCTGCCACCAGATTTGAAAATCACAGTTTAAATGTTGAGCGGCTAGTCTGACAGTAAGGCCTTGGGTTTTCATGTGAAGAGATAAGTTCTTTGTTGCACCATCATCTTGTTTCCAAGATACCACTGTTGGAGTCACGATTATCAGCCATAGCTGCATGACATTCAGCTTTAGTAGTGAGATGGCGCTAATGGGTGAAGAGCTGGTTTGGACAAGAAACCCTGGTTCTCCTTTAGAGGCCTACTTAGCTAGCCAGAGACGCTAAAGAGTAGGACTATCTGTGGTAGCTTAGAACTTTGCTACTCTGAATTGGAGTAAGCACGGGGACCTCTGTTGCCCAAAGTGTGCTATTATCTTGTGTCATATATACATTCATCCTTGGTCGTACTAACGCTACATGGCCGTTGGAGAGTGGCAGTTACATACTGTTTAAATTAGCGCTTAGGGTTCTTTGTGAACCATTGATGAGTGGCTGGTAGAGTGACCGCAACTGTGTTAAATTCTTTGGAAACTAACAGTGCCTTCAGGTTTCCTCTCAGGCTAAACTGTTGTCACTCTGCATTTGAGGCACTCCACGTGTTGCAACATCAGTCAAGTCAGGGGCGCCCGGTAATTTGCATTGCAATTTAATTGTACAAGTAAGTAAAAGGGACTTGAGCTGGAACTGGAGTAGCATCAGACATTGCATAAGCAGGAGCTTTGTCAATGGACTTAAAAGCTTATCTCAGATGCAACTCTTACAAGTGTCACAATCGATGGTTAGCCTACTATTTCGCCACGTGTGCAAACAACACACCTGTGACTTGATGCTCTTTTGTATGGTATTTAATTTACTGTTACAGCAGTGTTGTGTAATGGACTGGTAAAAAATTAGACCGTTTCTTGGAATGCTGTTTTGTGAACTCTGATCTCCTGAAAGTGCCTGGATCCTTATAAATATTGTAAATCATTAAGCCTATCAAATGCCTATTTTGCTCTCGCAAGCACATCTACTTACACATGTGGTAAACTACCAGTTTTTAAAGAAATATAAAATACCATTGAACATCGTAGGGAAATAACTTAATATCTCCTCCTTCAATTTTCCTCCCTGGCCTCTCTTTCAGAATACTCTTCCCCTCACAACCCCGTACCCCAATGGTTTTACCACCTTCTTAACTTCTCTCCCATTCTCTTTTTATTTGTTAACATTGATGTATGAATGGATAAACATGATAGCTATATATTTTTCCTCCCCCATTCTAGTTTAGAACCACACTGTTAGATTGGGTCAACCGTCATTTGTGTTTGGTGAAGTGAACGTTTCCGGTAGATCCGCGCTGTATAAAAATGGATTGATGATTAGGCTCTCTGAATTTGAGTTTATAGTTAACAGACAGGTTACTGATGTATTTAGTTATGTCCTTTTTTATGTAATTTTAAGCCTGCAGAGCGTTTTAGACATTGGGCCTGATTTAGACTTTGGCAAATGGGTTTACTCTGTCTCAGACGTGACGGATATACCATCCGCTGTATTACGATTCCATTATAGCTTGCAGAGATCCTAATACGGCGGACGGGTTATCTGTCACATTTGTGACAGTAACTCATCCGCCAAACTCTAAATCAGGCCCATAGTCTGTATTCCTCAGGATGCGGCAGTACTTAAAAGGGCGACAACTAGGGTTAAACCAGTTCTTACTTTGTGCTTGTTGATTCCGGTGCGGAGCATTGGCAATTATTTTTGGGGGCCGGCACTTATTTTTTTGTCTCAGGCATTTTCTGCAAGCAAAAGACACATATGGGAAAGACGGAGGAAGAGCAAAATGAAAAAGCGTCACAATAGGAGAAAGCATAAAGCTGCAAGAGTGAGCTGAAGGGGCAAGTAGTGGCTTTAAATGGATTGAAGAGGCTCGAGATGGCTTCAGTATTCCATGTTTGCTCATTTAATTGCAGCAGCAGTGAGATTCCGCGAGATTCAGAGGAGAGCTTTGGGCACCAGCACATTTTTATTTACAAATTAAGCACAGGGTTAAACTGTTTCGAAGCTTAAACCTCATGCAGACTTCCCAAGGATTTTGTGGAATTGGTCCAGTAAGCATTAAAACTAACTCAATCTGTGAACTGACCGAATGTGTGGCTTTTCTGTTGCGCTTCAGATGCAAACATCAACGTATGATTCGGGAACAGAAGGTAGCTTTGCTGTGTAAGTTCTCGTGGTGGGCAACAAGCTGAAGATAAGCGGTTTCCCATCCACAGGAGCTTTATTTCTACAAATTCATTTGGTTTCCCACATTGACCAAGTAAGAGACCCGCGCTGATAGTATGTGGGGTTGGAACCTGCCAGTATAAAAAAATTAATTTGGAAAAAAAAATGTGATTTGTTAAACTTGCCACATCTGTCTCGCATTGTGAAATATAATGTGAAACATAAAAATCTGAAATATAAAAATGTATTGTTTCGTTAACCAGTGGTCCTTGCACTTATCTTTGGTTGTTGTCTGAATTTGCTGTTGGTACAGCTAAAGCTGAGTTTGTGTTTTTTTTTCCTCCCCCAGTGCAGGCGGGTATCACAGAAGGGTTTGTGTGGTTCTTTCTGTGGATAAAAGTGCACTGGCATGTTGCTTACGCTCTTGCTTATATTTGGGTATTGCCATCGCTCACATGGGGGAATTCCAAATGTACCATGGAGCATACTAACGCGGATTTAAAATTCTAGGGTGATCCATAGTTTACTTCCCTGGTAGAGGGTATTTAGGAAATGTGGCAGGAGAGGGCTCCTCATGCACTTGCATACAGCTGGGTCAACCTGTGGGTGTGTTTATAAATAACCATAAACACACACAGTTATCTGCACCTATTGCCAGTGCATCTTTCCATCAGTATTCACGGGAGACGGTGTGAAACCACAGGGTTGCCTATAGAGTTGCACACTGCACATCTCTCACAGACAGATTGGGACCCTTTTGTCGAAGGTGAGTGTGGATGAGGACTGCCTGGTACAGAGACGCGCAGGAGGGTGCTCTGCTGTTGTGTACCAGGAACAGGAACGGATTGGCACACTGACTATCGCTACTTAACTAATGGGAAGGAGACCGAAGAGCCTATGGGTGTTGGGGATTTTGCCTTCTGAACAACACAAATAAGGGCCAGAGTTCATTATATAACAAGTGCCGCAACTTAACATGAAGCCTTGCCGCACGTACATTGTCCTCTCCTGCATATTAATTGAGAAAATGTTGAATCAAGACACCTTTAAATGCTTTATCATAAATTACTTCTATTGAGCTCACAGACCATGGGCATCCAAGTGCGGTACACAATGAGTGGTCCAAAGAGCCCTTTTAGAAAAGGGTTCTTCGAGGGCCTTCCTAAAGAGCATTAGTTGCTCCTTAAATCTTAGTTCTTCCAAGGGCCGTGTCTTTTTACGCTTCGCCACCTAGAATAGCGCAGGTGTGGGCCAGCCTTACTAATTGTTTTCCTTTCTTTAATAGATGAAGATTTCTTTCAATGAGAGCAGCCTCCAGACCATGTTTGAATATCCTTCTGAGAGCTCACTGACAGAAGATGACCCAGAAGAGGAAGATGGGTCAGACTCCGAGCCAGAGGAAGAAGAAAAGCCATACTCTCTTTTCCTTCCACGCCCAAGTTTTATCACTGGTAATACTTCTAACAACTCTCTGCGGCCCAATTCCTCAAACTCAGGTACCGTATAGACTCCTGCTCACAATTTGAGTTGTATTTAGATGCAGCCACTTGTCGTATCTGGCATAATGTTACCAAGAGCCACCAATCCATGTACATTGACTTCTCAACTTATAGTTACTTTGGTTTCTTATTCTGCTGCATATTATGTACGTCACCCCCATAGGAACATTACCTCGTCTCTTGTATCAATTGCAACAGTGCCAACAAATCCTGCCACCTTCAACATTTGATTGCCTTTTTTAGTTTTGAACTTGCACTGTACAGCGACTTGATACGTGGGTGGGAGGCAATGCACGCCTTATACCTACCTTTTATTGACTGTTTCAGATATGAGAGATCAGAGATGCTGCGTTTTTTACGTTTCCTGAATTCTGTGTTTAATGCTCACCTTTCCACTCTCTACTCTCTGCTCCTTTATATTGTTTGTCCATCTCTTTACACAGGCACCTTCTCAACCTTAGTTTGTTCTGTACAATATATGTGTATAGTTCCCTTGTAGGCTTAATGGCAAATGTTGTTTAATTGCTACCATGGTCAATATATGGAAGACCTTGAGCCTGATTTCGATTTTGGCAGATGAGTTACTCCATCACAACGGTGACGGATATCCCATCTGCCGAAATATAAATCCCATAGGATATAATGGGATTTATATTTCGGTGAACAGGATACTTGTGACTGTTGTGATGCATTACCTTGTCTGCCGAGATCGAAATCAGGGCCTTTGTTTCTAATGTCTATTGTACAACGCTTTGAAACCCAGTTGGGTGGAGTTTGCAATTATATAAAATAATACAACCTAAAGGATCTATGCTGCAAGTACTTTTAATTGACTTAAATGATTCTGTGTATTCTTAAGTATTGTTGTGCCTAACCAACTATATATAGTGACTATAAACCCCTTTTCAACCTTTAAATGAAGTCACTTTCCCTTGTCAGATGGATTCCCTTCTTGGTATGTTTTATAAACCTAGTATAGGGTACTTTAAAAAACAATGCTCATCTCCAAGGTAATCTTAACAAAACACCCGAATGTTGATGAATCTCGAATGTGATGACATGTATTTGGTCCAAAGCCCTTTTGTGGTCCTCTTTATGTGAAAGGAGATATTTTGCCTTACAAATGTCCTCCTTTCTTGGGGCTTGCCTTTTAAGTCTGACTTCAACAATTGTATACAGTTCAGAAATGTATTTTTTGAGGCTGATACTGATGAATGTTTAGGGGTCTTGTGAGTTCCTGTCTTACACTGTGTGGAAAAATAATCTTAGGTCACCGATAAACAAAAATTGTGCAAATGTCAAAGGTAAGATTGATGCTGCAGGAGACTATCAAATATGCATAAGAGGTAATCTCAAGTTACCCCTTCTAACAATGCCGTAGATGCTTGGTACTACTCTGAGATCCACCTTTCCCATTTTAAAGCCCTCAACAAGCCTTTCAGTAGATGAACCTTCCAGACAAACACACTAGTGTGTACTGTTTGATGGGAAGTACCCATTTGTAAGGCCCTGCGTCTCATACTACTGGGAGATCTCATCAAACCTTATTAGGGTGTCGCAGAATCACAGAGCTAAAGGTTAAGCAGAGGCCAGCCAGGATGTTTAGTTTCAAAACTGGATTTTTAGTCCCAATATTATGTTTCTTGATAGAACAAGGCATGTGACTCTTGAGCACATGTATACCTTAACCACACCAGTAGATTAAAGACCAAGAAAAACTAAGGGATACCAGAACACTTTTTCATAAAACTACAGGGTACCAGAATAGACCCCTTTTAAAGATGAATTGTTCCTCCTGTCTCTCCAGTAGTACAAATAGCAAGAAATGGGCCGTTTTTGCCTTTTATGGATTCCCTAGGTAGGAAGAGCCCAACACCTGCTTAAAATATTCTTCTAAAAAGCTGCGTTTATGGCACCGCGACAGGGAAAGCAACAAATACCTTGCCTGCCGGGAAAATTAGTGTATGAGGCAGTATTTTCAGTTTTAGCCAGGAAAGGTGCAAAAAACAGGAAATTAGTTAGTTGGTCGAGAGAAACAGGTCTGACCTTGAAAGAGACATTGAGCACCAGCTTGGCGACAAGCAGGTGGCTTGCAAGAGTGGGAGAGAAATTATTCCTTGTTGAGGTTTCTGGATTGTATAGCAGAGACGCAGGGGCATCTTTTCTGTAAAGATGAAAGCAGAAATAAATGAGCTGATCCATAAGGATTTTAATCCCCAAGAGACTCGCAATACAATCCTTTTGTCTGCTTTCTGTTACCACAGTAGACCACTTTCTCAGCGACCCTTGCAAGGACACATGTATGCTATTGGTCTATGTACCATAACAGATGTGACTGATGCACCTGATGGATGTCTTCGTTGAGGACCCCAGTTAAAGAAAGGGGGAAAGGAGCAATCCGTCCCACTTACAAAAAAAAAGTCTGACGCTGCCTACTACGGCCTTACTTTAAGCACCCCTGACGACAGTGGGTTAAATCTAATATCTAAACTGGGAACAAATAATCAAATTAATGACTCAATATGTGTGCCAGATTGAAAGTTTTTTGTGCATTGGTAATTCGGTTTATACATGTCTTCTCACAAAAGTGAATTTGTTTAGCACGGTACGCCTCCCCCCCCCCCCCCCCCCCCCCACGCCCACCCTCCCCAGCCCCCAGAAGCCATTTCAAGTTCCAGTAGCTGTCCAGGGCTTTTGACAGGTGAAGCTGTAAACACATAGGGGGTCATTCTGACCCTGGCGGCCGGTGACCGCCAGGGTCACCGACCACGGGAGCACCGCCAACAGGCTGGCGGTGCTCCCAAGGGCATTCTGACCGCGGCGGTTCAGCCGCGGTCAGAAAGGGTAAACCGGCAGTCTCCCGCCGGTTTACCGCTGCCCCATTGAATCCTCCATGGCGGCGGAGCGCGCTCCGCCGCCATGGGGATTCAGACACCCCCTACCGCCATCCTGTTCATGGCGGGAAACCCGCCATGAACAGGATGGCGGTAGGGGGTGCCGCGGGGCCCCTGGGGGCCCCTGCAGTGCCCATGCCAATGGCATGGGCACTGCAGGGGCCCCCGTAAGAGGGCCCCACAAAGTATTTCAGTGTCTGCTTTGCAGACACTGAAATACGCGACGGGTGCAACTGCACCCGTCGCACCCCTGCAACTACGCCGGCTCAATTCTGAGCCGGCGTCCTCGTTGCAGGGGCATTTCCGCTGGGCCGGCGGGCGCTCTTTTGGAGAGCGCCCGCCGGCCCAGCGGAAATGTTTGAATGGCCGCCGCGGTCTTTTGACCGCGGTGCGGTCATTTGTCGGCGGTACCTTGGCGGACGGCCTCCGCCGTCCGCCAAGGTCTGAATGACCCCCATAGATCCGTATGAACGTAGCAGCAGTAATTGGGCCTGGTAAACTGAAAACACAAACTACTAGTGCACTGCGAAAAACAGTTTCAGAATGTTTGTAGAAGAAATCAAATTAGGTTTCTGAGTTCAGTTAGAGCTGTATTGAAAAGTCTGCGCACATTTGAACTGCAGATTGTTACAGGGAGAATAATGCAGAATAAGGTCTATTAAGTTTGGTCTTTTCCTTTGGCAGCACTCTGTGAACGGCATAGAACATTAAGTCAAATTAGCTTGTTTTTGGGGTCATTAGACTCGTTAATTCCAAGATCAACTAAGGCAACGCTCTTTACTGTGAACTCCTTAGCGTAGCTCGTAGCATGCTGCATCACAGCTGGTGCTCAGTCTATGGGAAGGGCATCATGTCTCGTCTGAGATGCTTGCTATCCTGGTAGAGTTACAGCACTTACAAATTCCTCTGACCCTTACCTGCCTCCATGGGTTGCACCTGCCTGTATAGAGTAAACACGTGGACTGTACCTTGCTCCTCGCTAGCTCTGCTCTGCAAACTAGCAGTGGTTGCAGCTGTTTTGTCTGAAGTCAAATAGGCAATTGTCTGCAGTTGTTCTGTAGTTTGGAAACTCCTCCGATCGAAAGTCTGGCATTTGCAAAAGGAACAAATTTGGTAAACATAAGATATTCATGCAAGGTTGAGTCGTTTGTTTTCAAAGTCTTGATAGTTAATTCTCTGTGAAGTCAAAGTAATTAAATTAAAAAAGTGGCAGTGCTTGTGATAAAGGATTCTGTTTTTTAATTTATAGCTTGTCAACTTGATTGAAATAAGTACTGTCCCAGACCCATTAATGCTTGTCTTCTTTCTATAGGTTTATCCAGCTACACACCCAAGCACTCTGTCGAGTATAGTAAGTGGCAGGAGAAGAAGTACGAGGAGAAACCTTCCTCGGTGGGTGGGATACACCAGGAGGGTGAGCATGACGCGAAAAACATGGTAAGCTCCTCACTGCAGAAGCACCTCGTGCATCCTCCCGGTCCCCATAGTCTTAGCATAGTGCTATCTTGCCACACATCTGAAGCTCATCATCTGGAGTACACCGTCACTCCTCCTGATGCAGTGTAAGAGAAGCGCCATTGTGCCCATGTTACAATGAATATACCATACAGACCCACAGTAATGGTTTTTCAGGGCAACCATTTTTTCCTCCTCAAAACAGCCATTCACGCCAACTAGCATCACCCACATGCATTTAATCTGCAAATCTGAAATGCCAGCAATGAGCAGTGGCACTCTAAATTGATTGTACCTATGTGTGCTCCAAGCAATCCGGCTTCAACTCTGTGTAGCGCTAAAAGTTATTTTATTCATGTAGTTGATTAAAACCTTAATTTTGACCCTGTATAGCACAACACTGCTTTTCTGCCTAAGTTTGGGCTATCAGCCACCACAAACCTACATACATTCTACAAACGGAAGTGACCCCACTTGTTTGTCCTTCTGAATTTGACAGGGTTTCACACAGTTGACCACCACTTTTGTCACGTGAGATGGAGTATCTGGGAACCCTTACCTTAGTCTTTTTCTGCAAATTGACCTCCAGTGTTCCCATTTTATGTATTGCCCTCTTTTGTTTAAAGAGCTTTCAAATAAGCAGCTTCTTATAAAGATATTACTTTGCTTGAGTTGTGTTTCTCCTACACTTAGAGCAATTTTTTTAGTTTCTCTGAGTTTTCAAAGAACTCAACAGTATCAAGTTTACAGGCGTACTCATATGCACCGCAATATACACATTCAGAACAGTAGTCTAATTTTTCTACATATGTAAATGTTATATTTGATTGTATTTTGTACGATTTATCTTTTTATTTTATTTTCACTGTTGGACAAATGTTATTCAATTGGGAACTCTCACCTTCCCGTCATTCAAGAAAACTGATTTCATCGCATAACATCCTTTCCTTTTTACAAGATTGGAAATATTCTGCAAAAGACATACACTGTTAGACATAAGAGTTACTGGATGCTCACCAATTTCTCCAGGTTTCCTGCCCTGAACCGCACACAGCATGCCACTTTTGGGTGGACTCACTCACGCTTACAATTCTGGCATACAGAGCAAGTAAATGCATATATATTGGCAAATTCATAAAACTGTAAATTGTCTGAATTAGGGGTGGAACTGTGGTCTTCCAAATGCTGTTATGTGCACATCTGATCCGTATTTAGGTGCACAAATAGCTTGCAAATTCAGTCCATTAATAGTCTCTTACAAACAGTGGATTTGGAACAAAAGAAGGTGTTTTGCTACTGGACTTTGGCACCTCTGTCCCTCCATTATTCTATTCAATCCAACTAACAGACTCACATGCCCTCTGCTCAAATTATCTCCTACCTTCCTATATGAATACCGTACTCATATTTCCGTATCTCTTTGGGTTCCGGAGTAGTTTGCTGCTCACCAAAAAGTGCTTCAATGCCTCGTCAGGGCTAGTAAGCGCTATCTAAATACAATTACAAAAGTCTTTATGTGAATTTAGTAGACTTGGGGCCATTCCAAGGAATGGAAAAGGATACTTCTATGAATTCATGAACGCCTTCCACAGAGGGATGCTTGGATGTCTGCTTCTCCTTAGTTGGGCTCTATGATAGATTTATAGAACGCATCTCAATAGCGTTCCCAGTCCACATTTTCTCTTTTGCTGCTCACCACAAAAAGCTGTGAAAGGACCTTTTATAGCACTTAGGAGAATTGATATTGGGAACAGTAGGGAATGTGTTTTAAGGTTGAAATGAAAGATCCTATTTCATGGAGGCCACCACACATTTAATAGTGAAACCCTGGAGATTGCACAACATGTATTAAGTAGACTTCTTTCATTGATGTCTTGAAGGGAAAAAATGGCTTATTCTTGATGAACGTGGAGCGTTTTGGGTGATAAAGAGTAACGAGTTAGGTATGTATATAACTTTATGGAACTACCTGAAATAAACAGTTGTTTACGTCTTAACAAGCTCCTCTTTCCTTGGTGGCAGGGCCATTGCCATGTTTCCAGCCAAAAGGGTTGTGCTTGCCCTTTTTAGGTGTGGGTTTTGACAGCACAGCGGTTAAACATGCATATTGCCAAGAATATGCAACAAGAGTGCTTTGGGTCTGCCTCTTTCAAGCATTGGCTTTCTTCGACCAGCGTCTTTCAGTCATTGGCTAGAGACTTTGTGAGTCGCGTCCTGGTTCAGCCCAATTGTGGTTTAATTTCTCAGCTAGTACTATTTGCTGATTTGCTTTTTCCTGCTGCCTCCATTCGAGTGCTTGCATTGAACGGCATGGGGCACTGCTTTACAGCTATAGCCCTCTCTACTTCTGCTTGCTCCTCCCCATTCATATCGCACTAAGGTGCTAGCACCACTTGTCTAAGCACATTAATTCCAGACTGACTGGTTTTGCCAATATTTATTCCTATTTCTACCAGGGGCATTTGTTTTTTCACAGTACTCAAGACCCAGCATGCCACTCTTCTATTCCCAACTGTCCTCTTTGATTTACTGACTCTTCTTGCATTTAAAAAATATCTCTTAACCTTGAGTAGATTCTTCCTGCAGTGCAAGCCTGGTCTCAATCCAAGAGTGCCCTCAAGTAGGGTATTTCATTTTGCTACACCAAGTGTGCATAACATAACATACGGATTTGCTGTCAGATTACTAGCCAACCCTCATTGCATCATTTCAATGGTTTGCCAACGAGATCTGAGGCTGCAATAGCAGTTCTTCAAGGAAATGTTACTCCAGCAAACATCTGATTAGCTTTATTTACAGTCATGTTCTAGATTTTCTTTTTTTTTTTTATTTGACTCTTCAGCAGGTAGTTCATTTTGAATCCACTCTAAAGAAGGAAGATGTATTCTTCTCTAACGCTAGCTCTCCTTATGGGTCTCTACATTACACTCAGACATTTTCAGAGAGTGGCATTCAATCATTTCCTGCTTATGGAGATGATGTGGCAAGAGATCTTTAGAGTCCTATGAAATTTCGGCACAGAACTCAAGGCGTGTGTTATTTATTTTTAAATTTGTTTTTAGGGTAACATCTTTCTCAAATGTGTTCCAAGTTTACCTGGGCCAACCAGGTTGAGCTAGAGGGGTTGTAAAACTTATGAAGCATATCCTTGCCAGAGAACTAGGTTTAATGCTGCATATTTTTCTTTCCTGGCTAGATTTTCTTTTCATTTTCTTTTTTTAGTTACAGTTTTGAAGATGTTCTTTTTCTGGTAGTGTTTCTTCAGCCTTGATTCTCATACTTATTCCTTATATCCCCCACAGCTCACACCGGCTGACAGCAACTCCTTATCAGACTTCAATAGTGAACCTGCCTTGTACTTTTAACCAGCTGACTACAAACCATATAGTGTGCAATATTGGACTGTTGTGTCCTTGCGTTCAAGTGGAAGCCACGTCGAGAAACATTGGAGGGTTTGTATTGCCACATCAACAGGAACAATTACGGAAACACTCCGCTCTTGCTGCTTGATCACCCTACGCATTGTTCTTCTGTTGATAAGAGTCCCTTGTGTTTATTGTACTGTGTCATTAACAAACACTGGGTCTCAAGGCAGTCAGTCCCTAGAACCTGGGTCTTGGAAACTCGAGGTTTGCTGAAGGTCGTGTAATCCCAGTTCCGGTACAACAGGACATTCACTCAGCTGTACATAGTCTGTCAACATTTTGAGCACTTGTTCGCACGCAGATGTTCGAATCCGGGGTGAGGCCCATGGGAAAAGAGTTACTTGATTACGTTCTGCAGCATCAAATATTTCTCAAACTTCAGAGTACCACAGCAACGTCAAAAAGAAAACGTTATCACCAGCAAAGCTCACATTCCTTCACCAAAATCCTACTGCGTTCCAAGCTAGAATTTGAGGCCTCTGCTGTAGGCCTGGATAATCAGAAAAAAGGTAACCCCAACGAAAATCACTGCTTCCTGACGTACAGGGTTATATGGACTTCTGCGCCAATGTCCTGAATTGCTCGGCCGGAAACTCCCTATTCCACCCCGGTGCCTGGATAGCCTCCGGCGGTGCTTGCAAGCCTTAGAACAGCCCTTGGCTTGCTGTTTTTGAGTACAGTGGTGCATATGGACTGGTATGGTGGGACGGGCATGTAAAAATGTGTTTGAGCAAGTCAAATGCTGTAAATGGAAGTACGACATGGACGTTGGACCATCAAAAACTGCACCAGTGATTTTCACTCTTCCAGAAGGTTTCCCATTGGATAGTTTTCATCTCTGTCACGAAGGTGACTCTAGCTTAAAAGCAACAGACCCTTCTGCTTTGAGAAAATGTGTTCTTTAAACTAAAATCGCTCTGATGAGATGCATGTAAATAGGTCCATTCGTACAGTGCCACATATGTTTGTCCTTACTCCACCTGTTAGATGTATGATTGTATGAAAAAAAAAAAAAAAAATCTTTGGTAATAGAACAATATTTTAATTTGTATAAACTGAAAATCTTTTTTTCTAGCGTGAGCCTCCTGGAGAGGTTTCGTCTTAGAGTGATGGGAAAAGCCGGAAGACTGATTTGCTAACATCACTCCACAGATGTAGCTGAACTACTACTAAAGAGAAGTGGATGCTTGCAGTTAGGAAGGGGGGGGGGCACCGCTTTGACCCCACAAGTGTGAAGCCAGGTGTCTGTCTGGGGTTAGGCATGGCAAGAAATAGCCAAGTTGGACTTGGATGTTCAGAGTACAAGTCTTTAATGGACAGAACTCAGTGTGACACTGATCGTAGGCATTTTCTTGTGGACCCTGTCTATAGTTCCCTCATAACTAGCACTGAATCCATGTGAACCTCTTCCTCTGGGCGCTCTGAATGAATGTAGGAGATGATAAAGCCTAGCTGCTGGTAGAGTACTGCCTGAGTGCCGAGTGACCTGATCTGCACCCACAAGTGCTTGGAAGGCTTCACCCAGTTCCTTCCTTTGCACTCTCAAAAAAGTAAAGCACGAGGGATGATATTGTAGTTGATCCTCACGTACATTACCCCTTGGCAGCCATTAAATGATTTACATAATGATATCAGGGACTGCTGTCTGGATTTCTGTGCGTTTTTTCTACCTATCTCTTCTTATCGGTCAATTTAAATTATTTTGGATTTCAGAAGCTCCTTAAAACCCTACATTATGTCAAAAACCTGAAACCGTTCAATGTATACAGTGTGCTTCACCCAAAGGCTTTAAGCACAGCCCTTTCACCCAATCGTTAAGATTGCCTGCACACTTACACCTAAAATATTTGAGGAGGCCAGTATGCTGTACGCAGTGGTATAGCAATATCTATAGACCTAGTGAGCATCATACGTATTGCACAGCATGTCCTTCCTACTTTCATACATTGCTACTGTGTCAGATAAGTTGCTCAATAGAGACATTATCCTGTACATCGTGCAAATACAGGTAACGGTAGCTTGAGATGTTGGAAACCTAACTGTGAGCAGGATGCTCTTGTAACTGTGGTGGGCAAGTCTACTCAAACCAGGGGGTGCGTATGTAAGGTTGTCAGATTAAGGAGGCATTTTGAGACATGTGTTGCTTATTACCAGTGTTTTCCATCTATTGCCCCAGCATGAATTCATTGAATTCTCTCTATTGGGTTTTATGGCCAAGTGTTTATTCAATTTAGTTTCCACATAAGTGGACAAAGTAGCTCTGCTGTACTCTTCACTCTGTTTTAGTTTGTGGGCAAAAGACTTAGGGAGTTATTACAACTTTGGAGGAGGTGTTAATCCGTCCCAAAAGTGACGGTAAAGTGACGGATATACCACCAGCCGTATTACGAGTTCCATAGGATATAATGGACTCGTAATACAGTTGGTGGTATATCCGTCACTTTACCGTCACTTTTGGGACGGATTAACACCGCCTCTAAAGTTGTAATAACCCCCATAGTCTGCAAATGTGTGAACGTGCTATTGCCCACTCTAAGGATGAACGTCTACTTTGGATTTAGAAAAAAAAATCAATATTTTTACATTATGTAATATATAAAAACGGCATGAGCAGTAATTACGTATTGTGGTCCAATGAAAGACTTTAGTTTATCTATTTAAGAAAAGGTTGAAGATCAAGTGGTTTTCTGTTACCACAACTGAGATTAGATTGAAAAGCATATATCAAGCCTGTGACATAATTCCAGTGAATCTTGTCAAAATGACCTATAGGGAATTTGATGAATAAATTTATTAATTTTCACTGCTAACAGATACTGTGCATTATGGAATGAGCATGGGATCTTGGGATCATGGCGCCTCCAAACAACATTTGAATAGTCTTGTTTCAGATTATTGTGGCAACAGGTGAAAAGCTGCTCTTAAATTGCAGATTCATTCTCTCTGCGCTGGATCAAAGGAGTTGCATTATCCTGATTAAATTTATTTGGCTTGTAATGTGTGTACCTTGTAATTCCATTCATAAAGTTCATATTGAACAATTCAGATCACATATACAATAGCAGGTTTGCATTATTTGCTGCAGGTAGCCATCCGTAGGCTGTTGGTGTCCCTTGCTGTGTCCCTCCGCACACCTACGTACACTGGGCGCACTCCTTTTCACCCGTTTTTCTTACATTTCAAGAATATTCGCCCCTTTCCTCTTGATTAGGGAAAGCTTACAGGGGCTTCCCAAACAGACTCACTCCCTGCCCCGTTTTCAAAGCGATACAGTTTTGTCTTTTTGTGTACTCCGTAACCTTACACACATAGGAAATAGCTACAGAAATATGCCTAAGCCATGCCATCCTTTTATCTGTCACTTTTTATCAATGTGTGGTTGGCAAGCACGCACAGGGTTGTGGCTCCGGTCCTTGGTGGAACAGCGGTTGCCTCCTGGGAAGAGAACTCTGCCTTGGTGATCTGGTATCTCTGCAGGGTTTCCTAAAGGAAAACCAATGGGTATAAAATGCCGGCTTTGTAGCAGTGCTCTTGGGAAATAAAACACCTATCTGAGTAACATTTAAGGTACTGGCACCGTCCTTGCTGATTAGCAGTGTGCACATTCCGATGATGTGTACTCCTAGATGTAATTGCATTACTGAATGTTTTCAGTCACTACGATTAGCTCTCATCCGAATGTAATACCACAGCTTCACCCACTAGTATTTTCAGTGTCCATCATTGAATTTTGTGGACTTTTCAACTTTATTGGATGGTGTAAACCTCCTCTTGTGTCCTTCTGTCTGGAACCAACAGAAAGTGTTGTAGCACGTGTATTGCACTATTGTGAATAAGGGGTGAAATACATATGTACTGTGCATTCTAGTCAAGCACATTGCCCCTTGATACTCTCTTGACCTCTTTTGTGTCTAACATATTGTTTTCGCCTTAACCCGCACCAATGTTAGGTAGTTGAAAGCAAAAGCTGGGTTGTAATGAATACTGTACTTTAATTCTGTCCAGTTTCCTAAAATTTCTACTAGGCAGGCACAAATGTTTCAGATACACTTAGAAATAGCACAAACATCTCTTGGACTTTTTGGACAAAAATTGTGGTAGTTGCATACAATTATGTTCTTAAAATGAGTACAAATAAATATGGGGTTTCAGTGTAACAACGTTTTGCCTTATAACAAGTAATTTTGATCTCAAAGGTTTTACTGGTATTTGTTTCTTCATTTTTTAATCTGAAAAAAGCATTTTTTTTTTCTGATCTCAGCCCACAGTGGGATCATCAGAGCAGAGTCATTTATACTTTTTCTTGTTTCTGGGACTTGAAATGCACAAAATATTCTACTTTTATAATGTTTTCAGACAATTTCAGAAATTGCTCTGGCCAGAGCAGCAACAGTTTTCATAGTTTAAAAAAAATACAACGAAGGAAAACAAAAAGCTTAAAAATAGAAGCTTATCAAAAGCAAACATATACGTTCAAAACACAAACGTCAGATCTTTCAGGATGTTTTTTTTCACACTCAATGAAAAAGGAAAATTAGCTATTGATAGGCTTCGCATTTTTCAAACGTTGTGTTTATTGCAGCATTTTGTCTGGATTCCACCCTTGCATTTTTTTGGCCATGGTGTGTGTATCTATTGGTTTATAAGTGACCCCGAAGGTGAAAAGGACATTTTGGGACAGTAGTGCATGAAACGGCGTAATTCCACACTGTGACATTCCCTGGAAATAACAAACAGGGTTGTTTATACCAAAAGCTTGGGGAATTTTTCTTATCCACCTGAGGAATTTACACTGTGTACTTGCCTTGTAATTTGTTTTCCTGCCTCCTTGTGACCTTGTGCTCTGTAAAACCAAGGACCGATGCGTGGGATACTGGATCTTTCATTGGTTTATGCAATATCCAGTGCTGTATGTGTTGGTACATCTTTAATCATTTAATAGTTTGCAAATATATATGTGGTATGCTCTGTTTACCACTTGTTTGTCTCTCTAGCTTTCTTATGTCCATTGGTGCGCACGACGTAAGATGTAATATTTTTGAGCAGTACATGAGCAACATTCCTAGCAACCATTTTTTTTAGCTCTTTGTCTCGCACTGATGAACCGTCATAGAGGATGAAAATTCTTCGTCAAGTTGACCACCTATGCACAATTTCTTAGTTGAACAAAACTGCCCTTGGTTTAACCCAACTAGTTTCCGTTCATGTGTTAATATATCAAGGATAAGGATATTTGAAGAATTAGAACTTGTTTCATTAACAATATTATGTTGACTTATTATCTGTAAGTTAAAATTTTGCACTTATTGACTCAGCACAGTTAGTCAAGACTAAAGGTCTATTGTTATATCTGCTGTCTCCCTAAAAGATCAGACATTTAGGTACTTAATGAAATGTACATGAATGTACTCCTTATTAAGGGCAATCTTGTATCTCACGTTAATTTGGGAAGGGTTGGCCAGATCTTGACCTGCCGTTGGGACATTATCTACAAGCATTCTGTGTGCATGTGATGTTAGTTGTGGTGTATAAAGCAACTACGCTGTTCCATGCATTCATAGCGTATGGTTACTGTGCCTGCAGAGACTGATTACATTAAATAAAATTTAAGAAATGTTGGCCAAGTAGAGCTAAGGGTTCAGCTAATTGTTGACGAAGAACCGAGCAAACTGTTTAGTACCTGCTACAGCAAACAGTACAATCGTCATGACTTTTCTCAATGTACATTTGTTGATGCAGCACATCTACAGCACTGTGGCAAAAGGTCTACAGGAGAAGTCTTCAAAGTCTGTATATTTTTGCACTTAAGTAATAAAATTTATAAATAGAGTTGATATTTAAGACGAAAGGTGAAGAAAATGTATGATTCTGAGCTGTTATAATTGCCAGGTTTGGCTCAAGTGGCCAAATTTCTCAATGTTTTATTCTTCTGGAATTGTACTTCTTTGTACTTGCACAAAACTGAGCTAATCACTCCGTGATACTTGTTTGTCTGATTTGTATGTGGTTGTAGATTTAATATATAATGCATTTTCATACTTTGTAACCAGATAAAAACAAATTTTATTTGAGTTATGATGACTAGGGTTTCAATAAATATTTTCACTGCAGGATTAAACATGAGTGTTTCTTGCTTTGTGTAATACACAATTTTTCTGTTTCAAACATGTATTTTAAGGAAGACGTTGTTTACCACAAACTTACTTCCTGCCAGCAAGTGAACATAAATTGCTTGACATACGTGTTATAAACGTGTACATAATCCCTATCACCACACATGCATTATGCATGTTGAGATTACCCAACTCTGCTGTGCAGCTGGTCTTCCTGGCCAATCCCTTGTTTTCTGCTGATGGCCATGGACTCGAACCTGCTTCCCTGTGCTCAGCAGTATTTTTTAATACTGCAGAGGCACCTACCCTTCCGCTTTTAATTTTTCTAGTGTTTTGCCCTTTTGTCTTCTGTTGTTTCTTGTCTTGGCAGCGAATGCTGCTAGATTATGGTATTACACCATGCATGTTGTACCAAAGCCTATTTGCGGCTGCAGATGTGTATTGAACACTGCATGTCCTATTTGGGTCATACTTGTTCATTATGAAGATAGCACCAAATTCTTTGGAGAGCCTTGGTTGTTACTGCACAGAGATGGTCCCGCACCAATGAAGACTGAGTGCAACCTGCACTAGAAACCAGTTGTGCAAAAGAGTCAGACTGTGAGCCCTGGTATTGTTATGTGGAGGGTACCATATCAGGCCAGCAAATGTGAGTAATCCCAGTAAAAGGGAAATTATATATTGAAGTGGACATTCTTGAACCATATGATAACTTGCTCCAGCACTATAGAAAGATGAATTCCCAGCTTGGGGGACTGAATTCACTTCAGACAATTGTGATGACCATCCTTTATCCCTTGTGCACCCGTCTGATTCACCTGAATCAGTCCGAGCCACAATAGAGTGGGGAGATGTCCTCTTCCCTTCCTGGATAAGCAGATCTTGTGATCCACTGTACAATGTGGATATGGCTGTGTTTCCCCTCTGAGCATTGACCTTCGAGGCCCAAATTGTAAAAAGCATGCCACCGTCTGGTGCGTCCTGTCCCTCTGCCTGCAGGCATTTTGATCTTCAGAATATTTTTTTGCTCAACAGATTTTTAAGTACTCAATAGGCTTTGAATCCTTCCTGCGCTGGCTTGCTCTTCCGGCTGTCCTTTTGTTACATGTTCTTAGCCAAAATGAGCAACTCCCTTTCAAGTGACTTCCATGGGCTAGTGTTAACAGAGCTTGGTGGAGTTGGATGCATTTGATGTCCAAGAGAACGTGACACTCTCAGGTGACAAAGGGGCTCTGGCCCGCGCAGCATTATCAATAAAGCATCATAGCAAAAGTATGTAAGATCTAGTCACCTTATTGCCATTCCAGCAATATGGGAGTTTCATAAACTGAAGTTGGGGGAAGGCGTTCTTTCCGCTGCAAACGATAGCTTAACCACACAAACGTCTTGTTTATTCATCCCAACTATTTCGCCCTACATTTAAAGATACCACTGCCCAGTGGAAGTGAAAAAAAAAGATATAAACTCCCCAACAGAGAATGCATTGAGGTCACTGGGCTCCCCTTTGGTTGTGTATCAGTGAAAAGGCATTTATTCCCTGGGCCACCCCGCTGAATGGCTCCACCCTGTACCTAAACAGAAAGCAGCCACAACTGAAGACACAAGGTCCATTTCCAAAACTATGTACAATCTACTAATATTCCAGACCAAGTGCTCCCTGCCCACGTGCCCCATCCAAAACTAAGTTGTTTTGTTGTTGCATTTAAAAAACTTTAAGAAAAATGTAATGCTGAAAAACATTTGGTCAAGTGACAAAGGTTATGTCAACTATTACTTTGCCACAGTATATTTATTATTTTCCCTTAATGTATGTCCATCGTTCTGCCGCAGAGTAAGTGTACGTTGCTGGGGCAGATTGCTTAAAGTGCTCTAGTGGCCCAACTTCATCTGTACCTGCTTTTCCTTCCATCGCCCGGGCAGGTGTGTACTGTACCTGGGGTTGCATCATTTTGTCCACCTTTTACAGAGCACTCGTTGCCGAAGGGGCTGAGCCATCCGCATAGGGCAGAGGTGGGACCTTTCTGTTGCTCATCTTTGAAAGACCAACGCTTGCTGCAGTACGTTCATCTGCCATCATAATTGATGTATACTGTGGAAAGAAGGGGTGGCAACAGATATCCTTATTTCTTTCCAAATGTTGTGGGAAACATTTCTATTAGGCATCCATTGGTGTCCTGGAGTTGGTTTGGAGTTCTTTCAGACCCTGGGAAGATCACGGTTTCTCTTGTATCTTCCACAGTTTCTGTTGAATCATATGGTCGAAGGCTGACGAGGAGTCCAGGAATGCAGCAAACAGGGAGCCTTTGTTAAGCAGTGTGTGTGTTTCTCAGTTGGAAAATTAACACACGATGCACTGTTTAGAGCTCTTTGCACAAACCTCACTGGTAGGCCGTGATAAGCTGCACATCTTCAATCCACTCTTGAACATTCTGGTGGATTATTTGGATAAAAAGATAGCTTTTGCTAGAATTAGTCTAAAACATCTGTAGAGTGTGGGACTATGCATTGGGTCTTTCTTTTATCATGGGATTTTGATGATGTTGTGCCAGCAGTTCAGAAATTTCAGGTCAAATGATCAGTAGTGGAAGATTGTTCGAAGAATGGGGAGCCATTATAGTTACAGATATTTGAAACATTAATTTGGTATTATCTTATGGGCTGGTACATTTTCATTCTTCATTTTTCCAATGCTGTCTGCAATACATGTCATAAATTCTTTAACCCTTTTTTGGCTACTTGGGGTAGTTTGCGCTTAGGCCTCTATAATTGTTTGTGCACATAAGTTATCCACGCCAAATGTATGTCCTATTTTTCCAACATCCTGGGGATTGTGGATTCTCCTGGAGAGGACTGAGAAAATAGGCAAAATATAGCAACATTTTGAGTTTTTTTTAGAAAAATAGGAAAGAAGTGCTCCAGATAAGTGTCTGTTTTTTCCTTAAAAAAGGATCCACAAATGGTTTCTTGCACTAAAGTCACCATCTTCCCAGCTTCCAGTAACATGCAGAGCTGAATAATAAAAAAACCCACTGTACCACAGTTTTAGCATTTTCTAAGCAGCAGCCTATTTTCCCTATTTTTTGGTGCTGTCTACCTACTTCCAGTTTGTGGTGGAAACTTGTGTGGAACCCATGGGTGATCCAGAAAAGATATAGATTTAGAAAATTTGAGAAAATTCCAAATTCAGCAATGGGTCATATGTTTAGATCCTTCAAACTTTTCCCAAGGAAAGTAACTGTCAAAAACAAAATTGGAAAATAATGGGAAAAAACAGGCATTTGTGACAACACTTTCATCTGTAACTTTTTGTTGCATTGGCAGATTGACAAAATAAATATACCACTATGTCCGCTAGACACCTCCGTTTGTGGGGATATATAGGGTTTGCTGGTTTGCCAGGAACCTAAGGTACGGAGAGCCAACAACTGAGCTGCTCCGCAAAATGGTTTTTCATTGAGTATCAAGATTAGATCAATTCTTATAGTAAAACAGGCTGAGTGAAAAATGGCTATCTTTATGTATTTCAGAAATGGCCACAAGTTAGAGTTTAGGAGCAGTGGTCATTGCTACATCTCTGAATTTGTGGGTACTCGTACTAGTGTATGGTTTGGAGGGTATTTTTAAAAATGTTTTCTTTCTTACACACTGGTTTACATTTGGAAGGCACAAAAGCAGTGAAATCCGATTGGTAATAACAAATGTTCTATTATTCTATGCTCCCACAAGTCTTCCGATAAATGGTATCTTACATGTGTGGGTAGGTTTAGTGCCCGCAACAGGAAACATCCCAAAACACAACATGGATATATCACATTTTTCCACTAAAAAAAGACCCTTTTTTCCCAATGTGGGTAGCTCTAGATTTTATACCCTAGATCAGCCGGCACGTAGGGAAACCTAGCCAACCTGTACAGCTTTGAAAAGTAGACACTTAGGGGTGTTAGTGTGGGCTGACTTGCATGGCTCTAAGCACGATTTTTTTATCCAGAATCTCTGACAAGCCTCAAACTTTGACTGAAAAACAAATTTCCCTCACATTTCTGTGAGTAATGTTCTGGAAACTGTGGGAACTCGCAAACTTCTTTCCACCCGGCTTTCCCCCAAGTGTCTCGACAAAAATGGTACCCCACTTGTGTGTGGGTAGGCCTAGTGCCTGCGACAGGAAACAGCCCAAAACACAACAGGTATTCAGTATATTTTTCGACTGAAAACTGACCCTCTTTTTCTGCTGTGGGTAGCTCTAGATTTTGGACCCTAGCTCAGCTGGCATGTAGGGAAACCTTGCCAACCTGTGTATTTTTTAAAACTAGACACATTAAATCTATCCAGAGTGGGCTGACTTGTGTGGCTCAAGCTACATTTTTTTTTTTACCCAAAATCCCTTGCCATGCGCACTGGTCATCATTTCATTGAAAACCCCAAAACAGTGTTGGGGAAGATCTTCCTTTTCAGAACAAGAAATGGCTCTGGTGCCCGCGCCAGAGGGATTTTTGTCTGATGTGCCAGTACAGCTCAGAGCCATCCTCTGTACACAAACACCGTGGTGTCGGACGGCCCGAGCCATCCGATGCACAGAAGGAGTTAAATTATACAGAGTGGGTTTTGTTTTTACTCAGAGGAGTATTACTTTCTCACCTCATGCTTCCATTGCAGTGCTTGAGGGACTATTTCGCATCTGAAAAATACTCCATCATCCTGCTGTTTTTCAACTTCAGTTCTTTGTCTGCTATATGCATTCTGTACAGAAAACAAAGATTTTGGTATTTTCCCAGCATTCACAAAGCAAACTGAACAGGCTTTAATGTTATAAACAGCATCTGTTCATGCAAAATATTGTAAATTACATTTTGCTTGCCTTTGTCTACATGCCTCGTTATATTAATACCAGTCCAATTGGGTTCACAAGTGCTTGTTCTGTGTTATGAGGGCTACCTATACCTTTTTCACCTTTTGATATTATATACTTTGATTTGTTCCTTAAGTGTTGGTTTAGGGTTTTGTGCTGCACATTCTTCGTTGAAAATGTGATTCTATGCTTGCTCTATTTTTTGTCTGAAGCTGCTTCCTGATTCTACTGGCAAACAGACTCCTCCCATTCGTCCCGCAGTTGATCCATGAGGATAAATCAGATTTATCCCAGGCAGAAACACATTCCTGAATATTAGGAGACTACTTTGCATTTGGCACAGTAACACAGGGACGTACCACCGTGGAGTGGCCATATCTTTTGACATCAAGAAGGCGTTTGATACACTAAACTGGGACTTCCTCATTAAAACATTTGGTACAATGAGCTTTGGAAATGGATATATAACATGGACCACTACATTATATTCTAGCCCGTTGGCTCGAGTTAGGACAGGGAAAATCATTTCAGACACATTCCCTATACATAGGTGCACTAGACAGGGATACCCGCTCTTTTCACTGTTGTTCGCCATGGCTATAGAGCCCCTGGCCGCCAAATTGCACACACATGCCCGTCAATGGGGCATTCCAGAACTCCACACGCATCACATTATATCTTTATACGCAGATGACGCCTTGATCTATTTACGAGATCGCAACTCTATGCCGGGGGTAATGGCCATACTGGATTCCTTTGCCAAAATATCTGGGCTAGGAGTTAATTGGTCTAAGTATTGCATATTCCCCTTCACCCCTTCGCTGCCAGGCCTTTTCCCCCTCCTGTGCCAGGCCTTTTTTTGCCTATTTGGGGCAGTTCGCGCTTAGGCCCTCATAACTTTTTGTTCACATAAGCTAACCAAGCCAAATTTACGTCCTTTTTTTCCAACATCCTAGGGATTCTAGAGGTACCCAGACTTTGTGGGTTCCCCTGAAGGAGGCCAAGAAATTAGCCAAAATACAGTGAAAAGTTTGTTTTTTTAAAAATAAATTGGAAAAAAGTGGCTGCAGAAGAAGGCTTGTGGTTTTTTCCCCTGAAAATGGCATCAACAAAGGGTTTGCGGTGCTAAACTCAGCAGCTTCCCAGCTTTCAGGAACAGGCAGACTTGAATCAGACAACCCAATTTTTCAACACAATTTTGGCATTTTACTGGGACATACCCCATTTTTGCAATTTTTTGTGCTTTCAGCCTCCTCCCAGTCAGTGACAGAAATGGGCATGAAACCAATGCTGGATCCCAGAAAACTAAACATTTCTGAAAAGTAGACAACATTCTGAATTCAGCAAGGGGTCATTTGTGTAGATCCTACAAGGGTTTCCTACAGAAAATAACAACTGAAAAAGAAAAATATTGAAATTGAGGTGAAAAAAACATCAATTTTTCTCTACGTTTTACTCTGTAACTTTTTCCTGCAATGTCAGATTATCGAAAGCAATATACCGTTGCGTCTGCTGGACTCATCTGGTTGCAGGGATATATAGGGCTTGTAGGTTCATCAAGAACCCGAGGAACCCAGAGCCAATAAATGAGTTGCACCCTGCAGTGCGTTTTCATTCTATACCGGGTATACAGCAATTCATTTGCTGAAATGTAAAGAGTAAAAAATTGCTATCAAGAAAACCTTTGTATTTCCAAAAAGGGCACAAGATAAGGTGTTGAGAAGCAGTGGTTATTTGCACATCTCTGAATTCCGGGGTGACCATACTAGCATGTGAATTACAGGGCATTTCTCAAATAGATGTCTTTTTTACACACACTCCTATATTTGGAAGGAACAAATGTAGAGAAAGACAAGGGGCAATAACACTTGTTTTGCTAATCTATGTTCCCCCAAGTCTCCCGATAAAAATGATACCTCACTTGTGTGGGTAGGCCTAGCGCCCGCGACAGGAAATGCCCCAAAACGCAACGTGGACACATCCCATTTTTTTTTAAAGAAAGCAGAGGTGTTTTTTGCAAAGTGCCTACCTGTAGATTTTGGCCTCTAGCTCAGCCGGCACCTAGGGAAACCTACCAAACCTGTGCATTTCTGAAAACTAGAGACCTAGGGGAATCCATGATGGGGTGACTTGTGGGGCTCAGACCAGGTTCTGTTACCCAGAATCCTTTGCAAACCTCAACATTTGGCTAAAAAAAAACACATGTTCCTCAAATTTCAGTGGCAGAAAGTTCTGGAATCTGAGAGGAGCCACAAATTTCCTTCCACCCAGCGTTCCCCCAAGTCTTCCGATAAAAATGATACCTCACTTGTGTGGGTAGGCCTAGCGCCCGCGACAGGAAACGCCCCAAAGCGCAACGTGGACACATCCAAATTTTTTAAAGAAAACAGAGGTGTTTTTTGCGAAGTGCCTACCTGTAGGTTTTGGCCTCTAGCTCAGCCGGCACCTAGGGAAACCTACCAAACCTGTGCATTTCTGAAAACTAGAGACCTAGGGGAATCCATGATGGGGTGACTTGTGGGGCTCAGACCAGGTTCTGTTACCCAGAATCCTTTGCAAACCTCAAAATTTGGCTAAAAAAACACATGTTCCTCACATTTCTGTGGCAGAAAGTTCTGGAATCTGAGAGGAGCCACAAATTTCCTTCCACTCAGCGTTCCCCCAAGTCTCCCGATAAAAATGATACCTCACTTGTGTGGGTAGGCCTAGCGCCCGCGTCAGGAAACACCCCAAAGCGCAACGTGGACACATCCAAATTTTTTAAAGAAAACAGAGGTGTTTTTTGCGAAGTGCCTACCTGTAGATCTTGGCCTCTAGCACAGCCGGCACCTAGGGAAACCTACCAAACCTGTGCATTTCTGAAAACTAGAGACCTAGGGGAATCCATGATGGGGCGACTTGTGGGGCTCGGACCAGGTTCTGTTACCCAGAATCCTTTGCAAACATCAAAATTTGGCTAAAAAAACACGTTCCTCACATTTCTGTGGCAGAAAGTTCTGGAATCTGAGAGGAGCCACAAATTTCCTTCCACCCAGCGTTCCCCCAAGTCTCCCGATAAAAACTATACCTCACTTGTGTGGGTAGGCCTAGCGCCCGCGACAGGAATCACCCCAAAGCTCAACGTGGACACATCCCATTTTTTTAAAGAAAACAGTGCCTACCTGTGGATTTTGGCCTGTAGCTCAGCCGGCACCTAGGGAAACCTACCAACCATGTGCATTTTTGAAAACTAGAGACCTAGGGGAATCGAAGATGGGGTGACTTGTGGGGCTCGGACCAGGTGCTGTTACCCAGAATCCTTTGCAAACCTCAAATTTGGCTAAAAGAACACCCTTTCCTCTCATTTCGGTGACAGAAAGTTCTGGAATCTGAGAGGAGCCACAAATTTCCTTCCACCCAGCGTTCCCCCAAGTCTCCCGATAAAAAGGATACCTCACTTGTGTGGGTGGGCCAGGTGCCTGCAACAGAATAAGGCCCAAAACTTGAAGAGATAGAAGGGATAGCACAGCGAGTTTATAAGGGCATATTCTTTTATACATCTTTAGACGGACTCTGCTTTGGCGACCCACATAAGTGAGGTGTCATTTTACTTTGGAGACGGAGGGGAAAACTGGGGAGTAGGAATTTTGTGCTGGAGCGGTGATCCTACTAAGAAAAGTCAGGAAAATATGCTTTTTTATGCAAATTTTGAGGTTTACAGAGGAGTCTGGGTAAGAAAATGTTGGGGGAGCCACGCAAGCCACACCTCCCTGGACTCCTTGGGGTGTCTAGTTTTAAAAAATGTCTGGGTTTTGTAGGTTTCCCTAGATGATGGCCGCACCCAGGACCAAAAACATAGGTGGGCCCTCCCCCCCCCAAACACAGGTATTTTTGTAATATATCATTTTGATGTGTGCACATACGTCCGTGATGTGCCAAACACTAAAATTGTGAAAAGAAACACACTTAGGTTATGTGAAGAAGACCCCTCACCCACCAACCAAGTTGGTGGCATGCTTCATCATCGGGGTCCCACCCGAGGCACCTAGCGTGTCACAGGTGTGCTGGGACGCCTGATTACAGCGGAGCAGGTTTTGTCATTTTTACCACACATACTGGTTGGATTTGGCACGAGGGTGAGTGATGGTTCAGTGGATCAAATTTTATTAACAAGAGATTTCACAAAAATGAAATGCACTGCTAATAACTGAAAGGCAAAAAACTGAACCAATGACTCACAGCTCGTGAGCTGTAAAGCTGCGACAAGGCACCAACCGCTTTACAGTCCATTCACACACCTTTTATACATGACACGCACAAGACCATTCACACCGCCAGCCACGGGCCTAGCACATTACAACACTCACATCGACAGACCGCGCCACTCAAGGGCCCATCACTTACATACGCCCACATGCCTGATACAAGAATCACACCAGCTGATGGGAGTGTGGACTGCCGTTTGGCTGGCACCGCCAGCCAAGCGCCACCCCAAGCACACCGCCAGCCAAGCGCCACCCCACGCACACCGCCAGCCAAGTGCCACCCCACGCACACCGCCAGCCAAGCGCCACCCCAAGCACACCGCCAGCCAAGTGCCACCCCAAGCACACCGCCAGCCAAGCGCCACCCCAAGCACACCGCCAGCCAAGCGCCACCCCACGCACACCGCCATCACTTTTTTTGTTTATAAACAACAAAGAAACCACTAATTATACGCTCACAGTATTTCCCAGATTTTATTTTTGGTATGGTAACTTCTATAACAGCAGGGCACACACAGCCCAGGCTTTGAAGGGCATTCGGGCAGTACATCCGGCTCTCCCTCCGGATTAATCTCCGGGCACATACTCTACATTTCTTTGTGGGCAAGTCTTTTTTGGGAGTGGGAGGAATGTGATCTGGAAAGTGCTGATCTTTCAATCTAGCCACATCCTCCACCACTTCTACTCTAGGAACTCTTGCTGGTTCCACCACAATAAGGCTTTCTATCACCGACTCCTGAAATTTAACAAATGTCATCCTTGACTCAGGTGAACAATCCTTGTATACAATAAAGGCATTAAAAGTTGCCAAATGAAATAAATGTAGGGCCAACTTTTTATACCACACATAAGACTTACGAAGAGCAGTGTAAGGTTCCAACCTCTGATCTACTCTATCAACACCACCCATGTGATTATTGTAGTCCAAAATGCACACAGGTTTGCGCACTTCCGCAACCTGACCCCAAACAGCCACAGGGGAAGTACTCTCATCATGGATGGTCGATAGCATGTACACATCCCTCCTGTCTGAAAATTTCAGAGCTAGCAGCTCATTATTCCGCAAGGCACTGCACTGTCCCCTCTCAAGTATTTTACAGACAAGCTCCCTTGGATAGCCTTTCCGGTTAGAACGGATTGTGCCACACGCAACAGTGTCCACCCTAAACAACTCCTTGAACAACTGCACTCCAGTGTAGAAATGATCTACGTACAAATGGTGACCTTTGTTAAACAGCCGTCTAGCAAGTTCCCACACAATTTTTTCGCTAACTCCAAAAGTGGACGGATAACCAGGAGGGTCAATACTGGAATCCCTACCAGTGTAGACCCGGAAATTATACACATATCCTGTACTGCTTTCTAACAGCAGATACAATTTAATCCCATACCGTGCCCTCTTACTAGGAATGTACTGCTTAAAAACTAAACACCCCTTGAAAAGGACCAAAGACTCGTCCACACTTATCTCTTTGCCTGGAACATAGACCTCTGAAAACCGATCCACAAAATGATCAAGGACAGGCCTAATCTTAAAAAGGTGGTCATAATCAGGGTGATCTCGTGGCAAGGCTAAAGCATTGTCTACAAAATGCAGCATACGAAGAAGAAGCAAATACCGATTACGTGTCATAGTTGCAGGAAATATAGCAGTTGCCATCAAGGGACTAGTAGACCAATAAGAAGCCAGTGACGGCTTCGTGATCAACCCCATCAAAAAAGACAAACCTAAAAACCTTTTCATCTCTTCCAGATATGTGGGAACCCACTGAGTAGCTCTAGACGGAAGCTTAAGTCTGGCAGCGTTGTCCTGCAAATATTGCTCTGCATACACATTTGTCTGCTCCACAATCTCTCCCAAAAATACATCCTCCATAAACAAGTGAAAGAAATGGACAGGCAAAAAGTTTTCCGTATTAACTCTACACCCTGGGAGACCAGTAAATGCAGGTAACTGTGGCTGCTCCATGTTTGGGGCAATCCAGGTGTCAGGTCTTCTAATGGGAAACCCTTCAGCCCCAGGCTGCTGCACTCGTGGCACATCAATGTCCTCCTCTAACACAGGCCCTTCATCTGCACTGAGAGTAGCTTCCTCGTCAGAAGAATACTCTCGGTCAGAAAACTCACTTCCAGAATCTCCTGCTTCCTCCTCTGCCTCAGATGCAGAGTCAGTGTTGTAATCATGGTCTGAAGACGACTCAAAGAGCATGCGAACAACCTGCTGAGCGGTCACTTTGCGGCTAGCCATGATCCTAACAACAAATGGATTGCCAACAACAACTAGCACTAAAATAAGTAATAAACAAAGTGTAGCTTTATCACAAAGAGTTATGTACTACAAAAAACTATACCACTCACTTGCCTGAAAAAGCTACTCACCAAGCAACTACTCTGCACAGACACAGCAATCACCAATGATATCCCACTAAAAAGAAAAAAGCTAATTAGACATATGACAACACAAACATCACTGTGCTCAAATCTAAGGACAATGTCAAACACACAATACTGCATTTAGTACACCTCGTACAAACATGTCATTCATGCATGTCAACAATACTCCTTTGGAGTAAATTGCTTTCGCTTACCTAAAACATGCAACTATGCAAACCGCAGGACAACTACTGCCAAAACCGCAAAGATCCACAGCAAAGGAAGCAAAAGCGTTGAGCTAGAAGAAAAAGAAGAAATAAATTGTTATAATCACAATTACAAATACTTTGCCAGTTGACAAACACCCCAACACCAAGAACTTAGAAGTTGTCCCTGGTACCTAAGTGGATCCTGCCCCCCTCGGGGGTAGATGGGCGTAAAAAAAATTGGGCAACACCTCTGTGCCCCCTTTAGGGGGCGACCCTTCCCAAAGGGGGCACCCCCAGCACAACACAAAAAAAAAAAAAAAAAAAATCCCTGCCGTATTGGTGGTTTCTGCCCTCCTTGGGGGCAGATGGGCCTACAAAATAGGGGCAGAGATGGCCAATACGAACTTTCCCCACTTTAGGGGGGTGACCATTGCCCAAGGGGTGCCCCCAAACACACACCACACAATCCCTGGCGCCTAGTGTGCTTCCACCCCCCCGGGGGCCAGATCGTCCAAAAAATGGCTGGTCTGCCATCGGGGGGGGGCGAAACAGAAAAAAAAAAAAAAAATAGCCCCCAAGGGGTTGCCCCCAAAATAAACAATAAAAACAAAATCCCTGGTGTCTAGTGGATTTCGCCCCCCCCTTGGGGGCAGATCAGCCCAAAAATTGGCAAACTTTACAATAAAAATAAATCCCTGGTGTCTAGTGGATTTCACCCCCCCCCTCCCCCCGGGGGCAGATCGGCTGAAAAAAAAGGCGATCTGCCCCCAGGGGGGGCGAAACACTAAAAAAATTTACCCCGGGGGGGGCGACCCTTCCCCAAGGGGTCGCCCCCAAAAGAAACCTAATAGAAAAAATCCCTGGGGTCTAGTGGAGAGGCCCTGCCCGCTATCGTGGAGCAGGAATCTTGTGAAAACAGGCACAGGGGGAAAGTAAAAACCCTTTCCTTTCCCCCCGTGTCTGTTTTCCTCCCCCCCCCACCCCCCAAAAACAGAAAGGACCAAGGGGTCACCCCCCAAAAACACAATAACAACTAATTCCCTGGTGTCTAGTGGATTTCGCCCCCCCCCCCGGGAGCAGATCCGCCGAAAAAAAGGCGATCTGCCCCCAGGGGGGAGGGGCGAAATACTAAAAAAAATTGCCCCCCAGGGGGGCGACCCTTGCCCAAGGGGTCGCCCCCAAAAGAAACCTAATAGAAAAAATCCCTGGGGTCTAGTGGAGCGGCCCTGCCCGCTATCGTGGAGCAGGAATCTTGTGAAAACAGGCACAGGGGGAAAGTAAAAACCCTTTCCTTTCCCCCTGTGTCTGTTTTCCTCCCCCCCCACCCCCCAAAAACGGAAAGGACTCACCTTTCCTCCTCGCGCGTTGGAAGCGTTCCAGCGCGCCCGGCAACACTAGATGACGTCGGCGCGCTGTGCGCGCGCTGACGTCATCGGATTGCCCAGGGGGTGTCGGGGTGGAAGGGGAAGGTCTTCCCCTTCCATCCCCGCCTTGGGGGGGAGGGGGGTGCACGGGGGGCACGCTAGCGCTCCCCCAAGTTCCCCTGTGCCTTGGACGAGGTGACCTCGTCCAAGGCACAGGGTAACTGTAGCCTTGGACGAGGTGACCTCGTCCAAGGCACAGAAGCGGTTAATACCAGTCCCCATGGATCTCTAGCTGGACCTACCAGAATACTACTTACCATGGTGCCATACCACCTTTATATATTTGGGAATACAAGTGTATCACTCGGTTGATGACCTTAGAGAGGGCAACATAGATAGGACTAATAGCTTCATACGGGGATTGCTCCCATTCTGGGGCTCTCTCCCACTGTCGCCCATGGACAGAATAGCCATAGCTAAAATGCTCATTCTTACTAGACTATTATACCACTTTGCAGCGCTACCAGTCGTTCCCCTCCGCTCATTCTTTAAGTCCCTACAGAGTCTGCTAACTGACTTACTATGGGGGAAGGACAGACGTCGCATGGCATTGACCACAACACAACTCCTGCAGGACAATGGGGGCCTAGGTATGCCCAATTTCGAATTGTATTATGCTGCTGCCCAGCTACAGTGACACATCAGCTGGCTAGGGGAACACTGCACCAGAGAGCAAAAGGTAATGATAGATACACTTGCTCCGACATCACCATATACCTGGTTATCGGTTAGAGCATGCCCCACACACCGTGGTAACGTCCTACTGGATACTGCTAAAACATGTTTGCTACTTTATGTCAACAGCAAGGGTCCTAACATACTATACTCACCACTGATTCCACTTTTGCACTTGCCTAGGGCACACGACATGCTCGCACATCACAACATGACTCCAAGGTGCGAAGCAGGTCTTGAGAGAGGGGGTGATTTCTATTGGGAAGTTACGCTGTTAACGTTTAACAAAGTGGTGGAAAATGCGGGGGTACATGCGGGTGCCTTCCTGACATACTGCACAATATCTCAATCACAAAAGGGGGGGGGGGAGGTTATGTGGTCCAGTGTACAGTCTCCCAAATATCATCAATAAGTATAAGGTACACTGTTCCAAAAAAGGACTATCATCCTAGGGAATCCGACTAAATTTGTCTACCTGAGTCCTTGGAACGTCCTTCCCAAGGAACCTGTTCTCGATTTGGGGATGGGTGACTTGATTTAGCCAGTTTACTTAAATGTAAGTGACTGGGTTTTCTACCTTAATTTGAGGTTGGTTCTTTCTTTTTTTTCTTATGAAGAGGTGATTTAGAGTTTGGTCCTGATGAAGCGTTAAAGGATCCAGCTGGACCGCTAGACGCGAAACATGTCGACCTGAACTTAGAGGTCCTATAATACCTCGAGTCCTCTGAGATTTAATTAGTTTTTTAAAGTATTTGAGCATTACACTCTACTTGTGACTTTCAATTTTTTTGGTTTTAATCTTGGTATTCATCCTTATTATACTGATTAAATTATGATGTAGATTGTGAGATGAATAACCAGTTTTAACTATTTTTTGACCTCTCCCTTGTGTACTGGTGCCTGAATGTAAGCATCTTTGACTGCATAGTTGATCTTACCAGTCACAATCAGAGTAGTACAGTTTAAAGCCCCCCTCCTGCGGTGCCCGCCAGGCATTGCAATGCCGGCCTGGTGAGGAGCATTTCCCGATGATGATGCTAGTCATCCATTGCGATGCTTGAGGGCTCTTGTACCTCAGACCGTCGGTCCCCTAGGATGATAGTCCTTTTTTGGAACAGTGTAACTTATACTTATTGATGATACTGCACAATATGACATCTGTTACAAACCACGTGGGACATGGGAGATGACAAACCCCAGACATCGCAAATACTCAGACAGACAATATCCATAAAAGACACCAAAAAAGTGATGTGATATGGCTATACACTACATTGCTGACGGAGACCTGCCTGAGTCCGGAGGGCGCGCGGTCTCGATGGGATGCAGCACTTCCCACCCCCTTGTCATAGAAGGCCTGGACAGCAGCGCTCTCCTCCGTTAAATTTGTCGCACGTAATCCTAGGCTTTGCTACAAGATTTGGGATGCTTTTATTGTGAACAGCGAAGCCAAAAATGACACATGCCCACCTTGAATACTCAGGAACTCCCACTCCACCTTCCGGGCAGTTATGCTGCTTTTAAGATTTAAGGGTCGGACCACACTGTTCTGGTGACTCCACTTGCTTCTTGGTTGGGTGACCCACCGTTGTCCATACCCACACGTTCATGATGTCTCTTGATACCCTCATTTGCTATTGGTACATATGCGGTGCTCCTCACTGCTACACGGCACCACAGAGGACACCTAGTGACGGTAGAAATACACTCTAACCTACCGCAGGGCATTCGATCCTATTACCAAATGACTCTGTAAATTCTACTGGAATAGCATCTCTCGCTAAGTGGCATAGTTAGATGTTGTATTTTTTTTTTCTTTCATATTTCTTTTCCTTTTTTTTCGTTCTATTGTTGTATATCATTGTCTCACAATGTTTGGTTGTGTTAAACCCAACAAAGAGATATATGGAAAAAAAAAAAGTCGATATGGACTGTGTGAATGGTCGAAAGCATAGTGGTCTATATAGACGTATTCAAGGGCTCTTCTAGTTACATTGATTCACTCTGTGGGACAGCAGAGGATAGACGCTCCTATTACACTTCTTAACTCCTATGAAGTCTGAACCTTCCTCTCCCTGATGGCCTATTTTGGCATTTAGGTCCCCAACAATTATTAGCTGGCTTTTAGTGGTTGCTTCATTCTGATACCTCACTATTCTTCTTCAGTCATAATTGTTGAATTGTTCTACTTTTTTTCAGTTTGCATATACTTTGAAACAGAACACAATTTTCATTGTTTCTTTTTTCCCATCCTGGTGTTTTCTGTGCTTTTCCTACCTCTAGTGCGTTCATAAGGTGGCTGGAATGCCTGTGGAGTTTGATGCTGTGGGAGTTCATTGTTGTTTGTGTGGGTGCTCTGTTTATTTAAAGCTTGGGTTTCTCGGCATTCAGACCCTTTTTAGGTCACAGCCTACCAGGCCGCGCAGCTGTGTATGTGGTAGACATTTTGGAGTGTTTCAAAAAGTTGACCTGGGAATGTATTCTGCCCTTTGTCTGCCAATGGCTTTGTGGTTTGTAACTCACGTTTTCTGGCTTTACATGTGGTGGCTTTATTTGCTTTAGGCTCCTCAGCTCTAGTTGATACCTCCCATGCCAAAGCCCTGTTTACAGTATCCACAAACTAGTTTTCTGTAATAAACAGGCCTGTAAATCATGTTCTTATCTTGTTCCATTTGCTGGGCATTCAAAGACCAAGGTCAAATGTCAAGCTGTGTGTTGGAGGTAGCCTGGTGTTTATTTTGCTTTCGGCTAACTTCAGTTTGAGAGCATTTACAGGAAAGAGGAATGCAGCATACTTTCTACTTGGATTCTGAATGTGCATTTTTTTTACATTTTACTGTAGACATAGCCATCTTAAAAGTGATCACCTCCTTCAGCTGCGTAAAATATGTGCCTTTCATTCTTGGGGCTGGAAGTTCACTCTGGGCATCTTCGGGGGGGGAGGAAGCATTACCTTTTCTAAAATCATGTTAGAACTATTACTTACAGAAAAAAAACTTGCACTGATTTAGTGTGATGTACCAGTATTACTAAGATGAAACAGTTCTGCATGTGACTTTTTCGTATTTAACATGTTTTTTTGCAAAATGTCTTTATAAAAGAAGGTGGCCCAAAAGTTAAGGGTGCAGGATACCCTTGTTACTTGCTTTCTTTCACGTGAATTAACTTGTAAATAAGTGCTTGCCTGTTTTTAACAGGTGGGGGTGCATGCAAATTTTAGGAGGGTGCTTGTGGACCGTGCTGATTTAATCTGATGCACTAGTACTGCTAAGATGAAACAGTTCTGTATGTGAATGACATACATATTTGGAATTTTTGCAAAGACTTTTTCATATTTACCATGTTATTTTTCAAAATTCCTCTTCTGTGGTTGGTCCATTTAATTTGTGAAACTGCCTTTTTAGGAACAAAGTAAAAAAAACGCATTTCTGTCTCCGCTTCAGCCTAACATATGGTGATCTTTGGCAATTTAGACTGTTTATGGCCCACTCACTGTCAAGAACAGGATGTGATCTTTTCACAGGAAAGAGCCAGCCTCATTGTAACACAATTTAACAGTGCTGGTTTTTCACTTTGATGTGTAAAGCCTATGCTTTGTTTGTGACATCTGTGGGATCTCGTTATGGAGAGTTAGATAAGATTAAAGGCAGATTGTATGAACGCTTTTGTTTTTATGTTTAGCTATACAATAATTATGTATTCCACCTGCAACTATGCCTTTTTTTGGAACACATATATTAATGGATTTTAACGATTTCCTCATTTGTCCTTGCAGGCACTAGAGTCATGATTTGAATGGTATAAAAGGTGCAGCGGCACATGGGACCAAAAGCTTTTGGAAACCTGGTGAACCCCGATTATTGCTATATTTCACCACTAAAAAAGCAGCCACAAGTGCAGTTACCTTGCAGACACTAGGGACATGATTTGAATGGTGCAACAGGTGCGGTGGCATAGGAGCCAAAAGGTGTAGGAAATCCACTGATTATTGTTATATTCAACTACTAGACAAGCAGTCAAAATTGCAGTTACCGTCCATGCATTAGTCAAGTTTGACTGGTGCAGCAGATGCAGTGGCATGGGGGCCAAAAGTTCTAGAAAACCCACTGAATACCGCTTATTGCTATATTTTACTACTATTACCACCAACTCGCAACCAGCTATGGCCGATATCTTGCTGCTCCTTAGTGACTGTCTACCATTCCAGTGCTCCTTGTGGTGCAGTGCGAGCGCGGCCACCTCCTCCACCACTGTTTCCCTGCTTCCTGACCCCTCCTCTCTCCCCTCATGGACTTCCTCCCTCGTAGGCTTACTCTTCTCCTGACCTATTAGTGGCATACCTTGAAAGTGTTCGTTCACCTTTTTTCTCAGTACGGGCAGCTTTTATTAAAAAAAAGCTTATAAACGTTCTATGAAACATTTCAGCGCTGCGCTTGATAAGAGCACCAGTTATATTGCACAAACACTTTTTTATGGCAGTGGGAAATTACATGATGATGACAGGATGTAGACAAGAAAGGGGGTGGGTAGTGGTGGTAGAAAGGGGTGCACTTCCCACACGTTGAGCAAGTATAGTCAATAGTAGTTGATGTCAAAAATCGTGCAATGGTGCTATGCGGTAAGATGCTCCACTACCCAGGAGCATACGGTAGTGCTTCAAAGAAACACTAAACATGAAATTTAGCACAGAAGTCGCAGCACTCAAAACAATGTTCATAATAAAGATGTCCTCCAGTTGAGTTGGTTGTAGTGGATTCCTTTAATTAGTAGCCAAGGGCATCAAAATAGATCAGTTGAGCACTGATCCCTAAATACACCCAAGTAGTCAGTTGAGCATAGTTCCATATACACAGCCAACACGTGCCTCGTCACAACAGGTGACCTTTTCAAGGCTATGAGACGACACAGTAAGTAGGGAAGTAAGTAAGGTCATTCAATAGTAAAATGAACAGGGTGGAGGGTAAACCTTGCTGACCAAGACCGTGGTAAGTCAAATGTGCAAACCATACTTAGCATTAGGTACAGAAAGAAAACTGGAGCTATCCTCATGCAATGAAGTTCAACCTTGGCCTTCTTTGCACCTTTCAAACTGTCATGAGGGCCATGACTTAGGGGCTTTTCAATGGATCCCTGTCTTGTCTCATGCACAAAATCGTTTGTTTCAAAGACATTTTTCCTGGCAAGTTGTTTTTCATGGTAATCTTGTCAGTATGGCAAACCAATCAACTTCAGGTCCCAGGTGAGTGAGTGTAGGAAGCTGGCTCTGTATATACTATATCAAAGTGAGATATAGTGTGCAGGGATTCCCAAGAAGTTTGACAGAGGCAAAATAGATAATACTAATGATCTATTTGTGGTAGTGGTTGATCAGATAGAGGGTAGAGTTACGCATTTGTTGTACACACACAAGCAATAGAAGATACACACACACACACACACACACACTCACAGACTCCCCTCCAGACCAATAGGATTTTATATATAAAAATATATTTTTGTTACTCTATTACTAGAACCACAAGATTCAGTTTAGAAGTAAATACTGTTGCAGGTAAGTACTTAGCATAGACATCAATGTAACTTTGTTTTACTTTAGTAGAGTAAACAGGTTTTAAGAAAACAGAACAGTGGACACTACATTTTCTGAACAGTTCCTGGGGGAAGAAAATAGAGTACAGTTTTAGAGGTAAGTACACAACTTACAGTTACAGTCTCCGGGTTATAGGTAGTCCACCATTGGGGGTTCAAGTCAACCCCATACACCCACCACCAGCACCAGTGGGCCAGTCGGGTGCAGAGATCAAAGAGGAGCCAAATTAACCGGGGCCCCTATGGAGACAGGGGGTGCTCAGAATTTGGTCTACCAGCAGGTAAGTACCCGTGCCTTAGAGGGCAGACCAGGGGGATTAGAGGAGCACTGGAAGGGTCCCAAGTAGGCACCAATCCCACACCCTCAGCAGCACTGGGTGGCCAGGTTCAGGGTGCAAACAGGGTGTCTGGTTTTCAATGAAACTCTGAGGGGACCCCAGGGGGTCACTCAGGTGCTGCGGGCAAGGTCCCGGAGGGAAGTGGGGTTCGGGGTGGTGTGGAGTCTCGGGCACACCACCAGTCAGACAGGGAAGAGGGCCACTTGTTGATTGTCCCTGCACCGGGTGTTTATTTCTCCAAGGCCTGGGGGCTGGGGGTGCAGTGGGTCCTTTGGTGTTGGTTATCTTCATCCAGGACAGTCGCGGTAAGCGGGGTTCTCGGGATTCCCTCTGCAGGCGGTGTCGTGGAGGGGTGGAGAGGTCAACCCAGGGTGGGCACTTGGTTACTGTCGCCTGGGGGTCCTCTCTGGTCGGTTGGGCCACCTGGACTCGGGCTGTGGGCGTCGGGTGCAGAGTGGTTAGGACTCACGCTTCTGGAGTGAGGTGGGAGTCCTTTAGAAGCAGTTTCTTCTTCTTTTCTTTTGGACAGGTCCACTGTCCACTGGAATTTCTTGGTCCTCGGTGATGCAGACAGTCCTTGGGGTTTTTTTCAGGGGTCGCTGGACCTGCAGGACACGTCGCTTTTCTTTTGCAGCTCTTTGAAGCAGGAGACGGGCTGGTAAGGCTGGGGCCGAGACAGTTGTTGTCTCCTTCCCTTCTCTGCAGGGTTTTCAGCTCAGCAGTCCTTCTTCTTTCTTCAGGTCATCAGGAATCTGACTAGCATGGTTCAGGGAGCCCTTAAATACAAGATTTAGGGGTGTTTTAGGAGTCTGAGGGCAGTAGCCAATGGCTACTGTCACTGAGGGTGGCTACACCCTCCTTGTATCCACTCCCTTTGAGGAGGGAGGGCACATTCATATCCCTATTGGTCCCTGTCCTCCAAGATGGTGGATTCTGCAAGGAGGGGTTCACTTCAGCTCTGGACACCCTAGTGGTGGTCCCAGCTGAAGTGGTCACTCCTCCTTGCTTTTCTTAATTTTCCTGCAGAACTAGCCACCCAAAGTGGAAGCTTGTCCATGAGGCAGGCATCTCCACTAGCTGGAGTGCCCTGGGGCACTGTAACATGAGGCCTGGACCTTTGAGGCTCACCGACTGCTGTTACAGTTCCTGCAGGGGGAGGTGTGAAGCACCCCCACCCAAGACAGGCTTTATTTCTGGCCTCAGAGAGCACAAAGGATCTCACCCCAGGGAGTCAGAAACTCGTCTCTTAGTGGCAGGCTTGCACAGACCAGTCAGTCCTACACTAGAGGATTGGGTAAAATACAGGGGGCATCTCTAAGATTCCCCCTGTGTTTTTTTGTTTTTAATAAATCCAACACTGGCATCAGTGTGGGTGTACTGTGCTGAGAAGTTTGATACCAAACTTCCCAGTATTCAGTGTAGCCTTTATGGAACTGTGGAGTTCATTTTGACAAACTCCCAGACCATATACTTAATATGGCCACACTGTACTACAATGTCTAAGAATGGACTTAGACACTGTAGGGGCACATTGCTCCTGCAGCTATGCCCTTACTTGTGGTATAGTGCACCCTGCCTTAGGGCTGTAAGGTCTGCTGAGGGAGTGACTTACCTATGCCACAGGCAGTATTTGGTTGGTGGGCATGGCACCCTGAGGGGGTTGCCATGTCAACTTTGAGTGTGTTGGTGGGAAGAAAAAGGCAATCTGCACTGGCACTGTGCATGTGATAGGTGAAGGGTCCCTTAGGGTGGCACAACACATGCTGCAGCCCTTAGGGACCTTCCATGGTCACAGGGCCCTTGGTGCCACTGGTACCTTTTACAAGGGACTTATCTGTGGGCTAGAGGTGTGCTAATTGTGGAAACAATGGTACATTTGTAGGGAAAGAGCACTGGTGCTGGGGCTTAGTTAGTAGGAACCCAACACACTCTCAGTCAAGTCAATCAAAAAGTGGTGGGGCACCTGCAACAAGTACCAGTTTCCTACATTGAGCTAGGTACCATTTCACCTGCATAGACGCCAAGGGGTATTCTGAAGGTTTTACCACCTGAAGGAATACATTAGTCATCCCATTTTCTTTCCAAATCTGTATACTTCTACAGCGGAGATAATCTTGCATAAATTGACATTTGATGCATCCTTTATTTTTTTCATTTTTTTTATTTTTAATTTGTGCCTACCCTTGTGATGTTCTCCTGGTTGTTTTTTTTGTTACTCTTGGCCCCGTCTGAGAGCTCAGAAAGGACTGGTCCTATGAGAAGCAGGTTTGTTCAGATTTGCATAATATGGGCCTCTATTTAGAGTGGCACAGTGGTTGAATAATTAGAGGTTTGAATGCTACACAGTGACTGCCAATGGTTTGGACTATGTTCAAGCATTCCTCCCATCACTTTTTGTGTGTTTGATATAATGCCCTACGTGGCCAAGGGTATACCTATAGCATGTGCCCTTGCTCGTTGTGCCACATGACCAAAGCTATCCTTCACTTATAAGGCTTAATAAAGGTGAAACCGTTGTGGGTTTGCTTTCGGTCCCTTCAGGAGGACGCCTCGCCAGGAAGTTCAGGTTGGATTTTCCCATGAGAAGCAGGGACAGTACTGAATTGCATAAGGCAAGGCTGTCTCTATTGTGGCACAGTGGTTGAAAAGTGATGGGTTCTGATACATTCATGGTGCCACAGTTCATCTAATTTTCTCCTGTTGCTCACGCCCTTTTTCTAGGAATGACACACCATTAGTCTACAAAGTACGGGAACTGAAGAGAGCGAACATCTGCACAGTGGGGAGGCTGTGCCAACATGTGCTTACACATGAAACCTTTGCATCAGCAGGTTATGTCAAAGTTTGGGACTAGAAGAAAGACTGTGTAGGAGTAACTGAGTCACCACAAATGTTGTGTTATCATTCCCAGATCTGGCTATAGATTTTGCTATTCACCAGAGCTGTTACACCTACACAAGGTCCTCTGCTGCTTAATGAAATACATTTGGCTTCTTACTTGTAGAACTAAATATAGCATCAGTGGTACATCTGTGAAATGATATTCAAAGAGTACCTCGAGGGCAGCTCTTTAATGATTTGCAGCATTCTTGCACAGACACAGAAATTCATAGCTGTGATGGATTTGCTTACCACCATGCCTCATGAATATTTGAAATAAGCATTCCTTGTAAAACCAAAGTCCAATGTTTTGATTGAGAAATCATGCTGTAGACTCTGTAACTCTTAATTTAGTTTGTGGAGCAGTCTGCTGAAAAAGATGCAAGGTTATCATTGCACCATTTAGATTAGTCAGACCCCTTCTCTGATTCTCCGAACTGTACCTGCACACCACCACCACCACCAAACAGGAGCGCTCTACCACAGACTCCATAACCCCCTGCATAGCGCCACTACACAAGCACCACCACCACTGTAATACTGCCCTGAGGGATGTATCATGCCGTGTGACACAACATGTGAGGTACTTGCTATTGTTGTGGTTAGAGGATAGTGACTAATCCCATTTTGAATAATTTGGGGGCAATTCACAAAGGCATTTATGAGACCATAAAGTAGTACTACAGGAGTACGAATTCAAGTACTCATAACAGCAGTCGCAGTGCATGGATGGGGGCAATAAACATTAACTTCATTAAAAAAAAAAAAAAAGGACCTTAACTCGCCGCGCGCTGCTCCTCTGTTGCAGACTGCAGGCACAGGCTCCCAGCCTGCCCTGCAGCCAATCCTGACGCTGCTCAGAGCAGCGTCAGGATTGGCTGAGAGCTCCCAGCCAGGGCACTCCCAGGCAGACTGAGAGCCTGTGGAGACACTCCCCAGCCCGGCAACTGTGTTGCTGGGCTGGAGAGTGCCTACTGCACAAGTATGTTCGGCTGGCCAAAGACAGCTGGCCAAACACACGTGCCATGAGCACTCCCCCTCTCTGCTCGTCACCCCTGTGGCCCCGCCCCTTTAGAAGAAACAATAATAGACTAAGGGGCATATTTATATTCCATTTACACCTAATTTGCGTCATTTTTTTTAACACAAATTCTGCGCAAAACTAACTCCATATTTATATTTTGACGTTAGACACGTCTAACGTCAAAATATTGGAGTTTGCACCATTTTTTTTTAGATGTGTGAACCTACCTTGCATCAATGAGATGCAATGTAGGCATTCCCATCTAAAAAATGGTGCTAGCCCCATATTTATCCCCCATGCTAAAATGACGCACAGGTGGGAGGAGGGGCTAAATAATGGTGCGAAGCTTGCTTTGCATCATTACTTTACGCCTGGGTCAGACCAGACGTTAGAGGAACTGTTGACCCATTTCCATGGTTAAACACCATTGAATGGGTCCACAGGGGCCCTCCCCAAGCCCCAGGAACACCCCCACCCACACCAGAGGGACCCCATCCCAGGTAAGTAGGGTAACTGTAGGTAAGTATTTTTTATTTATTTTTTGTGCCATCGGGGACCAATTTGGGGCCCCCTGCATGGCACAGAGTGCAATGGCAATGTCCAGTAGCCACCGGTCCCCTGTGCTGGCCATTGGGGTGGTGGGCATGACACCTGTCTTTTCTAAGACAGGAGTCATGTGGTATGGATGGTTTTGTGTCCGAAAATGACGCTAGGATGGTTAGAGGCATTTTTTTTTGCCTCTAATTAGCCTAATGGCCTTTCTCAGTGCACAATCCCCTTCTCCCATACTGCCACCCCTACCCGGCTAACGTCATTCTTGTTTTACGCTAGCCCACCCCCCCTTTGCACCATTCCATAAATATGGCGCCTGGCTGGTGCTCATGAATGGCGCAAGCCGGAGCAAAACTTTTTGATGCAAAACTGCGCTAGTGCAGTTTTGCATCAAAAAGTATAAATATGCCCCTACGTTTATTATAGTTTTCTGCTGGTGAAGGGGGTGGGAGGGTCATGCTCCTCCGCCATAATGGTGGAGCCACCCCTGCATAACAGCATTTGGGGAAAAAGCTCCATCATGTGTAAGATTCATCATGTGGCATAGAGCCTTTTTATGAGTGCATTTGTTTTTTTCTGGTAAATGAATTTACTCGCACACAGATTTTTGTGTGAGTAAATCTACTGACGGGTGGGGATAAGCGACCCAAAAACGGACACATGTGTAGGTATTCACACACACCTCTTCCTGCCCGAGAAAAGATCCGAAATATACTCTTGGTAAGAGCAGGAGTCCCTCCTTTTGCAGGACAGAGTTGAAGAAAGGAAATGCCCCAAAATGTTGCGAAGGTGTAGGAGGGATTTCGCCAAATGGAATAATAGTTTCCCTGTGGAATGAAAAAGTGTCATTGCACAAAGGCGGTGGCATTTCCCCTGCGCCTAATTTTAGATGATGCACTATTACTCATGCAGAGGTGGCTCTGCATTCTTGGAAATTGGATTTAAAAAATATGTTAAAGACTTGCTCGAGGAAATACGTGACTGTCTTCTGAGAAACTCTGGCGAATTCCTGAATGCGAGGTATTAGACATGTGGACAAAGATTTGCGACTTTGAGTAATTGGCCCCTGGATCTGCCTATTGCCCCTAAAACAAGGTAAACAAGCATGTTGTCTTAAATCTCTCTAGCACTAAACAACAAGGTAGATTCATGCATGAGCTGCATTCAATGTATTCCTGTCTTCAGTATGTGTTTCTTAAATGGCAAACAACGTTAAAGCAAATATGTGCTGTTACTCCTTAAGGTCGGTTAATTAAACCTGCGCCATGCCAGTGAATTTTTTTAATTTATTTTTTCTTAATTAAAATATCTCTTGCCTCCATTTGCTTTGAAGACGATTTGGAAATAATAATCTTTGATAGTTTTTAGATGGAGAGCAGTTTAGTTATGAACATTGGATCGAAGACCTCACCATGAGTAGCCTGGTTAATTCTGAGATCTGCGGTGTGTGCTGTTACCGCACTTTTCGCAATGATGACTTTTGTGATCAGCACTATTTATCCGGGAGTGCGTTAAGCTCCAAATTCAAGTTATGCCGCAAAGCCGCTTGAGTGGGTGGGATTTGTAGCACTCGATAAATGCCCGCACTGCGGTGTCATCAGTAGGTGCAATACATTCATATAAATTCCTGGGCTACTCAGGATCAGATCCCAAGACGCATTTCTTGTCCTTTTACGACACCTACTGGTGTTTCGAAAAAACGCAGCGGTAGGAATTGTACCCTTTTCGTTTCTCTCTTGAATGTCAACCAGCGATCTTGCTACGTTTTTTTTTTGGGGGGGTTGGGGGGGGGAGGGAAATGTATGTGTGTGTATATATATATGTGTGTGTGTGTATATATATATATATATATATATATATATATATATACCAGTTCAAAGCTGTACCATGTGTTATTGGCACACGCAGCCAATTTTTGTGCGACCGAATTATTTGATCGATAGAGCTAAGGTATTCTGCTACATGGTTTGTAGCGCTTACAAAATCCCATACACAGATAACAAACATTCCCTTTATAAAGAAGGCAAGTCAAATTGATTTCTATAATTGTGTAACAAAAGAATTGTTACAACATGGAACAAAAGCGTAACAAACATGTTACTTGCTGTGTGCCCTTATCCAGGATTCACAGCATTAACAGGCAACTAAAAAGTGCGTGTCATGGCAAGAGTTTCGGGCCATAATGCACGCAAAGAAAGGACCCTCTTGACGGGGTTGGTGTTTGTATTAAGCCATACTTGGGTTCTGTGGGTTCCTCGTCGTCTCTGGGCAGCGGTGGTACTACACCCGTCACACCATTGATATCTGTGCCCCTTCTACCGATTTTCAGAGTTCATTTACCTTTTCACTCACCCCCTCCTTAATCCACCTCGCCTTTCCTCTCCCCCTTCACTGTCTCCTCCCATTCTGCCCCAATCTGTCTCTATCTCTTGCTCTTTTCGATTTCCTTTATGGTCTTTTTTATTTTCCTCCCTTTCCTCTCTCCCACTTCACAACCATCCTCAGCCCTATAATATCCTTCTCTTCTCTCTCATACCTTTAATAACTGTGCCCATTATGCCCTTCCCCCATTCCTGTGTGTGTGTATGTATGTATGTGTGTGTGTGTATATATATATGTATATATATATATATATATGTATATATATATATATATGGAAAATGTCACTTACCCAGTGTATATCTGTTCGTGGCATGAGACGCTGCAGATTCACATGCTGTATATTATCTTGCCATCTAGTGTTGGGCTCGGAGTGTTACAAGTAGTTTTTCTTCGAAGAAGTCTTTCGAGTCACGAGACCGAGGGACTCCTCCCTTTCGGCTCCATTGCGCATGGGCGTCGACTCCATCTTAGATTGTTTTCCCCGCTGAGGTAGGAGTTGAGAGTATACTAGATGTGCCCATGCAATGGAGTAGGTGTGTATGTACATAATGTGTATTAAAATAATATTTATTTACAAATTTACAAATCTTATTCAACTAACAACGGCTACAGGCTCCTGGGGAGGTGGGAGGGCGCATGTGAATCTGCAGCGTCTCATGCCACGAACAGATGTACACTGGGTAAGTGACATTTTCCGTTCGGTGGCATGTGTAGCTGCAGATACACATGCTGTGCATAGACTAATAAGCAGTAACCTCCCCTAAAAAGCGGTGGCTTAGCCTGTAGTAGTTAAGTTGTTTGAAATAATGTTCTTAATACAGCCTGTCCTACTGTGGCTTGTTGTGTTGTTAACACATCTACACAGTAATGCTTCGTAAATGTGTGAGGCGTAGACCAGGTGGCTGCCTTACAAATTTCAGTCATAGGTATATTCCCCAGAAAAGCCATTGTGGCGCCTTTTTTCCTAGTGGAATGCGCTTTTGGTGTAATAGGTAGATCTCTTTTTGCTTTGATATAGCAAGTTTGAATACATTTAGGGGCATATTTATACTCCGTTTGCGCCGAATTTGCGTCGTTTTTTTCGACACAAATTCGACGCAAAACTAACTCCATATTTATACTTTGGCGTTAGACGCGTCTAGCGCCAAAGTTCATGGAGTTAGCGTCATTTTTTGGCGTGAACACCTTCCTTACGTTAATGAGATGCAAGGTAGGCGTTCCCGTCTTAAAAAATGACTCCCAGGCATGTGCGTGGTATTTATACTCCCGGGCAAAAATGACGCCCGGGAGTGGGCGGGTCAAAAAACCCCCGCATTTGCGCCTCTTTTTAACGCCTGGGTCAGGGCAGGCGTTAAGGGACCTGTGGGCTCAGAATGAGCCCAGAGGTGCCCTCCCCTGCCCCCAGGGACACCCCCTGCCACCCTTGCCCACCCCAGGAGGACACCCAAGGATGGAGGGACCCATCCCAGGGAAGAAAAGGTAAGTTGTGGTAAGTATTTTTTTAATTTTTTTTTTGTGGCATAGGGGGGCCTGATTTGTGCCCCCCTACATGCCACTATGCCCAATGACCATGCCCAGGGGACATAAGTCCCCTGGGCATGGCCATTGGGCAAGGGGGCATGACTCCTGTCTTTGCTAAGACAGGAGTCATGTTAATGGCATCTGGGCGCCCAAAAAAAATGGCGCAATTCGGGTTAAGACGATTTTTTTTGCCTCAGCCTGACTTGCTCCATTTTTGGACGCCCAAACGCCATTTTTCCCTACGCCGGCGCTGCATGGTGTACGTGTTTTTTTTTCACGCACACCAGGCAGCGCCGGTCGGCTAACGCCATTCAATAAATACGGCGCCCGCATGGCGCTTCAGAATGGCGTTAAACGGCGCTAATTTTTTTGGCGCAAAACTGCGTTAGCGCAGTTTTGCGTCAAAAAGTATAAATATGGCCCTTAATTATCCATCTGGCAATGCCTTGTTTGGAAATAGGATTACCTGCATGAGGTTTTTGGAAGGCTACAAACAATTGTTTTGTTTTACGAAATTGTTTTGTCCTGTCAATGTAATACATTAGTGCTCTCTTTATGTCATATATATGTAAGGCTCTTTCGGCTACTGAGTCTGGTTGTGGAAAGAAGACTGGGAGTTCCACTGTTTGGTTTAGGTGGAACGGTGATATAACCTTTGGTAGGAATTTGGGATTTGTACGGAGAACCACTTTATGTTTATGTATTTGTATAAAGGGTTCTTGTATAGTAAATGCTTGTATCTCACTTACTCTTCTAAGAGATGTGATAGCTATTAGAAAGGCTACTTTCCAAGTTAAGTATTGCATTTCACAAGAGTGCATGGGTTCAAATGGTGGTCCCATGAGTTGTGTTAATACAATATTAAGGTTCCATGAAGGTACTGGTGGTGTTCTCAGGGGTATGATTCTTTTTAATCCCTCCATAAATGCTTTTATGACTGGGATTCAAAAAAATCGATGTTGAATGTGTAATCTGCAGATAGGCAGATATTGCTGTGAGGTGTATTTTAATTGAAGAGAATGCTAGCTTAGACTTTTGTAAGTGTAATAAGTAGCTTACAATGTCCTTTGCGGAAGCATGTAGTGGTTGAATTTGATTATTGTGGCAGTAATTAACAAATCTTTTCCATTTGTTTGCGTAACAATGTCTTGTAGTAGGTTTTCTAGCTTGTTTAATGACCTCCATACATTCTTGTGTAAGGTCTAAGTGCCCAAATTCTAAGACTTCAGGAGCCAGATTGCTAGATTGAGCGATGCTGGATTCAGGTGTCTGATCTGTTGTTTGTGTTGAGTTAACAGATCTGGCCTGTTTGGTAATTTGATGTGAGGAACTACAGATAGATCCAGCAGTGTTGTGTACCACGGTTGGCGAGGCCAGGTTGGTGCTATGAGAATTAGTTTGAGTTTGTTTTGACTTAGTTTGTTTACCAGATAAGGAATGAGTGGGAGAGGGGGAAAAGCGTAAGCAAATATCCCTGACCAACTGATCCATAACGCATTGCCCTTGGATTGAGGGTGTGGGTACCTGGACGCGAAGTTTTGGCATTTTGCGTTTTCTTTTGTTGCGAATAGGTCTATTTTTGGTGTTCCCCAGCGTAGGAAGTAATCCTGTAGGATCTGGGGATGAATTTCCCATTCCTGTGTTTGCTGGTGATCTCGACAGATTGTCGGCCAACTGGTTCTGAATGCCTGGTATGTATTGTGCTATTAGGCAAATGTGATTGTGAATTGCCCAATGCCAAACATTTTGTGCTAAGAGACACAGTTGTGACGAGTGTGTCCCTCCTTGTTTGTTGAGGTAATACATTGTTGTCATGTTGTCGGTTTTGACAAGAATGTGTTTGTGGGCTATCAGTGGTTGAAATGCTTTTAATGCTAGAAACACTGCCAACAGTTCTAAATGATTTATGTGCAGTTGTTTTTGTTGATTGTCCCATTGTCCCTGTATGCTGTGCTGGTTGAGGTCTGCTCCCCATCCCATCATGGAAGCATCTGTTGTGATCACGTCTTGAGGCACTGGGTCTTGGAATGGCCGCCCTTGGTTTAAATTTATAGGGTTCCACCATTGAAGCGAGAAGTGTGTCTGGTGGTCTACCAACACTAGATCTTGGAGTTGACCCTGTGCTTGTGTCCATTGTTTTGCTAGGCACTGTTGTAAGGGCGGCATGTGTAATCTCGCGTTTGGGACAATGGCTATGCATGAAGACATCATTAAGTGTTGGGGGTTTGTGACATTGAAGTCACTGTTTGGTTTGACTTGTCTTAGGTGTTTGGAATTTTCCCCTAGCTCTTGGGAATTGTCCACCCCTATATGAACCTGAAACCCTCCTCTCTGGTATTGTCCCTGATAGGTGGGTCTGGTTTGCAAGGTGGAAGGCTCTGGTGTTTGTGTACGAAACCCCCCTCTAAATTGTGGCTTTCTAAATGTGCCTCTGCTTTGTGGGGAGTAGAGCGCGCCCATGGCTTTGGCCGTGTCCTTCTTTAATTTTTCAATTGCTGTGTCCACTTCCGGCCCAAACAATTGTTCTTGGTTAAAAGGCATGTTTAACACAGCTTGTTGGATTTCTGGCTTGAATCCTGAGCTTCGTAACCCTGCATGCCTGCGAATGGTTACTGCAGTGTTGACTGTTCATGCTGCTGTGTCTGCCGAGTCTAATGTGGACCTTATTTGGTTGTTGGATATTGCTTGTCCTTCTTCCACAACCTGTTGGGCACGTTTCTGGTGTTCTTTGGGCAAGTGCTGTATAATATGTTGCATCTCGTCCCAGTGTGCCCTGTCGTAGCGAGCCAGTAGGGCTTGCGAGTTTGCGATCCGCCATTGATTGGCTGCCTGTGATGCCACTCGTTTGCCCGCTGCATCAAACTTCCTACTCTCCTTGTCAGGCGGTGGAGCGTCTCCTGATGTTTGAGAGTTTGCCCTCTTTCTTGCTGCTCCTACAACCACCGAGTCTGGTGTAAGTTGCTGTGTTATAAACACAGGGTCTGTTGGGGGAGGCTTGTATTTTTTCTCCACCCTAGGCGTGATAGCCCTTCCTTTCACTGGCTCCGGGAATACTGTTTTGCGTGCTTGAGCATGCCCGGGAGCATTGGCAGACTTTGGTAGGAAGTGTGGGTGGATGCCAAGGTGTTGAACAGTAAATAATCCTCTATTGGCTCTGAATGCATTGCTACATTGTGGAACGTAGCTGCCCTTGATAGTACCTGCGTATATGCAGTACTGTCCTCTGGTGGTGACGGCCTTGTTGGGTAACAATCTGGGCTGTTGTCTGATACCGGGGCATCATATAAGTCCCATGCATCCGGATCATCCTGTGTCATCCCTGTATGCGTAGGTGACTGCATTGGAGGTGTTGTTACTGGGGACAGCTGTGGTGAGTGTAGTGGGGAAGGTTGTGGCGAAAACCTCGGTGGTGGGGTTTTATCTCTGGCCACTTTCGCCTTTGGCTGCATTTCTGACTCTTGAAATGCCAGCTTTCTTTTGGTTTTGATTGGAGGAAGAGTTTGTATTTTTCCAGTCTCTTTCTGAATATGCAACCTCCTTTGCGTATGGTCTGGTTCCCCCATACTTATTTCCTGCTCAAATCTGTGTTTTTGTATTTGGCTGGAAAGTCCTTGCTCTTCTGTGTAAGAGCTTCTTTTAGGCTCCGAAGCCGCTTTTTTCTGTACCGATTCTTCTGAGAAAGTCTTTTTCGGTTCCGACATTACCTTTCTCACCTTGGGTGAGTCGGACTTTCGGTGCCGCGATAGTTCGGTGCCTGAATCTCAACGGAGTTGGATGTCTTCGGCAATTCTTTGGCCTTTTTCGGTGCCGATGTTTGGTCACCTTCCTTTCGATGGGTTAAGCCATGGCCTGCTGGCGGTGGCATCCGCTTGGCCTTTACGATCTTTGTGTGAGTTTTGGATGGGGCAGTTTTACTCACTGTTTTCTGCACCGTCGTGGGCCGTTCGCTTTCGGATTCGTCAGAGTCCGTCCCCTGGATGGAAATTCTTTCCTCCTCTTCTACGTCGAGTTGTTCTCTCGGTGTCGACGCCATTTGATGTCTTCTCGCTCTTCGATCACGTAGGGTCTTTTTTGATCGAAATGCCTGACAGGCCTCACAAGTATCCTCCCTGTGTTCTGGTGATAAACACAGATTACAGACCAAGTGTTGGTCTGTATAGGGATACTTCGAGTGGCACTTCGGACAGAAGCGGAGGGGGGTCTGGTCCATTAGTTTCGTCGATGGATGCGGTCGGGCCGACCAGGCCCCGCTGAAGAGCGGAAGCCCCGAAGGGCCGCTGGAGCACTTCTACAGTCGGTGTCGATACGCTAACACTAAACCGGTTCCAAGCGCGAACAATACCGTCGAATTTTCGATATTTAGCTAACTTTCCCGATTCGAAATATGGAGCGAAGAGGAACACGTCCGAACCCGATGGCGGAAAGAAAACAATCTAAGATGGAGTCGACGCCCATGCGCAATGGAGCCGAAAGGGAGGAGTCCCTCGGTCTCGTGACTCGAAAGACTTCTTCGAAGAAAAACAACTTGTAACACTCCGAGCCCAACACTAGATGGCAGGATAATGCACAGCATATGTATCTGCAGCTACACATGCCACCGAACATATATATATATATATATATATTATATGCCAATGCTTCGCTCTCTCCTATTCTTTCCCCATTCTCCAACCTCCTTATTTCTACCCTCTTTCAATCACCATTTGGTAAATATTCTCCTTTTGAATCTTTCCTTCTCATTCCCTGACCCCTTTCTCTCATGCTTCCTGCATTCTACTATCACCCTCCCATTTCCTCCCTTTCTCTCACCTCCATGGCTCGTCTTTTTTTCTGCACCCTCCTGATTTCTGCCCTCCCTTTCATTCACTACATTCAACCTCTCCAATCCCTTCCTTTCTTATCTTGGCCTATCCATCTTTCTATTAGGTATTTTCTTTCTTTTCTCTCCTGTGCAATCCGCCTGTACCTCTATCTTCACTTTTTTGCATCCTCTTAATCTCATTGTCTCACCCACCTAGTACTTCCTTTTAGGAAAACAAGCTGCATTAAAAAAAAAAAAAAGAAAAAAAAATGCTTTATTTAAGAGGAATCACAGACATGATGGTCTGCTGCCCCAGCAGGTCACTATGGCCCTCATTCTGACCTTGGCGGGCGGCGGAGGCCGCCCGCCAAAGTCCCGCCGTCAGATTACCGTTCCGCGGTCGAAAGACCGCGGCGGTAATTCTGACTTTCCCGCTGGGCTGGCGGGCGGTCGCCTTCAGACCGCCCGCCAGCCCAGCGGGAAAGAGGCTTCCACGATGAAGCCGGCTCGGAATCGAGCCGGCGGAGTGGAAGCTGTGCGACGGGTGCAGTTGCACCCGTCGCGTATTTCACTGTCTGCGCAGCAGACAGTGAAATACATGTAGGGGCCCTCTTACGGGGGCCCCTGCAATGCCCATGCCAGCGACCCCCCCTACCGCCATCCGGATCCCAGCGGTCGGACCGCCGGGATCTGGATGGCGGTAGGGGGGGTCGGAATCCCCGCGGCGGTGCAGCAAGCTGCGCCGCCGTGGAGGATTCAATGGGGCGGCGGTACACTGGCGGGAGCCCGCCAGTGGTGCCGGTCCGACCGCGGCTTTACCGCCGCGGTTGGAATCCCCATTGGAGCACCGCCGGCCTGTCGGCGGTGCTCCCGCGGTCCTCCGCCCTGGCGGTCAAAGACCGCCAGGGTCAGAATGAGGGCCTATACCTGCAACTTAAATCAATTGTAGAGGGTCTGAATTTGTGGCCTACCTCTTGCATAGTAATGAGCTGGGTTAAACTGTGACCCACTACAAATCAGTATATTGTGAATCAACCTATTAATAGTAGGTAGGTTGATTGAACACCAATGCATTCGGTAGACGTCAGTGCACAGCTTACACCCACTTTGACCAAATACATTTTAGTAGATTCCTATTAAGAAACAGCAAATTACAAGTCGTTATTTGATGCAATTTATGATTTTCTAATAGGAATCTTAATTAAGCCCCAGGAGTACATACTTGCTAATGTAAAGCCACAGGCAATAGGTAAAATTTGTTTATAACTCTATAAAATTTGTTTATGTTAGCGAGTGTTAATTTTTACATGTAACGCCTTTATATTCCACTTCACCTTTATTTTCCACTTCAACTTTATGTTCCACTTCACCAACCATATTATGTCATATGATACACCTTGTGGCAATCTCATTGGGAATTTAAAGCTCTGTGACTTCTTAAAACTGGAACATAAAAGAAGAGTCAAAAACCTACTTGAACGACTGTACTTGCTGCTATGATAACTACCTTCAGTGATTTGTAAAGTAAATTTGTTCTCGGATTCCTAACATGACAAGTTCATCATCTGTTACATAAGGAATACACATTAGTAACAAAACTACCCCTGCAAAAGCAATCACTTCCCCATCATTGTCAACAAATAAAACACAACAAAGTCTATACAAATGAGGATCCTTTTTCTAAGGTCTTGCATGGTCCAGCATAGCTCTCTAAATACTAAAGACTTTGGTAACTGAATGTGAGGCATGTGTATTCCAACTCTAGCAACAGCAATTCGGTTGCAGCAAATAAGTATGTTGATAGGTTAGCAAAGAATGCTCTGAAACAGCCAAACAAGACTAACTTATAGTCCATGAATCTAAGATGGCTGCCATCAATGCAAATATCGCGAGAATCCGGTGTCACCTTAATCTTGACATTTTTTTTAATTCACATTAAGCAGCTTCCCACTTCTCCTTTCCCCAGGTCTACTACTGACTTGCAAAGTACTTCTTGCATAGTTATTAGTTTGAGATAGCGAGGATACTGCCATCACTCCTGTTGAATCTGGATAGCCAGGAGAGTGCAAATCGGACAGAAAACCTGCCAAATCTGAATGTCACTGGGCACACAATTTACACACATTTGTTAATTTCAAGTGTGCCTAAGTAAATTTACCTGTGAATAATTGCTTATTTGAAAATTAGCCTCACAAGCGCAATGCAAAAAAACATGCCCTACGTTTAAATCTTGAGTACATTTCCAACTTTTCCTTGCTAGGAAGGGGGTTGGAAAATAGATTGTCAACCCCAAAAATGTACAAGTTTGTGGGTGTCGCCAGACAGCTTCTCAGCCCTGAAACACACTCCCATCCAAATGAGCAGTTACTTACATTAAAATATTTTTGTTAGTAAATACGTTTACAAGTGCAACACAAATTTTTGTGATAAAAAAAAAATGTGTACTGTAGACAGCTCTCACAGGAGTGAGCTCACCAGTTCATATTTAGTACAGTCTCCTAATAGAGGCCTTACATTGGGTTTCGGTCTCTCTGTACTATTGGATAAGGGCAAAAATCAAAATTACTTTAGGATGTCTTGTGGGGATAAACCAGATCTGTAAAAACCCCAAGTCCAATAAAATAGAGTTGCACGCCCAAGGAGTGAATAAATTCTTTTAAAATGACACTAACTTTGTCTTAATATTATAAAAATCAAAATCTCGAGAAGAAAGAAAAGTTCTTAAATTGCGAATCACCCTAAGTTAATTGCTTTCTGCCAAAAATCCCATTTACACCATCCACACAATCCTCTCACTGAAGCCTAAACTCCTAAGTTTTGTCCTGTTCCATGTATCTGAAAAATTAAAGCCCACATAACCCTCCTCTTCAACATGCATCCCGACACGCTAACCACTTACTGATGTATATAAACCCTGCCAATAACTCATTACTCGTCCACCACTCTCATCTCTTTGCCCAAAGTCCTTATATACTAAGACTCTCACTCATTCATCTAAATAAAAATAATAGTTTATATGGCGATGCAGTATTGTAATTACCATTTTATTCTATCATGGTTTAAGGCTCAAGAGATATGAAACTATTTTAATGAATTAGAATTTGAGATACAGAAGGGGACTTGCTTAATAGCAAGAAAAGGTTTGGCCCATACATTATATGACCATTACTCCTAGCACCCTCAATTTTAAACAAGAGCAGGTGGTTTAACCAGGGCAAGCACACAAGATCGGCCATGGACCATCATCATTAGTACTTACAGCCCTCTTACTATGTGCATAGGAAGAACCTAGCTAACTGGTTGCCTTTACAAATAAAAAATACCATTCAAAAGTTGTTTCAAGAACCGGTCACTGTAGCCAAGATTTTTTGGGCTCTATAATTATCAATGTAGAACCTTGAAAGGAGGTGCTTTGGAATAAACAAGAAAAGTGGGGGTATAGTGGAAGTGGAGTATTGGCCAGGTTGTGGATATGCTGCCTGACAAGCCCACACCAGGTATCAGTTAGACCAGGTTTTTCCAACCAGTCGATCTTGAGCTCCCAGACACCTTAACAGTAGCTCACAGCCCCAAGATCATTTTTAAATAAGCACATGGTCCCATGTATTTCTTTTAATGTTAATGGAAGGCTGAGTTTACAATATCATCACCAGGCTGCATATAGCAGAGCCTGATAATGAGCAGTGCTCTGTAAGATTTATGGAGCACAGAGGCAAAGATCTGAAGTACTTATCGCTTAAATACAAGTCCTTGTTGACTCGATATTCGAGCATTTGAACCAAATGATATCTCAAAATGCTTATAAATGGAAGAAAATGAAAAAGTTACCTTAATAATTAACTCTTCATTTTAATTTTCTTCATTTTAAAGTGTCACATTTACAAGCAGCAGGTCTTTTGCTCCAAGTGGCCAGTAGACACCTTGCCATATTTATAACTGAAAAAGTCTTTTTTATTTTTTTTAAAATGGGAGAAATTTAAAGTGAAGAAAACATTTTATCTGAAACATTGTCACTGTCTTTCTTCACCTTCAATCAAGCCAACTACGTCTTAATGTTTCTTCACTTAAAATTCCTCCCATTTAAACAAATGTATTTTTCTTTTATACATATGGCACCATGTCTACAGGCCACTGGGAGCAAGATGCCTGGTGTTTGTAAATCTGACACTTTGAAATGGGAGAAAATGTAAATGATGAGTTTTATGGAATCCATATAAACAAAGTTAACTTCTCAGTTTTATTTTCTCCACACAATACTATATATATATATATATATATATATATATATATATATATATATATATATATATATATATATGTGTGTGTGAAAAATACAGTCATTATTTTAGGTGGGAGAAATTTAAAGTGCAAAAAAGTTCCATATTCTGAACACATCTGCAGAACATTTTTCTACACTTTAAATTTCTCCTATAAAAAATGTTTGTGTTACACATGAAACGGTGCCACAGATGGCAAAAGGTATGTCCTGTGCCACAAGAACATATGACAGTCTCTCACTCACCCGTACACATATATTCAGTTCATACATCCCCCAAAGGCCACACTCATGGCCCTATTCTGGAAGTAGCATGTAAAGATGATTTTTATCGTAGTTCGAGCTGAACTGGTCTCTTATAATGAGGCTAGAAATAAATATTTGTGCAAGAAAATCCTGCGTTCTTGTTGGAGAAGTGTATAATGCTTGGAGCCTGGAAAGTTAACAATTTCATAGCAACCATACATTTACATCCCAAAGCAAAGTTGTAACAAAAGCCATAAAGAACATATCTGATTCACTGTTCCTCTTCACTAGAGTATGACCTACGGAGTAGGTACACACAAGAAATGAGTTGTTTGGATGATACACCAATTAAAAGGACAACCTTCTTGCTACCATTGGGGCAGTTTTGATCATCGTGTATTTAGCACTGGATCATTTCAATGAGCCAATGACCCTAGATCATTCCATGCACTGGCCTGTAGATTAAGATGTGTATCTGACATTGCTGGCTGAAGCCCTCCTTAGGTTGTGCTAGTAGATATAAATACAATTAATATAGGCAGTGAGAATGACGTTTTTTTAAAACATTGCAGTTCTACTACCTATTCGCAGATGTGAAGGACCTCATCTTTACCTCGTTCCCTCCACGGAATATGCTACTTGTTATGCAGGTCAAGGCAGTGCCCATGAGTTAAAGCTGGTGCTCCAGTAAACAGACAAAAGTTTTATTGAAAGTACTCTAAAGGCAGTGTATTGCCCATTATCTAGGAAGGTAAGTTGTTCTTCATGAACAGCTTGGGGCTGCATTTGGCTGAAGGATTTGATTCCGGTTGACTTGACAATTTGTGGTTGCTTTATAAGTAAAACATGGTATGAAGAAGTGCAAAATGTGTGCAAAATATAGCCATAACAAAACACGGACCTCGTATAACTGTTCTGCTTTACTCTCACAAACGTTGTTGGTGGCAAACACTTGCATTACATCTGTTTAAATATATTCCACCTAAAGAAGCTATACTGCATTTACCACATTTCAATCAGACCCACTCATTGCAATCAAAGTGTACCTAAATAGGTTCTGTCCTGGAGAAACACATGCTGTGTTTAAAGAGACGATAAATTGGCAAATTCAGTTTAAACATTCAATATAAGAAAAATAGGAAGTTACACAAATCAAACAAAAAAAGTCTGAAACAGGTATAATTACATTGTTTTATTGATGAATTGCAGCAAACAGTCCTTTAATTACAGATTAGTATAAAAAAGAAACTTCGACCATAATGATATATAAACAAAGTTATAAAATTACAATCCACTTTTTCATTTTGGGCCCGTCCTTTCCTGCACGCGATTCCAACTGAGGCAGATTCTCAGCCGCTGAAGTCCTTAGGGTCAGCTGTCCTTATGTTGGACATTTGTCGTAGGGCCTCGCAGCTCTGTGGTTTTATTCAGGTTCCCAGCTTCCCTCTTCAGAACGTTTAAAAGAGTCTGTGAGCTTTCCAGGATCTGGGAGGGGACGAGCAGAAAATCATAAAGTGAATGTTTTATCTTACAGTTCGCCTACACAACACCTACACCTGTCCAATCTTAATAAATGTTATTTCGTTGTACCTCTCCATTCCTTGATGTAAATATAAGGTTTACAAACGTCTCATAAGCAGGCACCTTAAATTAACCTTAAACAATCTATGATAGGATTGACTAGATGGAATCTTGGTTAAAGGATACAAGAACAAACTGAAAGGTGCTTTTCACTTGTAGACAGAGAGATGAACTCGCACACATGAAATTATTGGACTCTCACGCTTTACCTTCCCACTTTTGTCCAATGAAAGTGATTAGCTGCTGCTAAGTCTTGAAAGGGCATTACCTGCATTAAATGGGTGCTGTGTCCCTGCTAATCCGCTTGCTGTCATCCTTCCTTTCACCCTCTCTCCTGACTCTAGCCAATACAGAGCAAGCAATTTAAATAAACACTGCTCTTCCGCCCTGGGCCTCACTGACCTGCCATTGAGTCCGACAGCTATAGACTACTCAACCAGATTTTGCGTTTCTGTGGGTGGAATTTTCAAATTTCTATAAAAAGTAGGGTCAGGCTGAGTTAATTCTCTGCTCCATTGCCAGATAGCTAGAGACTAGCAGACACCATGCTTCACAAATACCACCATTTGAATAACCAACTGGAATCAAGAAGCTCAAATGTGGTAGATAAATGAGTCCACATTGTACTCTACATCATACTTTATCTACAAGAAAGCAGCAATTGACCTGGAAGGAAACTGGGAAACATCCACAACCCTTGGAACAAGATGTCAAGTTCTGTGGATAAACGCCAGGCTGGGCTTCTGACCCTATATCCTTTGCTCTGCAACGATTGTGAGCAGCTGCTCATTTTTGGGAGAATTTTTCCATGTGCTCTTGCAATAGTCTTGACCTGAAAATGGAAGCACAGTCTCTGGACACACATCAGAAAAGCAACTTCATCACTGCATCTTTACTGAATGGCTTGATGAACAAGTTACTTACCTTTGGTGATACATTATCTGGTAAAGACTCTATCTAGCTGTGGATTCCTTACCATAGAATTTCCAGGCATCAGCTTGGAATCCGTAACTTTTGCTGTGCAATACCCCTGCACGCTGTTGGGTGGCTCCGCGTGGCATAGTCGTGCAAGCTGTCTATGATGCCACAGTCACCTATTAAGACGGCACCAAAGCGAGCGCACATCAGTTACTTTTCCAGAAACGTCCACGCCAGAAGCCCAGAGCCATGGAAGAAATTGCCAAGTTTTGTCTGGCAAAACCAGGGCTCGGAAAGGGACAATCCTCAACCCTAGTAAATAAGTCTGCACAGCGGGGAGGCGTGTGGGTGTAAGGAATCTGCAGCTAGATAGAGTCTCTACCCGATAATACGTTACAGAAGGTAAGTAACTTGTTCATATGATAGAGACTTTATAGCTTCAGATTTCTTACCTTAGAATAGATACCCAAGCCATAACCTCCTGGTGGTGGGCTGCGGACAATTTCACTTCAGACTAAAAAGTCCTGCAGGACCGAACAGGCAAAATGCCCGTCTCTACGGACCGGATTGTCAAGGCAGTAGTGTTTGGCAAACCTGTGCAAAGATGCCCACTTTGCTGCATGGCAGATGTACAGGACTGGTAGACCTCATCCTAATGCTGTGGTAGCAGCTTTTCCCATGGTGTAATGGGTTCTCAAGCCCTCAGGAGGCTGCTTTTTGGCCAGAGTGTAGCAGATTTTTATGCTGAGACTGGCCCAGCATAAAATGGTTCATTTATGCACTTCCTAACCTTTCTGTGCTCCCACATACCCCAAAAAGTGTTGGTCATCCACCCGGAACTCTTTTGTGCGGTCAGGGTAGAATGACAACGCTCTTTTTCGGTCAAGTCCTTGAAGTCGCTCCATTTCCTTAGAGGGATACAGGGGAGCAAAGAAGGTGGGCAGGGTGATAGTCTGACCCAGGTGAAATGGGGTCTCCACCTTAGGGAGGAAGGAGGCACGAGTGCGAAGCACTACCTGGTCCATAAATATTGTGGGATACAGAGGCTTGGAGGACAAAGCCTGCCTCTCACTCACCCTTCGGGCAGATGTTATTGCCACTAAAAAAGGTTATCTTGATGGTGAGCAGATGGAGAGGACAGTTGTGCGGAGTCTCGAAGGGAGCGCACATAAGATGGGTGAGAACTAGATTTCAGTCCCACTGAGGCATGACAAAGGGCGAAGGAGGAAACATATGTTCAAGCCCTTTGAAAAATCTATGTACAATAGGTGATTTGAACAAGAAAGGCTGATCAGCCAGCCGTAGAAAAGCAGACAAAGCAGATGGATATCCCTTGAGTGTGCGCAATACAGATCCCTGCTGGGAAAGGGATAAAATAAAGAGAAGAATATCAGAGAGAGTGGCAGAAAGAGGATCACTAGAATGGCAGGCGTATACAGTCTTGGTGGAGGGATGCCTGGCTGCCAGAATAACTTTGGGAGGAAGGACATAGGCTGTCAACTGCCACCGCTAAATCTCCACCCATGAGGGCGTAATGTTGACAGGTTCAGATGGACAACACTCCGCTGCAACAGAAGATCCTCTGGAAGGGGCAGCCTGATCGGAGGATCAATGCTCACTTTTAGAAGCTCAGGATACCAGACTCTCCATGCCCAGTCTAAAGCTAAAAGGATTAATTGGGCCCAGTCGTTCTTGTTCTTCTGGAGAACTCTAGGCAGAAGTGGGATGGGCAGAAAGGCATGCAGGAGGCCTGAGCTCCACTTGCGGCAAAAAGCATTGCCAAGCAATTTCCGCCTTGGAAATACTGCTGACATTGCGCGTTCTCGTCGAATGCAAACAGATCTAACCAAGGCTCTCCCCACTACTGAAAGAGTCCTTGTGCCACCTCTGAATGGAGACGCCACTTGTGATCCACTAGGCATCAACGGCTGAGTTTGTCCGCCTGGCATTGAGAGAACCTGACAGGCGTTGAAACACCAGGGTTATGCCCTGCTGATCCAGCCATGTCCAGAGGCACTAAGCCTCTTGACAAAGGGTCCATGACCCCACACCACCCTGCTTGTTGCAGTACCACATTGTGGTGGTGGTGGTGTCTGTGAACACCTGCATTATCTTCCCCTTGACAAAGGGGGGAAGTAATGGCTTCAATGCTAACCAGATCGCCTAGAGCTCCAGTAAGTTGATATGTAGTCCAGATTCCGCTGGCGACCAAAGTCCCCTGATCTCCACCTCTCCCAGATGGCTGCACTATCCCAGATGTGAAGCATCTGTCACTACTGTGAGATCCGGTTGGGGAAGGGAGAGTAGTCTGCCTCTGACCCAATCACGGTTCATTAACCACCACTGCAGGTCTTTTGCAGTTCCCTCCGAGATCTGGACCTTGTCAGAAAGATCCCCCTAATGCTGCACCCACTGGAACTTCAGGTACCACTGCAGAGCCCGCATATGCTACCTGGCATGATTTACTAACAGTATGTAGGAGGCCATGGGGCCCAGCAGCCTCAGAGTCTGTCTCACCGAAATCCAGGATACAGGCTGAAACATCAGAATCACAACCTGTATCTTGGGCTCGCTGCTCAGGAGGATAAGCCCAAAACTGCACTGTGTCCAGAACAACTCCAATGAAAGGGAGCATCTGAGAAGGAGTCAGGTGTGACTGTGGTACGTTTATAGTGAACCCCAGCAAATGTAAGAGGTTTGCCGTAGTCTGGAGGTGAAAGACAACAGATTGTGCGAACGAGCCTTCAACAGCCAGTTATCGAGATAGGGAAAGACTGAAACGCCTAATCTGCATAGATGAGCTGCAACCACCGCCATCACCTTGGTGAACACCTGAGGGGCACTGGAAAGGCTGAAGGGGAGCACGGTAAACTGAAAGTGCTCATGGCCTATGCTGAACCGTAAGTAACGCCTGTGGAAATATGCACCCTGCAAGTCTAACGCTACCATCCAGTCTCCTTGGTCTCAGGCAGACAAGACCTGAGCTAGAGAGATCATTTTGAATTTCTCCTTTTTGAGGAAGAGATTGAAGCCCTGCAAATCCAGAATAGGGCGAAGACCCTTGATCTTTTGGGGGATCAGAAAGTAGAGGGAATAAGAACCACTGCCTACTTCCGATATTGGGACCATTTCTATAGCTCCCTTGGCCAAAAGAGCTGTCACATCCTCGTGGAGCAAAACAAAATGATTTTCCATCAGCTGTTCTATTGAGGGAAAGGAAAACTAAGGAGGGGGTCTGAGATGTGAGGTAGAAAGCAGCATACTGGGAGAGAGTAAGAAAACAAAGGCATTCCCACTAAGTGCTAAATGGCAAAAAAGGATTGTAAAGTGGCTAAGCTTCAGGAAATGAAGAAACTGTATGGAAAGCCTTTGAATAATGAACAACCAAATGAGAGCAACAAGAAAGCAACCAATGATAAGTAATGGGCTGGCCCAAAGCCCACTGTAAAAATTGGTATTGTCAAGAATAGGTTTTCAACAACAGTTAGCTAATCATTGCCTACAGGCGACACACAGCAAAAGACCAAGTCATACTAAAGAAATTAGGACTTCAATCAGGCACTGATGAATGAAGGACAGACACCCGACCTCTTGTATACTGTGAGATGGTACATCTGGACAAGGGACAAGCAGCATAGCAGTTGCATTCCTGAAAGATCACTTCCTCCACAGCTCATGCTGGTCAGGGAAGAAAGAGGAGCCACATGAAAAAGCAGCTTTTTAAAATACATACATGGCCTGCTATAAAAAAGAAACGTGTGCTTTGTTAAAAGAAGCATGTTGGGATGCAGAGACAGACATGGAAAAAAACAGAAGTATCAAAGGAATCAGGGACAGACTGCCACCCTGTGCTCATGTCATTCAAAGGTATGAGCAGACTCAATGTGTGCTATCTATGCATGTGTCGCTCATTGCCCCCACACTTAACTGCAGCTGCTGCCGGGCCAACTACTGCTACCAACTTAAAATACGTGCTAAACCTTCTCACCCCTTTCCGCTCAGCACCAGGTCGTGGGACGTGCCTTGCCTGCCTTTGTTGCTGAACTAACTAGCCAGATATTCAGTTGAAGACACAAATGAATTGAGCCACAGATCTCAAGTCACTGCAAGTGAGTTTGAGACCATAATCATTTCACAGTGGTTCTTCATTCTCGTGCTGTTTAAAGTTCGCCTCTCCATGTGCAGCTAGGTATTACCCTTTCTTAAAATGACTGACATGCAGTGTGATGATTCTGAGGGTTGTCTGTTATGTAAGATTACAACTTAGTCCATAAGGATCAAAAAGGTTCCACATAAAATACATCATTCAATACTGCAGCTTCATTTTGATGCAAACATTATTGATCAAACCATTTTAGACTCGGTAATATTTACAAAAAGTAATATATTACCGAAAAGTGTTTTAAAACAAGCACCAATCAGCACTAAGGACATGTGAAAAGTGTTTTCTAACCATCTGCTGTTTCTGCAGATGGTAGTATTTAATCTAGCACTGGTCAAACGCACCCTCGGGAGCTATGTTGTATCAACTACAAACCTGATAAACACAATTTATTTTGGTGCAGTCCCTTTTACTTCACTGCTTCTGAACCGATAATTCCAAATTGGGTGAAATAAATACGTCCGCTCATGTCAGTAACTGATTACTGTTCAGTTGCTATTACACTCATCTACCATTAATGTAAAGCTCCAAGTTGTAAGCCTGCTTTAAAAGGGTTATATGGGTGAATGCTCATGATCCAGGCTAATGGTCCCGGCTAACTGTAATGACTATTTTAGGTCAAACACAAAGGGCAAGCTAAGCCAGAAAAGAAATGAATCACTCTATGAGTAAAGTCTAATAGCTGGAATACAAACATAAGCCTCCATTAAGAGCCCACTTCCCCCTCCCCAACACACTATACACAAACATCAGATTGCTACAAACAGACCAGACATACATTATCTCAGATCTGTCAGAGATGCATATGCATCTGGTAAGTACCCTTTCTGCAGACCACCCAGACACGAAAACCACACACAGACACTCCCTGAACAGTATAAAGACTACCTGACACCAGTCTGCGATGTAAGCCGTGGCATTGCACTGCTAGGAAGCCACACTAATTTTAGGACTTGAGCAAACCACGTTATCAGTACCACTTTGGGGGATGGGTTCTAACATGATTTATTTGCAAAGTATGGATGCCTAGATATGGAAAATATGTCTTAGCAAGTCATAACTCTGCCTTTTGTGAGTTACCAGTCCACTCCCAAGATACCTTGATGTAAATGGAAATGTGTTCATAATTTATGATAAATTACCATAAATGTGATTATATAAATTGATAATTCTAGTAGTAATTATGATGATATTAAGCACACCATGTAAAATACATAATTTCGTAAATTACATTTTTTTTTTCTGAGCTTGTGTTGAATGACCGTGCAGCATCATGAAGAAGACTGAAACAAGCACATCCTGTCCCTCTGATCCCCAGTATATAATTCATTTATGGTCAAAGGTACAACAAGGAGTTACGCTGACAAGCCCGCAGGACTACTCATCATGGAAAACTTTGTTGGAGGAAACTCAAGTAAGGAATCACATTCCACTGTTAGACATTGCAAGAAATGTGGAAAGGAACATGGTTTCCCAAGTATTTTACCGCAGAAAGTGTAGGAGCCTATTTACTATGAACAGAGATTTACGGACTATTAAGTGAAAAGATGAAGCAAGTGTCAGTGATGATGCTGGAATGAGTGAGTGCATGAGTAAATGCTTAAACAGACGAACGTCATTAAAATCGCTTTAAAATTATGCTAAAGAATGTATATTTTGAGGAAAGATAAAATGCTACAAGGAACATCAACGCATGAGAAATTAATCTACGCCACAGAGCTTAGAGCTGACAAAGGGCTTCGAGAGTGTGCAGCCATTAATTGTGATTCAAAGATCTTACAAGTTTGTAGAAGGGACGTAGTGGCTGCAGAAGCCCATTATCATGATCTTGTTATAGGAATTATACAAGAGTTAATGCAAAGGAGGAAGATCATGCATCTAGCATTCCAAACGAGGATCACTACAAAAATATGAGAGATGAAGCATATGATGAACTACTTCAATATATTAGAACTTTAATTATTCCTAACAAAGAGATAATGCGTGTAACAACTCTCACTGAAAGGCTTGAAACAGTCCTGACACACAAAGAAATACAGGGAATAGACTAATCAACCAAGAAGCATATTATAAGAAAATTGGACTCAGAGTTCGGTGACAGCCTCCACATATTGCCAGACAACCAAGGAAAATTACAGGACAAACCTGAAAGTGTCATGCTACAGGACGTTGTAAGAAAAACCCTGAGTTTGAAAAGAGAATTATCAGTTTTAAAGGTTAAGGCGACAGACATGAATGAGATAACTGATCAAACGTCATCGCACATAAGAACAATGATTAAAACAAACTTGACATTAACACCATGGTCATATCATCGATCAGACGTTGATAAAGATTCATTTACAGTGCCAGATTACCATAAACAGTTCCTATTAGGACTTCTGACTGGAGATACAGAAAACACTAAGCTGTCCAAAAGGGTCCCCTTACTAATGCAATCATTCATTCAGGACATTATCTATGCAGTAACAAATGGTCAGCAGAAACTCCCCCCAACTCCCTCCAGCAATTGTTGCTTCCATACGCCGTAAAAACGCTGATAGGCGATGTTGAAATCATTTGCACTCTAAACAGACTTGGTCATGGGATTTATAATCACAAATGGAAGAAAATTATTCTGCCTTGTGTCTTCAGAAACTTGCTGCTACCTTAAATGAGCAAATTGTTCTTCCAGCTGACATACAGCCTCATGTCTTCACTGACTTAGCATGGGATAACATTGATAAGCTGGAAGAGACTATTATTGATAATGGGACAAAGGCATAGCTGTGCAGCCCAAGTTGTTTGGACCACAACCTTTTAAAGCTCCTCTCTCAAGCTTTGAGAAACAAAAGCAAAGAACATTGACCACCACAATACTAAAGAACTGTTCAGGTTTGTTTCTGGTGAACGAGTTGTGCCTCAGCCATTGATGACAAGTACCAAAGTCATGCCGGAATGTTTTACCCAACTTAAACTTGCACAAAATAAGAACATATCCGCATTGTTACAAGACAAGCTGTGAGCCTCGCATAGATTATACCAACTTGGGCAGGATTTAACATCAGTACTATAAACCTAGTTAGTGTATCACAGGATTGATTGGCTACTTGCCCACCATTAATGCAACTCAGTTGACAACTGTTTCTGAAATGTTGAAACAGTCAAAGCGGATAAGGGAATCACTGCGTTCAGTGAAAACTGAAGTGGTCCTTGATCAAGATCTCTACTTAAAAGCAATTGAGAGGAAGCATAAAGCAACGTATAACAGAATCATCTTTCAAATGGGCACCTTTCAGACCATTTGCAAAGTCATGTCCAGTCTTAGAAAACGCTTTCACAGCGCTGGCCTTCATGACCTTTGCACTGAAGCAGACATGACAGCAGAAGGATCAATATCATAAGTACTAGAAGGGGGCATCTCCAATTGTGCAGTTCGAGTACACAAGTGTGTGTATGAAGCTATGTTGAGACTGGCTTGGTTGGAATTTATCCCCTGGGTGGAATAGAATTATGAGGAGAACATTCAGGTAGTCTAATACTTCATTGAGGATGTTAATAACTTTGTAAAAGACCCAAGTCAACAGAGAATAAACGACCTCTTGCAGAATGCTGCCTTCGTTGAAGTAAATCAGCTTTGGGATGTATTCCTGGAACATCTTCGTCATGAAAATGGAGCTCTCTCTACAATTTGGATGTTTTATGTGGATGTTGTTTTAAAAAAAAAATGTTTTGCTGGCTTCTGCAGTGTGCTGCTCGAGAAAGAATTGGAATTTACTTCTTCTCGCCATACGTACTGTGATCCCATTGTGTTTTGCGTATGACAGGAGGAACAAAGCTAGATATCTCCTGTATACTATGCCGAAATGACATTACTTACAGTGAAACATCTAGAGATGCACTACAACTTCATCAACCAATGCTTTTCAGTTCAACTGTCAGATGTTAATCCATGTGGATGAATTCTGGTTGATCATGCGATAGAAGTAACGGTCAACAAAGACACACAGACCCAGGATGGTATGACAAGGTTCAACCTCAAGGCATGCATTTTGAAAAGATATTATATGACGGTTGAACACAAAAGCGCCTTTTTGGGTCGGATAAGGGAAATGGTTCATAACAACAGACCAGGTCTTAGTCACGTAGCCAGACGGGAGTCACAAACTGAAAAAGACAAAGATATTGTTACGAGAGCTGTTTGTCTGGTTCAAAGCTGGATAAATCCATTTGTTGGGCCACATGATCTCAGTCTCTCCACGGCAAAAAAGTGCACTGACATGTGCAGACTTCCCGCCAGTCAGTATCAAACAGACGCAGAGAACGATGACACCTTTTCAGAAAAAGACGACGAATGTGAATGATAAAATTGTGTTTATGTTCACTCATGACGTACATTGCCTATGTAAGATGTGACAACTATTATTATTTGAAATTGTAAGTGAAAATTATGCATATAATCTATAGCAGTATGTGAGGAATACAGAAGTTTTATTGTTATTATTTTAAGGAGTATATTATTATTACAATTAATAATCATACTTATTTTAAAATACTGAATTTAACCAATCTGGTGGTATTAGATTTATTTTTGCGCATATTCTGATGGATTTGTATGCTATTTATTAAAAATATGAAAACCATTATTTTTTCCGGCTAAAGTTGCCAATCCAATAATATCAGACAAAAGGCAAAGAGTGATGACTTGCTCTCACATATTTTCCATCTCAAGGCATCCATTCCTTGCAAAAAAATCATATTAGAACCCATCCCCCCCGAGTCGTACCAATGACCTAAATTTGGCATCCTGGCTCATGACCTACTTCAGACTATTAAAATGAGAACAACATAACAATTCCAGCATTCTATTTGGGAACCAGACATCATTTAGGTCTGCCTAATTTCAGTAGTAAAGAGCAGCAACTAAATAAATAAACACCCACAGACAGCATTGGTATGAATAATTCTTTCTACTCTACATACACATTTCCACTCTTCTCTTTCCTTTGATTTCCAAGAGCAGTCACATTCTAAGTTAAAATGGCAGAAAGCCTAAGTTTGGTGATAAACACAAGCAGAGAGATGAACATATCTCTAATTATATCCCAGTGATGGACAAGGGAAAATCTCTGTTGGTGTGCAGGTATTAGACGGGTAAGCTATGGTGTGAAGTTAGGTGGAAGGGAAAACAATCAGTGGCAGTGTTTGATTATGCAGATTTTTGTATGACGTTTGAGGTTGTGGCTGTATCTGCCTGTGTATCATAAATGTGTGTGTGCATCAAGCGCCTCTGGCCTGACTGCATATCTGTCCGCTTGCCTGTTTATACCTCTGTATGTGGGCCAGTCTGCCTGCAAGTGTACAGGTTAGTTTAGGCCGGAGAGCGTCTTTCCATATTGGTGGATATATATGCAGTGTGGAAACTGGGCAGAAATGTGCATATTTGTGCACTGGCCAAATGTGTGCATGCCTACAGCATTGTGAAAATTGTAAAGTATGTGCATGGCTGCAGCTCTGTGGAAACTGGAGCTGTGTATATTGTTGTACAAAAGCTTCAAGTGGTTACCTGCACTGATGAAAGGTCTGCTATGGGGAGTTTGATCTGAAGTGTCCTTGTTACAAACATTACTTATTTTACTAAAATGTTCCTTTTAGAATAGCCTTGGAACCCAATCCTTTTTTTATTATTGATTTGATTAAATACAAATATTACAGGTATGGGTGAAGAGAAAAAAAAAATGGCAAAAACATACATTATTATATAATTCTAAGCCTGCAAAAGTCAGGCATGAAGTACAAACCAACCCCAAACCCAGCTGACACACACCTAAGTCAAAGAAATGCTAAATATCATACAAGGCAATCATATCCATATGCCCTTGACTATCAATCAACGTACCACCACACCAGATGTCTGCCTCGTGATACGGGCCTAGAGATCATTTTCACATGACCAACTGTATCCATCCTCGACTGGTGCCCAGGTTAAGTGACCCTTTGTAGTGTGGTTGGTTTTATGTATCCTTTGCGCGTTAGCTTCAGGCTTTAGGCCTTTGTGCACTTTGCCCTGGTTGTATTTTATTCATTTGCTGGCAGCATAGAGCCTCTGTGCACTTTGCTCCAAATGCTTTTTATTAGGCTTCGTACTGTTATTTTTCAAATAGCCAGTTCTACGGTTTTGTTTTTTATTCATATCACACTGTTTTGCCTACTTCAGCACTGGAGTTCTCCATAACACATTCACTCTGTGCTTCAGTCAAGGATACAGTCTGGTACATTGCCGATAGACGTGGTAGGAGTTTAGACTTGGCATTCCTGCGTAGGGACATTTTGTGATCACGCTGACATGTTAATTATAAAATCATTTCCTTGTCCCAATACACGGCAGAGGGAGATTCCGACCAGGGAACCACAACTAGACGCTGACTGCCTCGTTGCAGATGCTGAACCAGATCACAGGCCTTTGCTCAGGTATAAGGGCTGATGTCTCCCCAGTGATTCGGAAAGGCAAGCTAGAAGCTTAACATGCTGTGCTCTAAATAGAACAAGCAGAGGGAGAGTAGAAACTGTTAGGCACTATGATAGCTTTGTTCTTATGTTTTACTCTCCTGGTGACTATTTCAATCCTACTGTGTTGTATTGTTCTGGTTATTGCGGCTCACGCCTTATTATCTAAAATACAGTTGTTTTATTAAAACATTATATAAAACTTATACTGTCTTTGTCATTTGTATATGAGATCATATTGTAAATGAGAGAGTTGGTTTGGATCTGAGTGACCATGACTTCCCTGAGAAGTTCCAAAGATGTCATGCGCTCGGCTGCCCAATCATTTCTTCCCCGTGGGAGAAATGAGGCACTGCTAATTAGCCGGAGCAACAACCGGATTTAGGGTGACAGAGTTCCTTACACGTGGGTCAGACTCAGTCCCCCACACCGTTATCGATCCTGCTGCCTAGAAATCCAGTAGTCTCATTTAGGATAATGAGAGCCCACGCGACATGGCGCCGCCAACGATTGGTCTGGCTCTAATATTTAGGTTCGACTGACTCTCTCGGTCTCATATATATATTTTGACTCCTCGGTTCCGTAAGCGGAGACGTCCGTGGGGCTGAGGATTTCCGCCACCACGGGATAGGTACATCCTATTACTTAGTGGTTGGTTGTTCAAGCTTGAACTCTGAAAGGAAAAAAACCCATTATTGGTGTCCCTTCTCTACCCAGGTGCTGTTCTTCTTTAGATGGCGAATCCGGTAGTGGTGCAAGTAGCGCTTAATATGCGACACCCGCTCACAGGACATCTGATAGCACATGGACTGACAGTCCACTTTTGTGGTGGACGCCCATGCAGCCTATAGAACAGAACTTTTTTATTCTTGGGTCGTATTTCCGGCAGTTGATGGGGGTACGAATACACTGTTGCGAATGTCCCTGGAAAGTACAGGGCTTACGCATACTTAGAGATACCTTTATCTTATCAACAAAACCATAATTGGCTTGATTGCGCCCTCCCACACACAGTAGCACAAGTAAGGTTAGGTCCACTGAGTAATGATGGTCCGACCTGGCCTTTACTGGCTACTTACACACCATATCCTGCGGTTGCAAATTTGGCAGTGGCTGACGTGCGTCGTTTATATATAAACTTAGCAACTACATCAGAAGACTGGTTCAGTTTGTGATGCAAGCATTGAATACTAATGCAGCGCGTGCTGCTCCGGCGCACCCACAAGCAGTGGTTCCCGGTATCAATCCGGCCACTGTACACTCAGTTATGGGTAAAGTACCAGCTAAACGTGAGGAGGCTCCGTTTTGGCTGGCGCAAAAAATTAATACGCTGCAAGCAGTATTTCCCCATACGGGACCTCAGGATAAACATAGAATATTGACGATGTGTTTGCCTTATGGCATGGTTCCTCCGGTGGACCTTTGTAATACCTGGGGCACGGTGTTTGCCGCGCTCTACACTACAGCACACGGTACACCGACATTAGCTAATTTACCGGAAGTGCTTAAACAAATTCAAGATGAATATGGGGCTGCCCCTGCCTTAGATTTGGGCATGCAGTTGATGGGCAATTTTGCCGCGGTTTCTTCTATTATTTTGAGTAATCTCAAGGGAGAGGTAGTTGCACTAGCAGTGCGAATGCGTCTTTGGGACGTTCCGCAGATTAATCAGGAGCGGGAACATCCGAGAATAATAGCAGAAACATATTCCAGTATTGGTCGCGATAGCCTAGGGGCTAGACCGCAAAAAACCCAGTTGCAGGGTAAAAATAATAAAAATAATGCTAAGCAACAGCAACCTGAGGGTACAAAAAACCGCTGGGAAAAGAAACAGCAAACACCTAAAAAAGATGGGGGACAGTCTCCGCAACCGGAGAACCCGCAGAATAGGTATAATCTCAGGAATAGGGATAATTTGAAGACGCCTGATAGATATCAGTATACTGATACACGCCAATCTCGTTCCTTTCAGGACTCCTCAGAGAAGAGAAGTGAGAGAGGTGGGCGGTCAGAGCGGAGGACGGAGTACGTGAAACCGAGACAGGATTCACAACGCTCTACGGAGGTTTCTATTAAACAAGAAGAGAAACCGCTGCAACAAAAACAGCAATTTAAAAAGAAGAAAGTGGCAGCAGTCTCAGTTAGACATGCCGCTCAAGAAGAGAGTTCTCTTGAACAAGATATGGGCGTTAGCACTGTTGGACAGCGCGGCAGAGGTCACAATAGTTCGCCTGAGTCTTCTAGAGCATCTGGAGGTGAAAGCAACTGATGACTTCATACAAGTCGAAACGGCGGATATGCAAGTCTCTGATCCTTATAGAGTATATCAAGTGACTCTGCGATTAGAAGGGGACATTGACCGCATTGTACACGCCATCTTTTGGGACCATGTGGTAAAATCATATGATGTTTTGCTGGCCGAACAAGATTGGCCACCTGACTTTGTTTGCGACTGTCCGGTTGGGGAGGAGGTTATTACACCTTCCTTCTCACCACTTGTTCCGAGAGAACTAGCAGAGTCCTATAGTAAAACATAGGCTCTAGCACAGGCTACCGCCCTATATAGAAATAACGTGGGGTGGGATAGACAATCACCTTATCATGTAATTCCAATAAAGGGCGAACCTCAGTCACAGCCGCAGTATCCTATCAAATTTGAGGCAAGGGCATCGGTTAGGAAAATTCTTACACAATTGGAGTACCAGGGTGTAATTGAGCCCTGTGTCTCGCCGATGAATAATCCCTTATTTCCGGTTGCTAAACCGGACCATTCATATAGGATAGTGGTGGATTACAGACATTTGAATAGTCATACACGCACATATGCAATACAGAATTCACATAGCGCAGCGCTTATGAATAATATAGTGCGTAAGAAATACAAAACGTTAGATATCTCGAAAGGATTTTTCTGCCAAAATATAGCGCCCGAAAGTCGGGACTATACCAGTTTCAGTGCGTTTGGCTTGCAGAATTTTTTTTGTCATTTGCCTCAGGGGTATAAGAATAGCCCAGGACTGTTTTCGGCTCGTGTGACTGAAATGCTGCACGAGTTGGACCCTGAAGCGTTATCATATGTTGATGACATATATCTGACGGACGATGAGATTCTGCAACATCTAAGGCGCGTATTGTTGTGGGGTTTGCTGATATTGGCTAGAAGTTTAATTTTAAGAAATCAAAGATTGCCTTCCTCAGCGTCATTTTCCTGGGATATGAGCTGTTGATTGAGGGCAAGAGCTTAGCGCCACATTTTTGGGAGAAATGTGCTTTATTGCAGCCTCCTAATACGGTTCGGAAGCTCCAGTCATTGTTGGGGTTTCTGAATTTTGGCAGAACTTACATTCCTGATTATGCTAGGCGTATAAGACCCTTATACGAATTTTTCGAGTAGATTTTGGACGATTGAGCATACACACATACTACGAGAGTTACAGACTGATCTCTTGGCAGTTAAACACTTACACACACGGACAATAAGACACATTTAGTCATCAGGGTGATACCTGGGGCTGTTGGGTTTACGTATGTCACCTTTAATGAGGGTGAGACAGTCCCGACTGCATACAAGTCCCACTTGTATTCTGCAGAAGAACAAAGATTTGCACAGACTGAGAAAATACTCACTGCAGTACAGATGGCTGTGATTAAAGAAAGACCGCTTGCTCAGGGCCAACGCATTGTTGTCGTTTCCCCGATTCCGGCCTTAGAGGCTGTTACAAAAGCGAGTGTTCCTAATTCGAAAGCTTTACACCTGCGATGGATACAATGGGCTACGTCTTTGACAGCCACTGATGTAGATTACATATTTGACCCTAAACTGCAGACTCAAGAATTTCTTCAATATGAATTGGAGTATCCAGTCCCTGCTGGCACATTGCCTATTGACCAATATCAGGTGGTCATGTATACCGATGGCTCTGCGCAACCAGCGGTTGGGACTAAACAACAGTATTCTGCTGCATGTGCGGTGGTGAGCGGCACGATGGAGGGGGAAGTGTTCTGCCCCCGACATACTTATACTAAAACCTTGGGAGATTGCACGGCACAGCTGGCTGAGCTCAAAGCTCTATTGTTAGCGTTGGAGCACACGGATCCGGCGATTTTAACCTTGCTGGTCTGTGACTCCTACTACTGTGTACAGTCTTTCAATGAATATCTGCACTATTGGAAGATGAATGGGTTCAGAGATTCTAAAGGCAACACCATTAAACACAAATTGTTGTGGGGTAAGGTTGCGGATCTGAAAGAGACGCTTCCTAAGGTCCATGTTGTGCATACACTTGGACACCAGCGCGTTGGAATACATGTTGTTGGGAATACTTTGGCTGATGAAGCCGCAAAGTCGGCAGTGGCTGTCGTTCGAGTTCCAAACCAGACAGAGATTTCGGCTGCCATAAAAGCTACGTCTGATGGTGCGCCATTTCCTAAAGGATTTCCTTCTAAATATAGTTATTGCTCGAGTAGTGCGCTAAATGCTGTTGTTAATATTCCAGGCATTGGTGTACGTGAACTACCCAATACAATTGAGAGACCTCAATTAATTTCTGCAGCACATGAGGGGGCGGCATCTGCACATGCTGGTGTGGCTGCCACGACTTCACTTTTACAGGCTCGTTACTGGTGGCCTGGTCTCTATAAAGAGACAAAGCAGTATGTCCTTTGTTGTGACATTTGTCAACAAATTAAAGCTTCGTCGGCTAGACGCCCGCAGCAGACGCCCATTCTGATTTCAAATAAACCTTTACAGTGTGTGTACTTGGATCATTGTGGTCCGCTGACAACAGATAGTGCATACAAATATATATTGGTTGCTGTAGATTCGTGCTCCAGATTTGTGTGGGTATGGCCACAACGCTCGGCTGACACTCGAACTGTTATTAAAGATTTGCGCATCTTTGTCGATACATGTGCAGTTGCGGCTTTTCAATCGAACCAGGGCCCTGCTTTTGCCTCTAAGGCATTCAGGGACACCATGGCTTCGTTGGGGGGTCCAACTCCAATTCTCGTCTCCATTTCATCCCGAGGGAAATTCTGTCATGGAGCGTTTAAATCGTGATTTAAAGCAACCCTTAACGGCCAGAGTTATAGGTACGGGTCGTGGTTGGCTAGCCCACCTGTATGGAGTACAGAGAGCACTTAATAACTTGCCTAGAAGGTCACTGGGGGGGTCGTACTTCATATGAGTGCCTGTTTGGAACACAAATGTATGTTCCTGATCTAGATGGTCCTGGTGTGGAGGCGGCAGATACGCCCTTTGACATAAATGATCGTGTCACTGTTTTGCAGGATTTACAACGATTCCGTGAAGATAACTCTTCTGCAAGTGCTGCCTCCTCAGGAATTAAGGATGAGCCAGTAACACCTACTGGTTGGATACCCAGGATTGGGGATCTAGTGCGTGAAAAGGTCGCAGTAAAGAAAGAATTTGGTCCTTCTTATCGAGCACCTGTCCCGGTGTTAGGAGTAAGCGGCACGAGAACTGTGATTTTACCGCCGCTGCAAGGGGCCAAAGGAAATCGCTTTGTTTCCATTGATAATGTCAAGTTACAACATGTGGCCGATTCTGCACAGCAGACCAAGAGGGACACCCAGTAGTTCCGGAATCCCTCTCACTACTGGGGAAGAAGTCCCGCTGCAGGTGATTTA